>NC_056739.1:1398165664-1398525664 GCF_019279795.1 Protopterus annectens | reverse complement strand
GAGAGGTTACATCTGCTTTTAACATGTGCACCATAGGCTACTGGCAAACATCATAAGGACATCATAGTACAGTCCCACAGCTAGCACAGTAATGCTCCTGTGGACTACAGTAGAGATATGGCCAATATATGTGGACAGTCTGACACACTCTGGTCAGTCTAGAGGTATACACAGAACCCCTTAGTGCAAGACATGTGGACCAAGCCTGACAATGTGGATGTTAACAGCCATGCAGATGGGTATATCACGTAAATAATGGTATACATTTTCCCCCATAGTTTATGCATTCACACAGCCCTGTCTGTCCTGACACATAATAACCACTGGTAAAGAGGTGCCATGGCCACATACCCACTAGTTGGTGACATACATCTGTACAGCATCCCACTGCTTTGTCTGACATACATGACTGTTATGGTGGCCGTCAGCAGAAAATATGGCAAGTATCTGGACATAACATCTCACTGGGTAAGTACACTAAGCTGCTAGGTATGTAACAAAGCACTGTGCAGGCTACAGGCAGACTGCCACAACACTGGCCTACATTTCCTATGTGGGAATACACATGTACCTGCATATATAGCAGGCTCTACAGGCATGTCACAGCACAGAGTAACAGACACCTGTGTGAAAATGCATAACCACAGCCAATGTGAACACAGTCACATATGGTAAGCTAGCGTAATATTACAGTATACGGACTATCTGATCAACACCATCCTCATATGTGCCACTCACACACTAACCGTAAATATACTGGGCCACTACACAGTGTGGTCTGATGCCTGTCTGTGGTATGGGACATGTGTGTGTTTGGCCCTACAAACATGTAAGCCAATAGGGTAACATACAGTGGAGCAGCATGTAAAATCAGATAGAACAGGACCAAGAACAATGACATCTACCACAGTCTGTACACTGGCCAAGGTACATATTCACAATACACACACTGTCGACAATCACCATAAGTACACAGACTTCAATACTGTACACACATCCACAGAATGCCAGGTTATGTCCTCAAATATAACCCCTACTATACATAACATGTGTAGCAGTCTGATATCTCACTGGCTTGTTATCATATATGATGTCAATAAATATGGTGTACAGAACATATGTACCTCTTATTGCATGACATGTGTACAAAGGTTGACAGAGTTGTGGCTGGAGGCACAAACACAGGGCCAATATTGACATGTTGCTGTGGTAACCTCATACATTTATTGTTGTAACAGGGTTTGTTGCAACATATGTCCTATGATGGATATGAAGTCAGTAACTCTCACAGCTGTCACCATGTACTGACTGCAATCCTCACATTATGCTTCTGCAGTTCACAGATAGGTGTTCTGTGGGAAACACAAGAAACATAAGGCACCATACACTGCCCAGTCTGCAGATGACCCTACAGATGGGGGTTTCCTCATAACCATAGCACTGACATGACAGGTATTAGAACATGTAGGACAGCCATATCCACACACACCCTGTTAAACTAACATTACTCCAAATGCAGTATAGCAGCACTTACAGTCTGTATTCAAGTCAGGCGCATCCCCCTCCTGTGTGTTGGCCTGTTTCCACAGTGTATGCTGTTAGAGGTAAATCTCCAATCCATCTGTGATGCTGTTTGCCAAACAACAGATCTAGGCCCTGCTCACAGTGAATGAAAAGGCCCAACACCAACATGATGTTCCTAGATATTTGAGTGTGTTTCCATGCAATTGGCTATGGGAATGTTACCACAGCTGTTCCACATGCAATCAGCTAGAGGCTGCAGTTCATGCAGATGCCATCAGCTGATCATGAGCATCACTTACAATACACATGCTGCTGCCTAATCAAAGCAGGTATAAGTTTCCACATCCACAAGAGAGGGTGTAAGAGAGGCAGACAGATGGAAAGATAAGTCAGGGAGGGGTGGGAGAGTAAAGCATAAGCATGTTTGTGTCATACACCTACCAGTACAGGGTATCAAACCCCTGACTGACTATGTATTGCTATCACATGTCTATGCAGTCATTGGATGTGCTACATAGGTTGCATGTTGAGGAGCCCTCCAAACGTATATGTAATGGTGAGTGACATCTGCAACAGTGATATGGTAGCTATACGGTAGATGTAGTACACGTGCCTGTCTGCATGAACACATGTCAGCATCAACACAGCCACACTCTCTCAGGGACCCACACACATTGACACACTTGGTAGGGTCAGGAATACAGCTCATCACTAGTTAGATTGCCACAATACAGTACTGTGCAAGTACCACATGCACCACAGGGATATTCCAGAGGTTATATGGGCAAAGGTTTAGTGGAGGTGTCTGAAATCAGACAGCATGCTTCAATATGCCAGTGGGGGTTGTAGTGAGTGTGAATGTGGTCATAGGCATCATACACCACACACAGATACAGGGTGCCAGTACTGACATGCATGGGTGAATTGCTTCATGGGTGTGCAGTAGTCGACTGTGCCAGACAGCTATATAAGGTTAGGTGATGGGTATACCTTGGCATCAGGCCACATGACAATACGACAGGGTGTAGTGTCTGGATTGGCCCACACGTGTGGGTATTGTATTCACCATCCAGTCACCTGCATAACTATTGTGTGTGGCCATTGCTGTGCATTGCTTGCCATGTATGTGTTCCTTAGTCCATGACATGGACAGTGTCTGGGATGTGCACATGTCCCACATGCATGTACAGTGACATGAGTAACTATACCTGGGATGTCTGGCGCATGTTGTGTACACAGATTGTTATCATCAGATGTGCCAGTCCTGGCCTCATGTGGTGGGAACTGTTAATGGACAGCAGGTTGACCCTGCACCTACATTGTTAGCATAATACAGGTATTTCCTGGTGTCATTGGCATCTGTCCATACATGGCATGTGTTTAAGCCATGGTATGTCTTTTGTGGGTCACATTTGATGGCACCACAGGTGTTGCAGATGTCTATCCAGTGAGGAACATAGGGAAGGTGCACTGTCTGCATGTGCATGCCTATTGGATTGATGGACAGGGTGCCATGCCCTCTGTAGCCACCTGCAATCACACCATAGTTACTATCAGTGGGCAATATGCAGAGTACCATCAACATAGCGGTTGTTGCCTAGGCAAGTGTGTGTGTGTGTGTGTGTGTGTGTGTGTGTGTGTGTGTGTGTGTGTGTGTGTGTGTGTGTGTGTGTGTGTGTGTGTGTGTATGAGACATGGGTTGAGAGTGTTCTGTGGGTAATACAAAGTACAGCTAACTTTGTTTGCCAGGCCTTAATGTCACATGTAGGGGTATGGATTTGCACCCTAGCCTCTCAGCTATTTCACATCTGTTATCCCTGTAAGGTGGACATTGTGACATGTACTAGTGCCACCATATAATAAATTTGCAAAAATCCACAACACAATGAGTCCAGTTGTTACAGACTCACAGCCACCTCCACACAGGAGGGTCTATATTATATTATCAAAAGTTTAATTCAGCAAACGCTCACATGAGCGAAAATGCTGGAAATTGAAAGGGTGTTTGCGGGGTCGTGGTACAGTGAGGAGTGGGATAGTTGCCCTTTCCTCACTGTAGTGCAATCTTGGAGTTGGAATATATAGTTAGCAGGGGTGAGGGGCACAGCCCCCACAATAAGAATTTCGAATTCCAGCATTTTCTCTCATGTGACCATTTGCTGAATTAAACTTTCAATAATATAATATAGACCCCCGCACAGGATACGAAGGACAAACACAGACACACCTGCCATGTCTGGGATTAGAACTCTTATCTAGCTAGTTTATCACACTACAGCAGTAAGAAGTTATAGGATGCTCCACAGAGATTACTGGGCTACACCTTTCACAAAGGTGTATTTTACAGTGACTGACACCAGCAGCCTTGCCAAAGTAGGGCATTTGAATTTTTATGAGTGTGACCAGCCTGAAAAGAATTGCTCTCTACACAGACAGAGACACACAGTTGCCCTGTCTGGGATTAGAACTCCTACCTGACTAGTGTATCATACTACAGCAATACACAGTTATAGGATGTGCCACAGAGATTACTGAGCTACACCGTCCCCAAAGGTGTATTTCACAGTGAATGATATCGGCAGGATTGCCAAAGTAGGGCATTTGAACTGCAGTGAGTGTCACTAGCCTAAAAAGCATTGCTCCCTACACAGACATAGAAACACACACACAAACATCCACACCTGCCATTGTGTGGGAATAGAACCCCTACCAGAGTTCTATATCACACTACAGCATTACGTTGTTATAGGAGGCACCACAGAGATTACTGGAGTACTCTGTCCCCAAAGGTGTATTTCACAGTGAATGACATCAGCAGGCTTGCCAAATTAGAGTATTTGAATTGTAGTGAGTGTGACTAGCCTAAAAAGCATTGCTGTCTACACAGACATAGAAACACACACACACACAAACATCCACACCTGCCATGTGGGGGAATATAACCCCTACCAAAGTTCTACATCATGCTACAGCATTACGCTGTTATAGGATGCACCATGGAGATTACTGGAGTACTCCTTCCCCAAAGGTGTATTTCACAGTGAATGACATCAGCAGGCTTGCCAAAGTAGAGCATTTGAATTGTAGTGAGTGTGACTAGCCTAAAAAGCACCGCTCTCTACAGAGACAGAAACACACAGACACACAGACACACACACACACACACACACACACACACACACACACACACACACACACACACACACAATTGTCATATCTGGGATTAGAACTTCTACCTAACTAGTTTATCACACTACAGCAGTGTGCAGTTATAGAACACGCCACGGAGATTACTTTGCTGCACTTTTCCCAAAGGTAAGCGTGACTAGCCTAAAAAACATTGCTCTCTACACAGAGAGACACTTGCCATGTCTGGGATTAGAACTCCTACCTAGCTAGTTTATCACACTACAGCAATATGCAGTTATACAAGACGCCACAGAGATTACCGGGCTACACCTTTCCCAAAGGTGCATTTCACAGTGAATGACTTCAGCTACCTTGCCAAAGTAGGGCATTTGATTTGTAGTGAGGGTGACTAGCCTAAAAAGCATTGCTGTCTACACAGACAGAGACACACACACAGTTGCCATGTCTGGGATAAGAACTCCTATCTAACTAGTTTATCACACTACAGCAGTATGCAGTTATAGGACACGCCACAGAGATTAGTGAGCTACATCTTTCCCAAAGGTGTATTTCAAAGTGATGACCTCAGCAGGCTTGTCATAGTAGGGCTATGGGGAGGGCAGTGTGTGTGCATGGGCCATAGCCCATTCATCTAGAGGTTGACAAATCACATGCGGGTGCACGCAGGGTTATATTCCTCAGGTATGTGTATACAGCTGCTTGATGACTACATCCTTGTACAGTCATGTTGCACAGCTAGCACTTGCACCACATAGTCTGTAATGCAGATATATACCGGTGGCTATTGTCTACAGTGAGTGACATTTACACCTCATGTGGTTGTAGCCATTTGGCTGTGTGCTGGGTGGGACAGGCCTCATAAAGGATGGCTCATTGTCACAGTCACTCTCTTCCACACATCTGTGTATGTCTACTTTAGACTTATTATAGTATGTTGTCCTTGGATGTATGTCTGTATTCCTATCCACTGTGTGTGCAAAGCATGACTGGTGCATACTGAGGAGTGTATGCACTAAAATCTGCAACTGCCAGATATGTATGGTCCACTGTTGTTTGCAGACATGAGCTTAATTTATTTAAGTGTGTGAGCATGCCCAGTATGACCTTTCAGTATGTTGTCTGACATTGCCTTCATTCCTCTAAGTGCGTGAGCATGCCCAGTATGCCCTTCTGTACTGAATGTGTAGATCCATTCCAGGTAGTTTGTACTCCAGTGCAGACCTTTGTATTGTACACCTACAGGTAGCAAACTGTTTCTGCAGGGTATCTGTCGATCATTTGGCAGTATTGGGACAAACTGTGCAGGGGATAGTGTGTACTGTAGGGGACTGTGTCTCTGCTGCTTCAGCTACATGGTACTGCTGTTAGCAGAGATATTCAGACATTCGTACTGTTATACACTGTGATGTTTTCTGTCCTCATGTAATGTCAGGTGGACATTCTTGCTCACAGTGATGTCTTGGGGGACAAGGGTGACTGCAGTTGTGCCCAGTATTGTGTGCAGACACCTACATATTCATGGTAAGGTATGCCATTCTGGAGGGGGAGCTGCAGGCACTTGCTGCTGGGTCTGTGTATCTGATTCAGCACCTTGGTACAGTGCTGGCAGAGGATCCCATACTTGTACATCTATCGACATGACAGTATGGCCTTATCTTGCTGTGTCAATACCTCACAGCTGTACAGATTTGCGCAGGTTACCCACAGGCAGGGGCCATGAGTCAGAACATTACCCCTATTGTGGTGTACGGCCAGGTATGTAGCCACCCATTTATGTGTTTGTAACCGGGGATAGTGTGTGCACATAGCTTTGTGTCAGACCTTGCACATTCTCCCACACACCCCCTCTGTTATTCTATCCTCTTCCATACATTATGCATACATTCTCTGATACTTTCCCTAAGGTTATCACCCCATCACAGCTGTGTCTTGGTGTTGGTCCAGTTCATGCAGTGGGACATGATGGACATGTTACTGTGATTTGTCCACATGGCCTTGCATATGGCTTATATGGAATGTGTTATGTTGTTACTTGGGTGTCCATGACATAACATGCATTGGCAGTACATGTGAGACACAGGCTTTTGGCAGAGGCATGTGGGCCATTTGGTGTTGATGCAGGACAGATGTGGCAGGCTATTGCATTCTGTCAGTCCTGTAGTCTCAGACCACCATACAGTATATTCCCCTGGCGTGACAGGGTAGGTGTGATAGTTGTTCATGCCAATACCTTCTATCAGTCTTGATTAGGTGGTGTGGATGCTGGCAGGGTGCTACCTATGGCTAGGGACACACCTGCATGGGACACCTGCACTGCATGCTGCATTCTTTCGCTATTGCCATGTACAGGTGGGGTCATATTGTACCCATTCCCCACAGCAGGGATACAACCAAAGAGGTACCTGTGGGTGGTGTTTGGGTGAGCTGGGTGCATGTGTGCTATGGACACTACTTGCATCTGACACACAGATATGCATGGGGCATTCCAGTTATGTTGGCATGTGCAGGTACATCAGCTGTTTCCTAATACATCATTCCTACCTCCTTTGTGATCTGCAAGTGTTCGGGCAGGCAACACTGGTATCCCCTACTACAGGACCAGATAATGTGATGCATACCTATTTGTACAATTCCAAGGGTGTGTTCATTTCACAGTTATGTCTGGGGTACTTTCCCCTCAATACTGCTTGTATATCTAACCCAACAGCCATGCCATGTCAATCTTTCAGATGGTGACACATATTACCACCATACATTTACAATGGCTTACTGCTAGCATGTGTTATACTGGTGGGAATTGTCTTTGGCACTGCAGTTGTGAGGACTTGGCCCTGTCATCAGCAGTAGTGATCATTGGCCACCAGGTCATACCTCAACATGCATACATACTGACAACTTTCACACAATATGGAACACACACATACCTGCATATTGTGCACGTTCTATAGTCTATCCTGCTACCTTGGCCACCTCTGGGCATCTGTGCTCCACTGGTATTATACCTACACATACATGTTACTGCATGTCTACATAGGGTTGTGGGGGGGCACACCTGACTGTTTCTACATTTCTACACAGACTTGGGGGGCACACCTGACTATTTCTACATCTCTACACAGGATTGGGGGGTACATCTAATTGTTTCTACATTTCTACACAGGATTGGGGGGCACACCTGACTGTTACTAAATTTCTACATAGGCGGGGAGGGCACACCTGACTGTTTCTACATTTCTACACAGAAATGGGGGGCACACCTATTTCTACATTTCTACACAGGATTAGGGGGCACATCTGACTGTTTCTACATTTCTACACAGGATACGGGGCACACCTGACTGTTTCTACATTTCTATATACGATGGGGGGGGGGGCACACCTGACATATGTACACATTTGCTATGACTGTACTGGTATGTCAGGTACTCCATTTCATTCTGTATTCTAACCTATCATGCTGACTAAAGGCATATCAGTGTACTACAGGTCTTAGGTTTGATTGACCTACATATTAGTTTCTGACATCCTACACTTCAGAACTAACATCCCACTGCCTGACCTGATGTAGTCTGTCAGTGTAGGACTGGGGGGTGGTTACCTATAGGCATCATTCAGAGGCCATAGCACAGCCTTTGTTTGTGTTTGTCTACACCTGTCCAGCTGGCTGAGACTGTTGTTGGGTATGTGAACCTCCCTGACTGGCATGTGTGAGTCATATGGACACACATGTGGCCCAGCACATTTCCTGCAGTGGATTTTGTCACCCTGTGTAGTACTAGCTACTATGGTGACATCTCATGGTGCCACTGTAGGTGTCTACTATCTGCCGGCATCCTATTCAGCCACCCAATTCCCTTGCATGCTCACATCCATACCATAGATACAAGTGCCTATACATACTACTCCAATCAGCAATCGGTAAGGGGAGTGACTTACCTTGTGGGTGTGCCAGTATTGAGGATGGTGCTGAGGGCTGCCTATGTCAGATGCACATAGTACACACCCTCTAGATGGATAAGCATGGGTAGTGTCATGTTTGGCATCCCTTTTACTGTATGTGCAAGTCAGAGACAGGTGTCATTCTCTGGGTCCCTACTGTGTCAGTGTATGTGCTATGCATTGCCTCTTTGCCAAGGCCATGGCATACTGGGCACACCTCCATATGCCTACTGGGGCAGGCTCAGGTTGTTCCTCCTCCGTGTCACTCTGTGCCTGTGCAGGCCTTGGCATTGGTGGGGGACTGGGTGGCCCTGCCCTATGCTGTTCCTGCTGCAGCTGTTTCCACAGGATCATATTGTGTAGCATGGCACATATGATGACAATTTGGGTACATGTAGCAGGTGAGTACACAAGGCTCCACCAGATGTGTCCAAACACCAGAACCATGACTTGCGCATCCCAAACACATGCTCTATTATGATTCTGGTCTGTGCGTGTGCCTCATTATGGCGTTCTTGTTCAGATGTATGTGCATTTCTGATGGGTGTCATCAGCCACAGCTCCAGTGTGTAACCAGCATCCCCCACTAGGTGACCATAAGGGATGTCCCCATTGGCAAATCTCTGGTACAGCTGCATCAGATGCCAGATGTAGGAATCTTGATAGCTTCCAGGGCAGCCAGCATATGCATTCATTATAATGCTCTGGGCATCGCACATGACCTGGCAATTGATGGAGGGGAAGCCCTTGCGGTTGATGTAGACCCCACCCCGCTCACCGGCTGGTGCTTTGATGTGTATGTGCATGCAGTCTATAGCACCCACCACCTCTGGGTATTCTGCTGTTTGGTGGAAGAGACACATATTGCTGGCCAACAGCTCACGGGTGTTGAGAAAATATACGTGCTCACCGGCATGTGCTGACATGGCATCCAGGAACTGGTGGAATACTCTGGATGCTGATGCCTGTGAGATCCCCATGATATCCCCAGTTGGGCTTTGGGAGGTACCTGTGGCTAGCATTCCTAGGCCTACACATACCTTGGCATCCACTTTGATGGGTTCCCCTCTGTTAGCTCTGTGTGTCAGGCATGGCCGGCACAGCTCAAAAATTTGCTGTAATAGGTTCCTGTCCAACCTATAGTACTCCACTATCTCCAGCTCATGTAGCCCCTGGTAGGTTACCCTGGTTCTGTACACTCTTCTCTGTCTCCGTACTGTGGGTTGGTCGACAGCATTCTCATCCTCACCACCCTCAACCTCTTCCACATGCTGTTGTATGATAGCTGCTGCAGCCCCTGTCATTTTATTGTTTTGTTTGTTAAAAGATCCCTGCGTGTATGCACTGGTGGTGTAGAGTATGGGTAAAAACAGAGGGAAATGTGTTTGTATAGTTTATAATAGTGTTCTGGGCTGGGCTGGTCTGCTGTCTGTGTAATTGGCTGATTCTGATACATTTCACCTGCCAGCTATGCTAGTTCTCCTAGATTACCTTCCTACTGCTGTTTTCCCTTCCCATTGCCTTCCTGTTTGAGCCCGGGGTGCACCGCGCAAAGGGAGTGCTGAAATGTGCACAGAGCTGCTATTTCCTGGTTTACTTTTTTTTTTTCCTTTAAAGCCCAGTGCACTGCGTGCACACCCGCTTAAGCAATGTAAAGAGTGCTAGGCAGCAACAGACACACCCCCTTGCTTAGCTCTGCTAAGCTAGGAGCAAGCCTGAGTCACAGGGCTCCAATCCGCTTACAGTATGCCTGACACCCCCCATGATGTCAGCTAACTCCTAGACTTGCACTAAGCTGTTCCTGCTCTTACACTGTTGGGTGCTGACTAGCATGCAGGGGAAAATCTGGGATTTAGCATCATTCCCCTCATTTGCATAGGCTTGCCTGCTAATGCATAGTTACATGTCCCACACTGAGCCTCCCCCCTTAGCAACCACTATTCACTGTCCATGTTGTTTTCTGCCTGCCATTGAGTATAATGGCAAAATAGTGATTTTGGTTAGAATGCTTATTTTATGTTTTTTCTTATGCTCCCCCCAATAGCCGAGATCAGCTAAAAAATATATTTTTTTTTTTATTTTTGCAAGTGTTTTCCATGCCAATGGCCTTATAGTTGGCCATTGGCATGCTTTCTACTTGATAGCCACCCTTTATTTGGAGCTGTCATGGCTCCGTTTTTTAATTTGCAGAAATTTACTCCGTTAATGGCGGAGTACATTTCTGCAGATTACACTAGTCCTGCACGGCCGGTTTGCAGCTTCCTGGATCGCAAATTCACCTCATTTGCATGGATTTCTCCTGCAAATGGGGTAACTTGCATACAGGGGCTGAGTTTGTGCAGGACTAGTGCAGGAGCGCTTGTGCACGTCCCTACAGGTTATTCCTGGATCGCACGGCAGACATATTGCCTGCTGGAGCTCCTGCACTAGTCCTGCATGCCGTGCAGGGTTTGGAGAATCCGGGGGTATGTTTATCACTCTAATATGGCAATCATTTCATCCAATATGAAGTTAAAAGACTCTTTTAGTAAAATAGCTGAAATAAATCAGTATTTTTCAGAAATGTCAGTACTTTTATGTCTGAAATCTCTGGGTATTAGCTGGCTTTTTGAGCAATCCTCAAAAATGTTCTTCTAATGCTGATGCACTAGGAACTTCATCTGTTAACAAATCTCCAAATAGTCCACCTGAATGTTCAGAATGTTGTTGAATATCTTTCTTAGTGCCTTATGCAAGTGCTTCATGTGGCATCTCTTTGGTAGTCTCTGTGTACATCTATAAATAGTTGAGGCAAGGAGGCATTACAAACTCATTCTGTATATTTCAACTCAATTACTATGAGACTTATTCATCTGATACAAATATTTCTAGTTTCTCTTTGGTAGTTTCACATTCATGGTATTCATAATACTTTAAACCTTCCAGTTACTTTCTGAGGAACTCTGTTATATTTGTTTGTTTATTTATTTATTTATTTGCTTTTGTTTACCGGGAAAGTCCAACTGAGTACAATGCCCATTTGCAGCAGAGGCCTGGGGAGAAAATCTCCAAAAAATAGTAATGTGTGATATATCAAGTTTTAACAATGTCTAAAGAAATATTGAGAACCAAAAAAAAAATACACCAGCAGCTTGGATTAATGGCTCGTTAGTCAGACCAACCAAAAAAGCTACTATTGTTAAAAAATGAATGCTAGTGAGCCGACACAAGGTCAGGTTAAAATGTTAAACTTTTATTTGGTAAGCACTTTAGTAATACAAGGTTGCTTCTTCAGACCATTAAAAATCACACCAAAAACATGACTTTATATATCCAAGACAAATGAACAAAACATACAATAAATTGCAAAGAACAATTAAAATTAAATTTAAATTTCACTGTGCATAATTAATAAACTTGGTTTCCTAATCTACCACCCACAAAGGATTGTATAAAATTGTGTCCTATTAAAATACAGACAAAAACTCTGACATCCAATCAGTAGGCAGTATTATCAATGATGTGATTGGTTAGATTGTATAACGTTTGTCCTATTAAAATAAAGAAAAAAGATCTAACATCCTATCAATGGATAATACTATAAAAAATGTGATAGGTTAGGTTTACCATAGATGAGACTGTATTACACATAAAATAACTGGCTGATAATCAATGTGCCCTTAAAAACATGTAATGCTCTTACTATACAATAACAAAAAACATCACATCAATTATGACCCTGTTAATGCATATCATATTCATAAACAAATATTTTAAAAATAGCTCTCATAGTTTAATATCTGCCTTATGTGTAAATATGATTTACGGTGGCAGAAACAACAGTTTATACTTGGACGTGAATAAATCGCTTTTCATATTCCATTTTACTGGACTTTCTCTCTTATAGCTGTCTTGTTTTAAGATACTAAATTATGTACATTTCAGAAATGTTTAAAAGAATACTCAAAAACATCTGGTAAAAAGTGACCTAGCAATGCGACTTATTATAACTTTGATAGCGAATAGGGAGAAAGAGTTTCAGAAAAGCACAAGTGAAGTGTGTCTTCTGTGATTCGCTGAAACAGTCTCTTGTCATCTACTATTGGACAGTACAGCTCACTCCACTCCCCATAGACTACAAAGCACACATAACCAAGGCAAATATTCACTCTACAGTCAAGATGTGCACATACTAACCTAGCCAAATATATGTTCATTGCTTAAAATATAAATGTGAATAAAACACTTTAAAAAGTTTAATCCTCAACATGTGTTCCTAATGGCTGCCTTATTCTAAATACTATAGTGCCTTCTTTTCAAAAGTATTTAAAGACAACCTATAGAATATAACCTTGTCATATTTCCTAAGACAATGACATCAAATAAAAACAACTGATTTCTGACAAACACCAATAAGAGGCCTATTTAATGTTTTGCTCACATAATAGATTTTTCGTCTATTTTTAATTAACATAATTCACTCTACTCATTCAGAACTTCATAATGCACTTAAGTAAACCAACAGCACATCTTCAAAACTAAAAATCATCTTCTAAGATGCATAAAAAAGGGGTGGTTGATCAGGTTAATATTTAAATCAACAATGCCAGTGCTAATCTTATAGTAGCTATACTAATTGGACTCATGATACAACTGACTGATAAAGTTTATGGTGTAACTCTCACTGTCAAATGTCAGTGAAAATATCATAAGAGTATGTACTTTTATGTTTTGGGATTAGGAGGTTATGATAGGTTGATGTTTCAACATGATACATTTGATTGGTGCATAGTCAGCAATGAATAGAACCTTAAGATGGAATTTTGTAATCAATCACATGCGTAGTTCAGCGATTGGCTGAATATTGACAAAATTCATGCCTGTTGGCTATAAGACATTATTTTAGAATTATGTAGTTATTAGTCATTAAAGTTGAAAATTATTATAATAGACTGCTGAGATGCTATTAAGAAGGCATTTTAAAGGCACTATATGGCAATAGCCATTGCTCAGAGGCTTATTAATATTTTGGCTAATAGATCGGCTTTGGCCTGTTTTAACCAATATGATAGCCATCTGATAGGTTGATCTTGAATACATAAAGTATCTATTGGTTGCCTAATATCTTAGTTCCAACAAATCATATAGCTGTTAATCCTTCTCTGAATTAACACTGAAAAGGTATTTCATTGGATGTTAGCTCATGTTTTCACTGCCATTTGACAGTGAGAGTTGCACCATTAATTTTATCAGTCAGTTGTGTTATGAATCCAGATAGTATACCTACTATAAGATTAACACCGGAGTTGTTGATTTAAATATTAAACTGACCAACCACCCATTTTTTATGCATCTTAGAAAATGATCTTTAGTTTTGAAGATGTGCTGTTGGTTTACTTACATACATTATGAAGTTCTCAATGAGTAGAGTGAATTATATTAATTAAAAATTGATGAAAAATCTTGTTATGTTAGCAAAACATTAAATAGGCTTCTTATTGGTGTTTGTCAGAAATCCTGTGTTTTTATTTAATGTCATCATCTTAGCAGATATGACAAGGTTATATTCTATAGGTTGTCGTTAAATGCTTTCAAAAAGAATGCGCTATAGTATTTAGAATAAGACAGCCATTAAGAAAACATGTTGAGGATTAAACATTTATTTGTTTATTTATTTTTTTATTTTACATTTGTTGACCAGGATAGTCCGACTGGATATATGTCCATTTTTAGCGGAGGCCCGGGAAGAAAAGCTCCAAGACATCGCAAAAATTACAAAATGACTACAAACTAACAATATACATGTTATTGATAGTTATACATGGCTACAAAACCTTTTGTGAAACATATTCAATACAAAAAACAGTTTAGGTGTTGTTTTTTTTGTTTTGTTTTGTTTTATACACACACACACACACACATATATATATATATATATATATATATATATATATATATATATATATATATATATGTGTGTGTGTGTGTGTATATATATATACATATATATATATATATATATATATATATATATATATATATTGGTTCCATAGGAAGTGTGTTTCTTCAGTAGATTAATAGAGAGAAAAAAACAAATCAACAGTGAGTAGGTATAATAGCCAACAGAGGTGGTCATGGAAGAGGTGAATACTGTCAGTCTGGATTAGTGCAAGGGTATAGCCATTGTGAATTTAGGAGGATTATTAGTTTCTTTTTAAACAGTGGAGTGGATGAAAGGGATGTTAGTTCAGTTGGAAGCTTGTTCCAAGTGTTACCAACAGAGTTAGTGAACAGGTAATCCCCAGACTTGTTGTTGGGTTTTAAGGTAGATACTAGTACCCTATTGGCAGATTGTAGGGTTGTTAGGTTTTTGTATGGGCTAATAAGGTTACAGAGTATGGGAGTATTTGTGGGATGATGCAGAATTTTATGAATAATTGTACGTTGCTGTATAAGAAGCTGACTTTGTAATTCCAGCCATCCTAATAGTTTGAGATTCTGGCAGTGATGGGTTCTAAAAGTAGGTCCAGTGGCAAATCTGACTATGTTATTATAAGATTTTGCCAATTTATTGATATTAATTTTGGAGAGGTTTGTATAAATTGGGGAGGTATAGAGAAGGGTGGAGAGTAGGTGAGTTTGGGCGATAGTAGACCTACTTGAAGCTGTGAGAAAAGGTTTAAGTCTATAAAGGGAACCAAGTTTTCTATTAACTGATTTAATAGTTAGGTTAATATGTGTGTCAAAGTTAAGATTATTATCAGTTGTTACACTTAGAAGTTTGGTGGTTATGTCGGGAGCTGTTTTAGTACCATTGTTGGATGTGACTGTAAAGTTAATAGTGAGGGACATTAGGTTGGGAGTGAACAATAATAGTTTTGTTTTTTGGGGATTAAGGAGGAGACAGCATTGATGGAACCATTTTTCGACTAAGTTAAATACTGTTTGGGTCTTGGTTTGAAGCTCTGCAGGCGAGGAGGTGCTACATATTAATGTTGAGTCGCCAGCGTATTGTCTGCAGGTGGCCTGTGGAATGGATGTTTTAAGATCATTAATGAAAATGATAAATAGGAGAGGTCCCAGAATAGAGCCTTGTGGGACACCAAGAGAGATAGGGAGCTGAGTGGATAGCTTATTGTCCCAGAGGACTGCTTTCTGTCTATTTCCTAAGTAGGACTTAAACCACTTGACTGTTTGGGTGTTTAATGAGAAAGATTTAAGTGTATCTGACAATAGTTGATGATTCACCATGTCAAATGCCTTTGAGAGGTCAATAAAGAGGGATGAGGGCAGTAAGTTGTTGTTACGGTTTTTATTAATGCAGTCTGAAAAGGATAGGAGTGCTGTTGTTGTACTATGGAATGGCCTAAATCCATGCTGGTAGTCCACTAGTAGGTGGTTTTGGAGGAGATAATCAAGTATTTGACGATGAATAAATCTCTCCATAATTTTTGCTAGTGGGAAAAGTAGGGCTATGGGGCAGAAGTTAGAGTTCATTTGAGTTACCTCCCATATGGAGAGGTATAATGTGCGAGACTTTCCATAGATATGGGATGGAGCATTCTGTAATGGTTCTGTTTATTAATATAGCAATTGGGTAGGCAAGTACTCCAGCTGCCATTTGCAGGTATTCAGCTGGAACGAGGTCAGCTGATGGAGTACATGGTTTAAGTTTGAGGAGTAGGGTGCGTATGAAAGATGTTGGGACAGGCTGGAGGTGGAGTGTGTGGGGTAAATTTGTTGGGAGGGGTGACTCAGTAGTGGTATCAGGTGGTACGTGGGGTAAGGTATTAGCTAAAGATTGGACTGTTTCAGAGAAAAATTTGTTAAAAATATCAGCAATCTGTCTGGGAGAGTTTTGAGTCAAATTAGAGGGGGTAGGTGTTCTGGAGTGTCCAGGGTAGACCAATTTATTTATTCCTGACCATAAGTTTTTTGGGTTTTGATGTTGGGTCTGTTGGAATTTGAGGTAATAGTTTTTTTTATTAAGGAATATTGATTTTTTTGTGGCATTTCTAAGCTGTTTAAAATGTAGGTGATCAGTAGAGTTTTTAGTTTTTCTCCATTTGGACCAGGTTTGATTTCTGTCTCATTTTTTGTCTAGTCTCCTTTGTGAGCCAAGGAGAAGGTTTGTTCCTAATTCTAACAGTACAACAGGTAGCATGGCGTTCCAGAATTTGTAAGAATTTATTATTAAAGTATGAGACTGCTTCATTAAGAGGTAGGGCTTTTAGGGATGACTAATTGCAAGCTTTAAGCTCAGCTTGAAAGTTAACTGGGTTTAGATTTTTCTTGTTTCGTGTAGTTTTAAAGTTAATTTGGTTGGGAATTGAGGTCTTTTGTCTGGATATAAAGGTCAGGGAATGGTCACTAATATCATCAGAGGGAGTAAGCCTGTTTTGTATAATTGGGGACTACTGTTAACTAGTATCCAGTCTAAGGTGGTTTGTTTGTTGCTAGGTTTATGGGTTCTGGTAGGGTAAGTGATGTTTTGATGAAAGCCATAAAGATTGATGTGAGTAGTTGGATTTACAGATGTACAACATTTCCAGTCAATATTAAAATCCCCAAGGAGTATGGTTTCTTGAGGGAAAGATGTGGAGAGCCAAATAAGGGTGTTTAAAAGAGTATTTATGTTATTACCTGGGGGAATGTACGAGCAAATAATGTATATGGATTTGTTTGCATTAACTTGGAGCTTGAATATTAAGATCTTGGCATTACTAGGTAAGGGTGTTTGAGTATCTAGTGAGGTGACCTGTAATTCAGATTTGAACAATATTGCCACCCCACCACCCTTTTTATTTAGACGGTCTTGTCTCAGGATGTTGTACCCAGGTGGGAGAATATCATTGTCTTTAGTAACTGGTTTGAGCCAGGTTTCTGTTATACATAGGATGTCGAAGGAATGTAAATCTACCAGGGCGTGCAGCTCAGTGATTTTATTATTTATGCTGCGTATATTAAGGTGAGCTATGAGAAGAGCGTTTGAGGTTTTAGTGGGGTATGTGATGTGGAGGGGTAGTAAGATTGGGAATTATAAGTGGAAATGCTAGGACCTGGGTTTGGATGAATGTCACCATGTAGTAATAGGTGCTGTTGGGGATTCTTTTTAAAGTGATTTATTCACATTTATATTTTAAGCAATGAGCATATATTTGGCTAGGTTAGCATGATTGCATCTTGACTGTAGGACGAATATTTGCCTTGGTTATTTGTGCTTTGGAGTCTATGGGAATTGGAGTGAGCTGTGCTGTACAACAGTAGATAAGAGATTGCTTCAGCGAATCACAGAAGCCACATTTCATTGGTGTTTGTCTGAAACTCTCTGTCCCTATTTGCTGTCAAAGTTATAATAGGTCACATTGTTAGGTCACTTTTTACCAGATGTTTTTGAGTATTCATTAGACATTTCTGAAATGTACATGATTTAGTATCTTAAAACAAGACAGCTATAAGAGAGAAAGTCCAGTAAAATGGAATATGAAAAGAGATTTATTCGCATCCAAGTATAAGGCAGGCATTAAACTATGAGAGCTATTTTTAAAATATTTGTTTATGAATATGATATGCATTAATAGGGTCATAATTGAAATGATTTTTTTTGTTATTGTGTAGTTAGCACATTACATGTTTTTAAGGGTACATTGATTATCAGCCAATTATTTTATGTGTAATACAGTCATCTATAGTAAACCTAACCTATCATATTTTTGATAGTATTGTCCATTGATAGGATGTTAGATATTTTTTCTTTATTTTAATAGGACAAATTTTATATAATCTAACCAATCACATCATTGATAATACTGCCTATTGATTGGATGTCAGAGTTTTTGTCTGTATTTTAATAGGACATAATTTTATACAAACCTTTTTGAGTGGTAGATTAGGAAACAAGTTTAATAATTATGCACAGTGAAATGTAAATTGATTTGTAATTGTTCTTAGCAGTTTATTGGATGTTTTATTAATTTGTCTTGGATATATAAGGTCATATTTTGGTGTGATTTTTAATGGTCTGAAGAAGCAACCTTGTGTTTCGAAAGTGCTTACCAAATAAAAGTTTAACATTTTAACCTGACCTTGTGTCGGCTCACTAGTATTTATTTTTAACAATGTCTAAATAAATATGTACAGAAATATTAAAATCCCTCCCCCATTGGGGGTTGGTATAATGGTTAAGGTGTTTAGCTTACAGTTGCAAGCTACGGGGTTTGATTCTTACCTTTGAAAGAGAAATTGGTGGTGAGAGCAATTATCATAATAGTTAAGGTCTTTGTCTCCCATGCACAAGGTGCAAGGTTTGATCCTGACCTCCAGCCAATGCCTCTTTGGAGTTTGCATGTTTTCCCTGTGCCTTTGTGTCCCACCTCCAAAAACATGCTGAGTGTTTCTGTCTCAAACTCACCAATAAATAGAGCTGTGGGTAGCAACACAGACTCTATATGGTAATCTATAAGGGGAAGAGTTGTATAGTAGATGTTTTGGGCATCCACTATGGTGCGCAGTATCCTCAAGATAGGAGAATGGATCACATACTGTGCATCAGATCACATGTTGCACACCATAGTAGGGGCAACTGTTCTATCGTGTAAATTATGGCTCTAGGTTGTAGTGTATGGACAGAAATGTACTTTTTGGGATATATGGCTAGGTTTATAAAAGCCCCTGTGGTCATTAGCCTAGTAAACACCTATGAACCTATAAGATACGAAGTCTAGTAAGTTCTATGAAGTAACATTGGTGCATATTACAGGACATCACTGAAGCAGGAAATTATCAATATAAATGTAATAGCATCACTAAGCAAAAGAGAGTACCAGAATTTGGTAGCTAAAGTAAAGGAATATGCATCTATAACCATGCCAATTTGTAAGCTAATAGAAGAGCAGACTTGCTTATATTTCTCATGGTAGGAGTCCAATAAACTCACTTCAGTAAGACATAATGAGACTGTGGAGGAATAATTTAATAGGTGAAAGGAGAACATCATGAGTATTTGGTGTTTTTAACCTGGTGATTCAGGACATTTGCAAATTCTAGTATTATCCAGATGAGTTTAAAGTTGGTCTTAAAAGCATGGAGACTGTTTATTTGTCTGATGGTGAAACAAATGATGATCCACAGTTTAGTTATGCTTACTGAGTATAAGGATTCTCCAAATGAGGTGCTGGATTTTTTGGGATTCTGTTAGGTGTTGGTCCTTTCATCAATGGTTCCTTTTGAGTTTGTACCATTTTATTGTATTGCTGATGGGTGGGGTGTTTGACAGATGGTATAGTATTTTGCAAATTTACTTATGTTATAATAATAAGCCAAGGTGGTGCAGCGGTAGCATTTTTGCCTCACAGCAAGAGCTTCTCCCATTTGATTCTCGGCTGGAGCGCCTTCTGTGTGGAGTCTGCATGTGCTCCCTGTGATCGAGTGGCGTTCGAAAGACATGCGTGAATGGGCATGCCTTCGTTGAAGGTTGGGCATCGGGCTGGCACCTCAGCACCATAAAAATCAACTGCCAATCATTAGCGGACCGGAGTTCCGCTGTGGTGACCCCTAACCGGGAAAAGCCGAAAGAAAAACAACAACTTATTTTATTATAATACTGCTTAAGCTTGTTCATTAGTGCAGTCTGAAGATTAATGAAAATTATAGATGCATACTGCTAGTAAGTAAGAGAGATGTTGCAATTACCTTCTTTTTTGTGGTTAGTAAGAAATAGCCTGGCTTTGTGAAGTAGCCCTAATTGGCAGTGTCTCTTTGGGGGGGGGGGGGGGGGTGCAACAACTCTGATGAACTAGTCTAATTTAAGTTTGTTATCTAAGATGATGCCCACTAACTTGGTATGGTTCACTTGTTCTATTTCAATGTTGTTAGATGAGACTATATATTTATTGCAGTGCTAATTATAGGTTCATAGGTTGGTACTAGGCTATCAGCCCTAGGGCCTATACAAGCCTAGCCATAACAATTCCCTGGCTATTTCTTCCCACACTGTTTACTTCCCTGGAGCCCTGTCTAGCAGGGCAACTGACGTGATCCCCTGGATGAATTTCCTTTCTCCCATCCAATCGTCAAGGTTCCTTTTGAAGAGGGCCAAAGAGGCACTCTGCTTGACATGTATGGGCAATCTATTCCAGAGTCTGAGGAGTCTCTGGGTCAGAAACCTATCCCTCCAGCATGTTTTGTTTATTGTGATGACAAGGTTTAGATCCCTGGAGTGTGGCTCTGAGGGATTGGGATTTCTTTAAGTGTAGCATGTCCAACAGCTCTGGGTTTGACATGGCCTTGTATGTTAAGCAGAGATCGCCTCTGAGTAGATGATATGCGACAGAGTATAGCTGGAGCTTTTTAAGGCGGTCAGCATAGGGCATCTGCTTTAGGCCTGTGATTCTTTTAGTGAGGTATTTCTGTGGCCTTTCCAGTTGTTGCAGATGTCTTGAGAGGTACATACCAAATGGGGCGTTGTATTCTATAATGGGTCTAATGAGGGATGAGTACAATGGGACAATGATCTCCTTTTTTCTGGATGAAAAGCCCTTAGTGATGAGGTGTGCCACATAGAAGGATTTCCTGACTGTTGTGGAGATGTGGTTATCGAAAATGAGACCACGGTCCACCTGTGTCCCTAAGTCTCTTATCACACTTTCGGTGTTTAGTGTACTGCCACCTATATGGTAATTCACGGGTACATTTTTTTTCCCAAAGGGGATAACTATACATTTCTTGGCATTGAGCTTGAGCCCATGGCTCTGGCACCAAGCATCTGTTTCAGTAAGGCCCTTTTGTAGAGTATCCCCATAATTTGGGGATTCAATAATGGCTCCCAGTTTGCAGTCATCTGCAAACTTTATAAGCCAGAGTCCCTTAGTGTTGGCCTGTACTTCAGAGAAGTAGATGCCAAACAAGAGCGGTCCCAGGATTGAACCCTGAGGTACTCCACTTGTCACTTGTCACTTGTCTGGAGCTGGATTTGGAGTCAGCTACTTTTACAGTGTGGGTTCTATCAGTAAGCCAGTTAGCAACCCATTGGGTGATGTAGGGATTAATGCCCAGCTTAGTAAGTTTATCTATGATTCCAGAGTGGGGGATGGTGTCAAAGGCCTTGGCAAGGTCTAGATAGGCTGTGTGAACCACCTTACCCTTTTCCATGGCTCTGGAGACTGATTTGAAGAAGTCAGTCAGGTTCAGGAGACAAGATCGGCCCTTCACGAACCCAAACTGGGTGGGGTCCAGTGCTTGAAGGTTGTCGATGTCTTTGTTTATAAGTTCCATGATAATACGCTCCATGGCCTTGCAAATAAGGCTCGTTAGACTGATGGGACGGTAGTTTCCAGGATCCAAGGTGGATCCCCCCTTGTGGAGTGGGATAACTGTAGCTCTGCGCCACTCAGTGGGCATGAAACCTGAGGTGAGGCTGTGATTAAACATGACACTTAGGTGAGGTGCCAGTTCATGTTGTAGTTCATGTAGTACACAACCCGGGATGTCATCTGGTCCCATGGATGCTGTATTCTTAGCTTTGGAGAGTGTGTTTTTTATCTGTGTGGCCATTATTACCAGAATTTGGCAATCTTCTGGTATTGAGTGGGAAGTTATTGGACGTAAATATGATTAACTAAGTTTTTTGGGGATTCAAGAGAAGTTTGGATTGTTCCAGCCAGGTCTCAGTAGAGGAGAAGTCTTATTCTGTCTTACAGTATGATTTTGTTTCAGTCTCTCTCATGCTTAACTCACATACTTGGGTGTAAAACACATTTCTGAAGTTCCAATTCTACTCTTTAATCTAGAAACCATTATTGATTTCAGCTGGTGATAGGCCTACACTTTACTGTGAAGTTCAGTATTCCAAAAATGGTAAGGGTGCCACTGCAGCAGTAATTGTTAATGTTCTATGTTTTCCCTATGAGGTTTATGTTAATTCACAAAGTCCATTTGACTTTCCCAGTACAGTGTGGATAGCCAAAGCTACAGGTCACATGTTGAATCTCCCACTGTTGTAAAAAATCAATTCCATACTTGTGTTGTAGACCTTCATGATATATTATTACACTTAGAATTTCATACTTTAAAATATGACTTCAATTCCCAGCATGCAAATCTTCTTGCTACTCTGTCAAATACTGATAACTCAGCATATTTTGTAAATGCATTTGCTTTCTGTATTATTCTTATCTAGAAAATATTTCTGCCATGCGCCATCATTGTCTGCAACCTTGGTGTAGTCATGTGCAGCGACCTTCTTAAATATGTTTTGTAATAGTGATCCATTTCCACTAACAGGTTGTTCCATGAAAATGTTCATTGAACGTTTTACAATCATAGTCTATGTCAAACAGCTCTTTTTCAATCTCTGCTTATATTTTGTTATACTTATAGGCTTTGAACCCATAAGCAACTGGTTTTTCATCTTTAAAATGTCTCCAAAATCCAGTAAAAGCTAACCAAACCAGTCTTTAACTTCAACAGGCACTTTCTTCTTTCCATCTTTAAAGACTTCTTTAAAAAAATAATGATTACTAAATTACTCGAGTATGAAGTCCACATAACAGTAAATGCCATCATAATATGAACTTTAATTTGCTATAAAACCCCACTACTAAGTTGATGTGTTGTATTTTAAAATGGATTCTGACAATTTAAGGGCCTTCTGCAGTGGAAGTGAACATTACATTGAAGTATACCCTGTTACTTCAGACTCAGAGCTCTGTTATCTGTACTAGGAGCTGACTTCTTTCACCAGCTGCTTGTTTGGGTATTACACACTGCACTGTGCTAGATGGCAGCTCTGGGAAGTCTGCCTTCTCTGCCTCCATAATGAACACACCATTTCAATTTTATTATGCTCAAATATAATTAGCTACTGCATTGTGCATAAATTTGGTTCTGATTATTACCATCTCGCTCTGTTTAATTGCTAATGCAGTTTCAAAAAGTGCACAATTTCATGAGACCACTGTAACAGTTTAAATATTTGTCCAGTTAATTTTCTACTGCCTACGTGCAGACCATCATCTCTTTTCCAGTGTCTTATCCATCCCTGTTCTTAGTCCAGAGACTGGTCATGCCAATTGCTCTGGAGAGGTGCCCCCATCACAGATGCACAATAATCCTAGAAGAATGGGAGGTGAGAAGAAGTAAGATCATCCCATCTCAGTACCAATACAGAAACTGGACAATTTTTGATGTAGTCCACCCTTCCCACACTCTGTGCACATGACATGCAGTCTTTTCAGTTTGGTCTACCTGGTTTTACTGGCACAAAGGTGTTCCCTCTGCAGATATCTATTTGTACTGTATCCAATACATTGTCTTTTCTGTGCTAACCTCTCCACAGTTGTTCTTCAAGAAAAATTAACACTGTCACCCATGGAAGGGGAGCCAGCTATGGCCATTTAACTTTTCCCTACTGGTTGCCAGCATTCAGCTCACTAATCAACCCTGGTTCATTGCATTAACAACCCAGTTAGCAGATTAATTTTTAGGAACAAAAAATATTACTGCCATATCTTAATTCAGGATTTAAGACTAGTCAACCTATTTACAGTAAACATATTTATTTAGAGAAAATGATGCAGTTATTAGGGACAAACACTCATTAAAATGCACACACACACATGCGCGTGCGCGCACACACACACACACACACACACACACACACACACACACACACACACACACACACACACACACACAATTCAGCTTTATTACTGAGAATAATTTTAAATATACTGGTTTGGTAATGCATTGTCATGTGAATATTGAAGATTAATTTTTGTGGTATCATGTTTGTATTGAACATATGTTTGCAAACTCTATCTTTAGTATGTAGCCTTAGTTATATATATATTTCAATGCTTCATATTATCTGTAAAACAACTTGACCATCTAAAATATCTAGAAACGTTTTCAAAGCAAAAAGTGTGAAGAACTTGCTTGCCATATATAACCAAAACAGACCATACTGTGTAGCAGGATTTACATTTTTTCTTAGATAAATGAGTTTCTCTGTGTGTGTGTGTGTGTGTGTGTGTGTGTGTGTGTGTGTGTGTGTGTGTGTGTGTGTATCTGTATCTATATCTATATATCTACATCTATATCTCTCTATATATGTACAGCTAGCATTGGAGTTTCAGTTTTACTCTAAATCATGTCTACATTCTTCATCAGGTTTTTACCATATCATTTCCTTTGCTTGGCTCAAGAATCACAGGAGTCAGAAGAAACATTGTAGTTTTTATTATTCTCCATATTAAGCATTCCATTGTTACTGTACTGTTAACCTTTAATGAAAGCTGCAATACTGATGCCCAGAGGGTCTCATGTTTTAGTACAGTATGTGACTAAGTACAACTGATCAGCTCGTACAAGAACTAACTAGTCTGCATTTGTCTTTTAAAAGTAATGTGATATTAACGTGGATTTTTCTGAACCATTATAAGCCCTGTTTTTTCCTGTAATATTATGCCTCAGTATATAATAATTTCATGTTATGTGACTGAACAGTAGCTAATCATATTTTATATCTGACCTAAGGGTATTATAGCTTCAGCTTATTGTTTGTACTTCAAAGTATCCCACAGCTGTTATTAACACAAATTTAAATTCCAAAAGTGATGCATTTTGTGTCAATCATAATGATGCAGAAGCAGACAGGTCAATGTAAACCCAAACATAATTTCCACAGGTGAATGCTAGCTGTGAATACAGAAGACTTATCACCTCAGAACAGATACACAAGAAACTGCTCATTTTCAATTAAAATGCAAGTCAACATCCACATCTGTGAAACTGTTAAATAACAGCTGTACACTAACAAAAAGAAAACAATAACCACAGAAAAATGCAGTTAGCGCAATCTGCTTTGTAATTAGACTCCTCACTGTCTGTTTTATTTTCAGTTTAGATTACCTAATAATTATTTTCTCTTTGTTAAATGCTAATTTCAACAATAGCTTACATTTAAGTAGCAATATATTATACTGGCAATCATCTGGAGAATCTGTCAATATGCGAGTGCCAAAGTCATTCACACTCTCTTGCAGAAATATATACCTGCTAAATGCTGAATAAACAGCTACCTGTGGCACAAATAACACTGAGTCTGTATTTATACATTAAATTAATCTGATATGCTATTTCTTGTTAGAAATATTGCAGTTTTCTTATGTTAATTCTAGTACATCGAATGAATGCAAGAAAAATGAAGTGAACAGTACCACAAATCCAAAGTTAGTCTTTCTGAATTCATACGCTTTTCTATCTGATTCCGCTGCCTAAAAATCTGTCTTTGGTACCAATATAAAAGTTTTATAAGAGGTCTAATGTTGCTCCAGCTTTTTATTAGAAGATATGACTTGCTATCAGTCACCGAGTTGCGAGTTTTACATATCTTGTAGTCTATATTAAATTTTGCTGTAATATTTTCAGTACATTTGCTTGACTAATAGGTTTCTTACCACTTCATGTTTCTAATGGTTTCTGTTTATGTAGGTTAAAGTACATCGGGGTCTTGCACTGTGATCACATTTTCAAAGTATAAAGAGTGTCTTTCTCATCTACATAAAACAATATACTAACTGCATGCCTAAAGGCACTCACAACAGAACATTCCATTTTATCTATGGTCAGTGATGAATTCATCATTCTGTTGTAAAGACTGTTTTAAAATTTGTTTTCAACAATGTGTCACATTTCCCTGTTGTTTTTGTGTTGTTGTGATTACTGCTATGAAGATATATCTATCACTGTGTTAATCTGTTTATACCATGCCTGAACTCGGCTAACTGAAGCCAGGGACTTATTCAAAGTAAATCAAAATATGATTTTAGAGACCAGTTGTTCTTATTTAATATTTCATTATCTATAACCTGCTACTCTCTTTCAATTTACATTCATGCAAGCAAACAGCTTCTAACAATGTTCATGATATCGATCAATGCTGCTGTAGCCTTAGCTATTTGGGTTATATTCTGCATAGGATATAACAGGAAGTCAGCTCCCAAAGCTTCAGGGCACCTTTCATGCACCCAAACCATCAGTCACCTGGAGCTGAGTTAGCTAAAAACACAGGTTTGGGCACCAAGCCCTTCAGAGCTTTCCTGCCACTGAACAGTACGCCCCTCTTAGGCTTTTGAGGATTGACGCTCAGCTTGTACTGTTCCTTTGCTGGGCAGAAAAGTTCCCTTTGGGGGAAAACCTTCCATTTAAAAAAAATGTTTATTGAATAACACTCTTCTGTTCAGGGAAGTTATTTTAAAACTAGGTGTTTATGTTTTAATGGACTGCCATGGGACTGTATTGTATTTTAAATGAGAGTGCTCCTTTTTCCTTCAGGTAAAAAGTTGTTTAAAGTAATTGAATACCATTTTTTCAGTGGAGAGGTTGTGTTTATTTTACTTTCTGAGGCTAGCAAAGTATTTTAAAGCACTTCTTACTGTGTTTATATGTGGAAGAAATGACTTTTAAAGATGTTTAAGGTTTGCCAACTTTTGCTGCTTGTTTTCCACAGGAAAGAGGCACCATTTTTTGGCTTGACCATGGAATAAACTGTCTGCCCCATGGTTTCATCCAGACACAAAAAAAAAGTTAAGCAAACAGCCTTTACCACCACAGCAGCCTAGCAATTTACCTCAGCCATAAGTGGGTGACTGCTGTGGCCATTAGCTGTACCTCAGACCACTCATCTTTTTCCCGGATCCCTCTGGTATAGCACCTACAGCCACTATGGACCAGGGGTAGACACATTCTATGTAGCTGTTGGGGGTCCCTAGAAAGCCACTCTTGTCAGTCCTTAGAGAAAGAACAGGAATGGCTTCCTTGTTTTGTCAGAATGTTGCACCCATCCTTGTGAGGAAAACCCTGCTTTGAATAATTTAGTTGCTTCTATTGTACAAGTCACTACTCATTGTTTACAATGTGCGTATAACTCATTTGAAACTTGTTTCAGGGCTGTGGCCACTGGTACTATTTTGAGGAAGTTTGCCTGGCTGCATTCCCAGAACCATCCAGATGATGTTAAAAATTATATTTTAAATTCTAATATGGATAGAGGTTTAGTTTTTGCCCCCTCTGCTGCAGAGGTGGTCAAAAAGTGTGATGAAAGAGGTAAGTTGATACAGGAAATCTCTTAAGATTTTTCTGCCCTGCTTTTCCAAAATTTCAAAGGGATTCTCTAACCCATCATCCAATTTTGGCAAAAAAACAAAATAAACACTCTCAACAAAATGCAGGTAAACAGATGTTTAAGAGGAGATGGTACAGGGGGTTCAGAAAGAATTCTGGAACCTCCCAAAGACAAAAACACTCCGAAGTCTGAGTTCAGGGAAGTTCTCCCTTCTCACCATAGCTGCCCCATTTCCAGAAAGTCTGAATCTTCACTTTTCTCTTTGGCAACAAAGAGTTTCAAACTAGTGGGTTCTAAAGATCATTAATCAAGGTTACAGATGGCAGTGGGAGAAAATTCCTCCTTTCCAGGGGTTAATCCTTCATCCACCAGACCAGGCTCTTTTTATTTCCACCTGTCCTTTATCACATGGTGTCCCAGGTTGTGATAGAACTAGTTCCTCATTCCTAGGTAGGGAAAGGTTTTTATTCAAGGATGTTTTTATTGCCAAAGAAAAAATGCATGGAGACCAGTTCTGGACATTTCTTTCATAAACCTGTTTGTGATAGTGTCCTAATTAAAAATGATGTCACTTCTCAACCTATTACCCTTTCTTCCTTATTCAAGTTTTCTGGTAACACTAGATTTAAAAGATGCTTCTCATCATATCACATCCCTGTTCATTAAAAATATGGTTCTTATCACATCCCCAATCATCCACACAGTCTAGCCATTTCTTAAGGTTTTGTGTTTGTGGATCATATTTCCAGTTTGCTTCCTTACTCTTTGGACTATCTGCTTCACCAATTGGGTTCACAAATTGTCTAGCTCAAGTATAGCTCATTGCAGACAACAAGGTAACCACATTTTTCCAAATTTAGACAACTTGCTTATCTTTGCAGAGTCTTTTTCAAAGTGTTAGGAATCTCTCACTTGGGTGAGAGATCGCATACACAAGCTTGTATTCCAAGAAAAAAAATAGATCTATGTCTAAATCTGCTTCTAAGCTTGTCGACTCTTACTTAGGTCATTCTGAGGGAATGCCTCAGTATTTTGGGTCTCGTGGCATCTCATGGCATCTGTGAGTCTCATGATACCCCTGACAAGATTCCATATATACAATTGCAATGGAAGTCTCTTTGGTCCCAACACCAACATCCTTTATCTTTTCATATCACATTGCTGGGGTTTGTTAGAAGAGAAATCATTTGGTGGAGACAGCAACTATCCTTAAATCTTGGTATTCCCTTCTCTGTCCCTGTTACAAAGCAGTCAGTTACCACAGACACCTCAAACTTTGCTTGGGGAGCAGTTTCTGGAGGGATAAAATTTCAAGGTGTGTGGAACACCAAGGAGAGATAAAAGCACATAAATGTAAAAGAGATGCCTGGTCAAGGCACTCAACTCTCTGAATCATCCGTGATCCCTGGGACCTCTTCAAGTGGTACATCAACAAGCAAGGGGGAGCCAGGTCATGTCCCCTTTGCAGACTAGCCATGTTAGCTTGGGATATAGCTTCTCAATACAATCTCACTCTTTAGGGATCCTACATTCTTTCAGAGCAAAAGTGTTCATCAGACAAGTTGAGCAGGACAAGGGCTGATCCTCACAAATGGCAGCTAGATCAAGGGGTCTTCCAAGATTTTATCCATCTGTGGAGAATTCCTCAAGTAGACCTCTTTGCCTCCTTTCTGAAAAATCAACTGGTAAGTTTTTGTTCTAGGACTCCGTGCAAGAAGGACTAGAAGACAGATGCCATATATTTTCCTTGGACAGGAATGTCCACAGAAAACTCTGGTATTATCTTGACAGAACTATATGTTTCAGATCTTCTGATCAAATGTGAATTTTTTGTGCTGGTACGAAAAAGGGGCAACCTATGTCAAAACAGACTATTTTCAAATGGTTGTCTTTTGCTATTACCTTTTGCTATACTCATCACAACAAAACAGTTCCAGGCAGGGTTAAGGCCCCCTCTATCAGAGCCTTGGCTTCATCCTTGGATGTTTGGAAAGTATTCTAGAAGTATTCTTGAAGCTACAATTTGGTCCTTTGTACATACTTTTTCAAAGCACTATAAGCTTGATTCCTTCTTTAGGTCTAGATCAGGCTTTGCTAAAACCATTCTCTAGGGGATCCTGGACTCTTCTCCTGCCACCTCCCAAATGTAGTAAGTTAGGATAATCTTCTCATGTACGTAGCTAATGCTACTGCAGCTGTAATGAATATGACAAACATAGTACAGTTGTGTAACTTGAACTTATCATAACAGTAGATGTTTGAATGATAATGCTGCAGTAGCCGCTCCCTCTCTATATCTCCCATGTTATTGGTGTGTTTTTTATGCCAGGTGTGGACATTTATTTGCTCTCCCTAACATTGTCCAGTGTGGGGTGAAGGAGATGGCTGCAATGAATGAAGGGTGTTAAAGGGCACAATCAACATGGAAGAAGAGTTGCACATCAGTCATGAGCACATAATTACAGTTATTGACAGTCTTTTTAAGTAGCCATGGTTGATATTATGGTTGCTTAAATTAGTTTACTAACTTATTTTTGTAGTGTGTGCATGTGTGTCAGTAACTCTGACAAGGAGCTATTTTTGCTGTTAACTACAAGTAGTGATGTTTGTATTTTTCTATTGGTCCAAAACTTCAGAGAAGCTTTATATTTTTATCAGGGTTGCCACTCTGGGGATTGTCTAGGGTGTCAATTAACCGAACTACATCTCTGGAGAAATGTATTACTTACAGGACCATATTCTAATGGTAATGTTTATCATCCTGGATTCATGTATCGTAAGTGTCACTGGAAAGTCAGTTATCTTCCTTGTATCTTTCATATTTTTATCGGGTTCCTCATCTATAGCTATCTTACTCTGTATTTCATTCATTTACATTGACTTTTTTCTTTCTCATGTACCTTTTAGCTTCACTACATTTGAAATGAATATATTCCTTTCTGCATTTCACATTATACTCATTTAGTTTTTGACATCTTTATTTTTAATTTATATTCCTTCAAGTGAGTGGAAGTGCATTTCTGTTTTGCAAAGGAATCACAGTGGTAAGAAAGTGACAATTTATTTAAATTATAAAGGAGTGCCTAAATTCTCAGGCTATGTATTAAAATATTTGGAAATGATCAATAATGACATAGGAAACCTCCAGACACTAGACCCAACCCAATTTGCTTTATCAAAGGCAGGTCATGCATACTCTACCTGGTGGACTTCTTTGAGAATGTCACCAAAGCAATGGATGAGGGCAAAAATGGTTCACAGTACCTACCTTGACCTGGCCAAGGCATTTGACATAATACCCCACTCTGGCATTGTTGATAAACTCAAGAGGATAGGTACAAACCAATATGTCACCCAGTGGATAGCCAGCTGGCTCACAAACAGGACACAGGAAGTTAGAATTGAGGAGTCCATCTCTACAGAGAGGCCAGTCAGAAGTGGAGTCCTTCAGGGATTGATCCTGGCACCTCTCCTTTTTGGCATTTACTTCTCTGAAGTCAAGGCCAATGTTATTGGCCTCTGGCTGACTACATTTTCAGATGATTGCAAATTAAATTCCCCACTGACACAAATGTTCTCCAGAAAGGGCTAATACAGACAAATAACTGGTGTCAGAGCCATGGACTAGAACTAAATGTCAAGAAATGCATAATAGTATCCTTTGGGAAGTCATCCACCTCTGATAACTATCATATTGACAACATGCCTTAAGAATTGACCGAGTAGTCAGGCGCTTGGGGACACACATAGACAGTAATCTAGCCTTTGACCATCACATATTTACAGTAATGCTGAAATCATTCTATGTTGTGCAGCTTATAAACAAAGGTATGGCATCTAGGTCCAAGGGAGTCATTGTTCCACAGTATTTGGCATTCATCATACCTATAATTGAGTACAATGCCCCCTTTGGTATGGATCTCATATGGAAATCATTATATGTTGTGCAGCTTATAAACAAAGGTATGGCATCTAGGTCCAAGGAAGTCATTGTTCCACTGTATTTGGCATTCATCATACCTATAATTTAATACAATGCCCCATTTGGTATGGACCTAACCAGGCATATCCAACAATTGGAACATCCACATAGGTTCTTCACTAAAAGAATACAGGTTGTAACATATCCTTTGCAGACAACATCAAGAATCTATCCCTGTATTCTGTCTCTTACAGGCTGTTGAGGGGAGATCTATGCCTGGCATACATGATATTGTCAGACCAACCGTTGATGGACCTCCTGCATATCCAGAAAATAAACAGCACCAGCATTATGCATTCTAAAGACTTAAACATTGTCTGTGATATAACTAGGACCTGCTGGAGAGACAGATATGTATCCCAAAGACTACTCTTTCTCTGGAACAGGCTCCCCATCCATGTGAAGCAGAGTTCCTCCCTAAACCAATTCAAGTATAACTTGAAAAATTAGATGGGGAGCAGGAAATCCATCCCTGGTTTGGCACCTATGTTTCTAATGGACACAGGCAGCCTATAAATGGTTCCTGTCCCAGACCTCTGCTTGTAAATTTTTCATCTCCCAAGCCCCTGTTTAAACTTATCAAGGGTACCAGAACTTGTCAAGAGATTTGGGATGGGAAACTGGAAATCCATCCTTGGTTTGGCACATATGTCTCTGATGCAAACAGTTAACCTGTAAATAGTTAATTTCCCAGGCCCATGCTTGCACGTATCAAGGGTATCAGAACTCATTAGAGATTTGGGATGCATGGCTAGGCTTAAAAAAGCCTTTGTGGTCATTAGTGTAGTAAAACACTTATGTAACTGACATTGTTAAATATACTGCTAGGTATGTTCTCTTGATCACCACATTGTTGTATATGTCAGAAGATGACTGTTTTCTCACATATTTTCTCACATCTCTAAAAGGTGTGCCTTTGTATAAGAATAAAAACATTGTCAAACCCCACTCTGATGAACCTCCAGCATATCCACAAAACAAAAAGTACCAGAATTGCCTGTTCTAAAGACTTAAACCTTGCCTGTGATATAAACAGAACCTGCTGGAGTGATAGGTATATATCCCATAGACTCCTCCATCTATGGAACAGGCTCCCCATCCATGTGAAGCAGAGTTCCTCCCTAATCCAATTCAAGTGCAACTTGGACAATTGGATGGGAAACCGAAAATTCATCCCTGGTTTGGCCCCTTTGCCTCTGATGCAAACAGGTAACCTGTAAATGGTTCATCTTCCAGGCCCATGCTTACACTTATCAAGTGTATCAGAACTCAACAGAGATTTGGGATGCATGACTAGGCTTAAAAAGGCCCTTGTGGTCATTAGCCTAGTAAACACCTACAAACCTATGAACCTATAATAAGGAAACTCAGCAGTTACAGATCTGTGCAAAATTAATTTTGTGCACAAACGTATTATACTAAAAAAGAAGTGAAGTTTATCTTTGTAAAATGTATATCTAATGAAAAGTTGTACAAGACAATGTGTGAAAATCATTTTATGCATGCAAAATGGGTCCAACCTGATTCTTTAACAACTGCACAATGTAAGAGTTAAATTACATTGATAAGTTATTTAAAGGAATGCAGAGTGATTTGTTTTCTCTTACAAGGGAATTTTGCCATAAACACAATTTGTTCAGACAACAACACAACTGTGTTGAATGATAAAGAAGCTAATTATTAATTATATCAGTCTCTGCATAAAGATGTTAGTTACTGTTTATATCAGACTTTGCACAGTTTTACTTTACTATAGCTTTAATGGCCAGTTAGGAGCACAATGCCATGACTTGAAAAAGTAACTAGTCATAGAATAGCAGGCAATTTTAGAGACATAATGATCTTGATATTACTGCAAAATAATGATCAATTTTAATTTATTTTAAAGAGTGAAACATTATTGTGCAGTTTATAACATTTAAGGAACATAGAAATTTCAGCACTATTAATGCGGTGCCCATCTCTTGGACTCATACAACTTAATAGTTTTAAGGGACTTTAATTTTCCAAACACTAACTGGTTAGAATGTACTTTTGTCTCTGCTGTCAAGGAGGAATTTTTCAATATGGTTAATATGATAAACTTAACTAAATTGATTTTGAAAGAGGAAAAACATATTTTGAATTTACTTTCGACAAACATTCCAAAAAAGAATCAAAGTAACTAAAGTAACTCCACTGGGCAATTCAGATCCTGTGGGTTTTTGCTTTCTGTTTTATTTGATTCAATTATTACCCTGCATTATAAGATAAAATATGGCTGTAAAAATATTAAATAATAATATTGTTGTATAAACCAGACTCACTACATGAGGCAATAACTACTTTCTCTGATGTATCCCAATGCTGGGCATCCTTAGAGACATATTGCTTACTCTAACTTGACAGATAACTGAAAGAAAATTGTAAATATAAAAATATTAAATAGAAAAAATGTCATTTTCAAACAGTTAAATACATAATCAACTAAGAGAGAAAGATTGAAATGCTGCAAGTAAAAAATGTTAAACAAGCATGAAAAAGGCAACATAGTATATTAGAATCAATTATGTATATCTGGTAATCACAATAATTGTTTTCTTATGTAAACAAAATGAATGGAAAACGTTTAAAGGTGTTGGACTGATTTATTACAACAGATTGTCACATTATAATACAGAGCTGGCTAAGATGTTCAATAAGTTTTTTCAAATATCAAGTCTAAGTTAATTGCTGAGGAATTGGCATAACAAATGTTCCTTCAAGTATTAGCAAAGATATTGTTTTAAAACCTTTAAAGAAAGTAAAACAAGTGAGTAGCCTTAGCCCAGACAATATTGTGGAGTGTGTCCTGGTTAAAATTAGGGACTTCATCCTTCCTCGGTTAACATCTATATTTAACAAACTGTTATCAAATAGTTTTGTCCTACTAGGGTGGAAATTAGGCAATGCTATTTCTATTTAAATGGCTGGAGCTACTGACTTAATCAAAATCGTTAGGGCAATTAATCTAACATCTTTATTAAGCAAGACTTTTGAAAAGTGCATTCTTTCTTTATTGGAATCTAATGGCAACATCTATCCACTATGTGATCTGACCCAGCATGGATTTGCTAGAAATGGATCTATACTTACTAACCTGGGTGATTTTTATGAAGCAGTTAGTATTGCTCTTGATAAGGGTCTACGGGTTTGTGATATTTATTTAGATCTTTCAAAAGCCTTTGACAGCATCCTGAACCATATAATTATTGATAGCTTAAAGAAGCATTGTATTGACTCATATATTATTAATTGGGTAGCAGTTTGGCTTTATAAAAGGAAACAGAGTAAAAATATCAAATCATTAATCTGAGTTGGCTAAAATCATTTCACATGTAATTCAGGGTTCCATTCTGGGGCCCATATTGTTTAATGTTTTTTTTTTTCACTTTTACCACCTTGCAATTTATGTTGAATCTCAACATTTGCATGCAATAATAAATTAGAAGTTCCCCTGACTAGCATTAAAGAGGATACAAATTTTAATGATTACATTAATGAATTGTTCTGTTGGTTTAATAATTCTGATCTAAATATTAATCAGTAAAAAAATTGAATTAAGTTATTTAGTAAAAGTAATTTATCAGTAAGTATTAACATGGCTGTCTTTAAACTTTCTCAATTTTTGGAATTCAAGGAGTTTGGTATCAAGATCACCAAAAAGTAATTGTGCAACACGTGAGCAGCAAGACTATTGAAATGGCTGGATTAATATTAAAAATGTTTCATCCTGCAGTTCTGTAGTGTTAACTAACCTTTTTGCCATGTATGCATGACCTATTGGAATGTAACTTACTCATTGTATCTATTCCAAAAACAATTTTCTCCTATTAGAGAGTTTTCAGAGAAAATTTACAAAAAGAATTAAGATCTTTTCATCTTTTGGATATAAAGTTTGGTTAGAATTGTCTGACTTCTCAATAAGTCATAGGAATCTGTGGAGGAAGCCATGCCTTGCTTATAAAGCTAGATATGATGAAGAACATAAGACATTATTGAATATTGAAATTCTACACAACAAATACACACACAGAAGCACAGACTTTACATATTCATTAGATAATTGTCGTACTTCAGCTAAACTAACATTTATTATCTAGTCTATGATAAAGTACTGGGATAAACTACCCTGGAGATTAGGAAAAGCATTTGACTAAACGCATTAAAAAAATCTCTAGATACTTAGGTGGAAGTTTTAGTCTATTCAACCAGTTTGTAAACTGTGTTATAAATGGCCTTATTGGTTCATATACAGCAATCTTAAATTATGAAAATAGGAAAATATATGGTCTGCCTTGCAGATTACTGCCATAAGAAAAGCTTAAATTAAAATTGTTTGTAGAAATTGTACAGACTTTGCAAAACAAGTTAATCCTCAATCTGTAAAGAAAGATAATGTGATCACTGGAGGAAGTAAAGGAAAGATGAAAGCATACCAGGCTGTATAAGAGAATTGCACTGATTAGAACACAGTTCAGAAGGGAATGGATGAGACAGATTTGTGTCTGGTATTTATAATGAAACTATGCTAAAGATTGCTACCAAAGAAAAATGTAATACTGGAGAAAGAAGTAAATATCAGAATCTCCAAAGAAGCAGCAGCAAGAGAGGCTACTCAATTTAACAGGACATGGCTCACCGAACTTCTACTAAGGCAACTAGCAAACATGCAGAGTAACAAAAAAGTTTTATTCTGGAAAGATGTTGAATAATACCAGCAACTGATAATTTAAGAAATAAATTCCACAGACAGTGACATAAAACTGCGACTAGAGTTAGATGAAAACCTAAAATAATCAATTCCACCTAAGGAAAAAACAACCCTGCCAATTTCAAAAATGTACTTAAAACTGAAAAAAGAGATATTCATATGGCACAACACCTCCCTCTTCTATCCTCTATCAAAAACACTCAATGCCAGAGACAAAGAAAAACTCACATAAAAAAGTTCAGTATACAAGTTCAAATGAAGGCTGTATCATATCCCACAAAGCTGTCTGCAGCCATAATTTTACTGAAACCTTACACCCATTCAGTGAACCAGTCTCAAGTGATTACCCAGCCCTCAGTCTCAAAACTATGGCCAAAAATGGCTTCAGATAATCTCATTAGAGTAAACCTGGTTGAACCTCTATAATAAAGCCTATTCAGAAATGTTAATACCATAGTAAAAACTATTCCAAAAAAGAATCAGTATGGAACATAATTAGAAAATATCCCGTATGAAATGCATAAAAAAATTGCTAAAAGGAATATGTGGGGACTGCTGTTTGACCAATGAATATGCAGGGATTGCTGTTTGACCAATGAATACGTGGGGCACTGCTGTTAGACCAATGAATTATCTTGAACTGTAATGCTAGGAAATGCATTTCATGATTCCTGGCTTTAGTGCTCATCATGGGACTTGTTCTTTAATCTTATATTACAAAATATGCATGACTAATCAGGACTCAGTGAAATACATTGAATGAATCTCGAGTTGATGTCACACATATCTACCAAATGACATATTACCATATATTTGTATATACATGTAATTTTATTTTATATGGAATAACACACATGCACGCACACATACATGGACACACACACGCGTGCGCACGCACACATACACACACGCATGCACACACACACACGCACACACGCACACACGCACACACACACACACACACACGTTTAAAAATGTTAGCCACTAAAAATGTTGATCGCGTTTTTCAAGATTTTTTCACTGTATTTCTGTCTTTGGATCATCTGAACTTGAATGTTAAACATTGGGTACCCATCTACTCACCACCAAATGACTGATGCATATGTAATATAATGAAAGTCAGTTATGAATTTGCACTGCTTCTCCCAGTAATTTCTTTTTTCTAGTATCTAAAACAGTACTCTATATTTACCAGTCTATGCATTTTTCAGATGTAAATGCACATTGCAAGTATCCTAGTTTCTCTGAGTTGTTGTTCTTTTTATTATAGAATAAAAGAAGGAAATGTAAATTGAAAAACATGTGTCCTAGAAGAACATGCAAATTATTAGTGAAGCTTCTAGTACAATACTAATGTTTAAAATGTATTGCTTTGAAAAACTATGTAGCTTTTCACGTAGGCCTATCTCTATGGAATGCTGCATTTTCCTTTTGACAATAGAATTTAATCTTGCATTGCATCACCAAGAATACAATATACTGTGGGTGGAAAATGAATCTCATTTGTGTGAGTGTGAATGGAGTGGAAAATGTGCAGAAAAGTATGGCTTGCCTTTATTCTATGGGGAGAACAAAGCTGCATTATTACATCAGTAACGTTACCATGTCCTTGTTATTATTGCACATTATACATTTTTATAAACAGAAATGTATCACATTGTGTGTGTGTAGCCTATATGAGATTCTTCCTCATCATATCTTCTGTTTCATATTCCATTTGTCCACCAGTGTTTTGTTCTCACACGGATTCCCTTTATTAAGCAATGTACTTTGACACCACTCGAGAACTTTTAACATAAACTATTAAATTCCATCTTAATAAGATGTATTTAATCTGATATACTGATTCCCTTTTGCATTTGATGTCATGTACATTTTCTGTATATAAACATTTGCAAGGTTATATATTTCCTTTCATGATCTTATTCTGCTCAAGAAGCAAATATTTTTGTAAGTATCCATTGTTCTGCCTATTTATGAGAAGCTGGTTATAACTGTGTGAACTTGGATATTTTTTGTTAATTTATATGTTTATGTCTTCTTAGTTTCAGCCTTTGAGTTTATAAATATTCCTCTTAAAGTTAAGTCATAATAATGACAGAAACGAGATGCATTAACAAACCACAATGCAGTATAAGTGTTTATATGTTGTCTCGCTGAAAAATTAATTGAACATAATGAAAGTATTCACAGAACCACAAGAAAGGTGCATCTGGTATCTGTTTTGTACAGGTTTACATAACAAATGACACACTGATGTCTTGCTCTAGCTTAAGACTGACTTTTGTACATTTGAATCCATACTGCATCTGAGGGTTCTCATCTTAGCATGCCCTTATTTTCAGAATGGTTTTCCCCTTCATGTCTAAACACTTAGCAGGGACAGGGACACACCATTGTGCTGAACTTAAGAATTTGAACCTGGCTTCATCTCAGGGTCAGTAGTAAAATTGCTGCTAAGTGGAATGAAATAAATTCACCTCTTTTTTTAAAGGATCAGCACCACTGGAATTGCTGTACAGTTCAGCAAAAGGGATATATTACAGAATAAATCTATTTATGGTAAGAGGTAGTAACCTTGGACTTAATTATGTTAAGGGGGGTGCAAAGGTTACATCCTCCAGTATGGAAAATGTGGTAGGTTTGCCATCCAACAAAAACTGAGTTTTTGTGTTTCACTAAAATCAGCACTTATTTCTGAGGACATTTGAGGAGCCACGGGTTGTTACTGTTGCAGTCACTTTACTATTCTTGTATGTAATCCCATTATTAACTCCATCTTCAGCAGGTATGACTGTGCAGTCTGCTTCTACAACTAGTGAGTCCCAGGTTTCTATCTATTTTACCTGTGTTTTACTTCCATATTATTTGTACAGATAGTACAACTAACAAACAAAATTCGTTTACCAATAGATAAACTATAGGACACATTCAGAAAATGTTGATGAATCATGCTAAGTGAATTTGGGTGGCATTGTGCAAGGTGTGTGTGATTCAGAAAACCCAGTAACACAACATAGTCAGCTGAAATAACAGGGTTGACAATGTTATATTCTAATGACCATAAATGACCTGTGTTGTTTGCTAATTAAGAGCACGAGATAATGGAATTATTTAAAAACTTTAATACCATGTCTCTGAGCTGCGCCCACTGTATATTTGAGTGTGACAGTGTAGATCTCTAAATAATGTTGTGGGCTGCTGCAGCTGGAGTAAATGTGTATCTGCAGGAGGTGTCCATTACAGCTGTTTTGTCTGATGGTGTGCACACCTTAAAGTGTCTCATTCTCTGCCTCTGTAAACCTGGGTTTGTGGATCAATGTGTAAGCATCAACAGATGCAGTAACTTTCTTCTGGGCCTGTTTTTAAACATAGCTCTGTTGGCAAAGAAAAACAGTGAAATTAAAATCATGATTCTAGAAAGGTCTGTACTACTCTTTATACTACTAGTACTCTCCTACTAGGCCATATAGTATGCTGTAGTTGTGCCTGATAGTATATACCTGTATGCTCTGGCCACATAATCTAAACGACACAATCACATAACTGCAATTCAGCTTCAACCCCTGAATAATACAATAGTGCTATTAAAAAGGGTGTTGCAAATTGCATATGTGAAAGGCGCAGAACAGTATAATATGAACTTTACTCTCAATATGAGCTTGGAATATCTCTACTATCAACCCTAACAATTCTGCATACTACATTCAGTACACTTTCAATGCATCCCTTAATATTTTTTGGACAACATCCCTAATAGGCCTTACAGTAAAGCGCAGATCAAAAACTATGTGTGGAGCAATAGGTAGAATTATACAAAGTATCACTTACCTCATGTAAACCGGTATCTCACTCAGAGAAACAATATTTCAGCAGTAGCAATGTACAGGATACAAGCACAAATTAGTGGTTTTCTTCTGTAGCTCAATGGGAAACAATGCTTTCTGTCACTCATATCATGATAAAAGTCTTCCGCAGGCATGATGATTATGCTAATTAGAACTCCACTCATTATTTTTTTCTGAATTTCTCAATTCACATGTTGAGCACACCTGGTAAACATTGAGTCGATTTCTACAAGATGCTGTGTGCCTGGGTCCCTGCAGCTGACAGTGCACATGTGTAGTACACATAGCAGAACAGCCGTGAGAAAAATATCACCTCAAACTTATTCATTTGAAGCTGGAGTTACTTCAGAACATGTTCTGTTGACAACAGACACATGGATAGAGCACAGACATTTTTCACATGTTAAAGTACCACTGGAACCATAATAATACAAGTACATACAGTATTTTGAGTCTGCTATCCTTCATGCAAATGTGAAACACATTTTAACCCATCATTGTGCAGAGGACTTGACACATGAAACCTAGATAGGGAACCAATTGTCTCCCATTTCTCCCTGTGATTCATCAAGGTGAGACATCATGGCTGGAGAAGAAGATCGTACTTCATGTCCTTGACAGAATGCATGACAATGCAAAAACCTGTTATTCTATCCAATATCCACATGTATAGGAACAAAATATCTAAAATCCTGAGCTACAAAGTTAAGAGCTACACCCTTACCCCACCAACTCCCTACTCATTTCGTATTTGCTATTCTGCTTGCTTCCCCTTTTTATTTCTGTCTTATACTTCCATTCCAGTGCCTAATCTGGTCAGAAAGACCTCACATATAGCCAAAAAGGTCTTCAAAATCAGTTAGCTCTCTGTGGTCATAATGTGCTCAAAGGCATGAGTGCAAGTGATGATAGATACACTACATGTTGTTTAGCAATAATGAAGTCCAGCCACTTTCATTTGCTATGTAAATTGGCATCTCCTGTCTTTATTTGTGCAAATGAGTCAAGTGCCATTTCACATCAGTTGGCAAACATAAAATAGGGTAAAGATTATGCGTTTACTTTGCATTCTGTCATGGCTTACCTTGTTCGTTAGAATACTCTCAATTTACTGGGTAGAAGGTTCTAATGTCCCCAGGGTTATGTGCTTTTTTTCACTTTTTGGCTTTGATTCTTCCCGTCTGATCCAGTCCCTGAAATGTGTTTTCCCGGCCCTCTAAGTGCTAGTGCTTCAGTGGCGAACCTCGCTAATTCACTGTTTGAAAACATATGACTGAAAACAAGTATGGGTTCAAATACCATGCTGCTTGGCTTTATTTTCCTGATATTGGTCTGCAGATGCGACCTGTTCCTCTCAAATGTGTTTCCTTGACAATTTTAGTATACATACTTCTATGGCTTAACTAGCTAATTCCTTTTTTGCAGGAATATCACTGACCAAAGGCATGGATTCAGTTTCCATGAGGCATGTCTTTCTCTTTCAGTTACCAGTGTGCAGATATTTAATAATCCCCTGAAATGTGTTTTCCTGACATCTACCATTTGACTCTTGCTCTGGCTCATGTTGTTAAGGAACTGATGCTATAATGTAATTAGACAGAGTTGACAGGCTAGATCCTGTCAAGACTGAAAAATTTCCTTTCTTTTTAATGACATTCACATTATAATACAGATACACTGATCACACTCGGATGTCATCATAACTGGTGCAGGTTGGTACCTCATGTTATTTTACTGTATCCCACCTCTCCTATCCGAGTTTCACATAATTTTGCACTCAAGAATTGCCATATCCCCTTCTCCATTGTGTTTTTCCTCTTTGCTTTGGTCAACAGCTCTAGCTGCAGTCTTCTGTCAATTTATGTACATTCTGTATCCCTAATATCACTGCTACACTCCATCCTTAGCCATCCTTGACCTTTTTCTTTCATAGAATATTTCCTTGCATATATACATTGTCCTAAGTTACAACAACACATCAGCAACAAAGTTTTGCCATCAATGTGCACAGACTCCCAACAGTTACCATATATGATCATGCATAGTCAATATTTACAGCAGCTGCTCATAGTTTAATCTGGTCATGTGGTAGCTTAACATGATTTGGATATGGGTTTTTACTGCGGCTGCAATGGGAAGTTCATTGAGGTGAACATAGGCCTGGCAGCATACATTGGTAATAAGCCCTGAGGCTAGTCTCAGGGCGTACAGTGTAAACTGTGTTGACTTGGCCATGATCGTAGAAGTTGCATTTCTGAATCCCACAACATGTATTCTAAAACAAATTAAAGAAATAAAGGAAGAATGGTCCATAAAGAAGTGAGTCACTTGGATGTATGAAAATATTAGGCAAGATTGACATACAAACTAGAAGCAGTGGAATGGCTACTACCTGAATGGAATGACCCCACCCTAAACAGGTAATTGTGTGAAACTGTTCTGAAATGCCAAGACCAGCTTTATCACTAGTGTGGGAAGAGTTCTTTCACTTTTGCTCACAGACTAATTCACCAAGTCTGAATCCAACATTGCCAATATACCAAAGCACAGTTTACAGTAGAAAACAATGACTTTTCTTCAATGGCTAATGGAAAATTATTTTTTTCTCTGGATGACACAGTTTCACAGCTCTGTAATAAGCATGAGGGTATAAGAAGCAGTATTCTATGCAGGGGACAAATGCCTGCATGATCACACTTAAAATTTAACTTGCCTTTTTTGCGTGTATATAATTTCAAGTTTTGCTTATTGCATCAGCTACTAAGGCTTTATGCTTCATGAATCTTCCCTTGATTACCTGTTCAGTATTTGCTGAGAGTAAGCAGTCTTTGATAAGGGGATGCACAACTGTGTGGAGTTTAATGCGTTTGTGTGCTACTACCTCAAGATACACTCACTCGCTGCTACCTGCTCATATTTTAAGTGTACTAGCTGCCAGCCCAACAGCACTATCATAGTAAATTATACATCCCTTCTACCACCCAACCCCACTTACCTCCGTAGCCCTAACTAGAACTCCCACTAGGTCCCTGACCCTAACTATAGAAATCTCCCCCCAACCCAAGTCTCTATTGCTCTCTAAACCTAAATCTATGCTCTCTTTCTCTAAAGCAAAAGTTCCTATACACTCCCTGGAACTAAAACACCACTCCTGCTCCCTACACCTAAAACAACCTTCCTACTCCCTAATCCTAAATCTCCCTTCCTGCTCCCTAAACCTAAAGACCATCTTCCACTCCCTAAACGTAAAATCTGCTTCCCATTCCTTAAACCTAAAACTGCCACCCACTCCCTGTCCATAAACACCCTCCTTCTCACTAAACCTAAAACCCCTTTCCCACACCCTAAACCTAAAACCCCTTTCCCACACCATAAACCTAAAACTCCCACCCACTCCCTGTCCGTAAACACCCTCCTTCTCCCTAAACCTAAAACCCCTTTCCCTCACCCTAAACCTAAAGCCCCCTCCTGATCATTACCTAAAACTCACAGCCTATTCTCTTATCATCATGGCCATTGCACTAACCTTGCCCAAACTCAAATACTACTTTTGGGCAAAGTGCAGCAGCTCCACTCTATGCTGCACCTCATTCAAACACAGGAATCAAGTGCGATCATGAGTGGACAGCCATCCATGCTACAAGTTGATTGTAATACATCCGGGAATTTTATGGAAGAGCAGATGCATTATGTACTCAGGCATGAATCTCTGCAAATCAAGTGTTATTTTGAAACAGTAGTTTTTGCCACAAACCAAATGCCTGCTGTTAAAACAAACAAAGTTATGTCAGGAAAACAAAATGTGACTTATTTAATGACGAATGCACTTTAGCTGTTTTCTCTCCAGCCTGCCTCTCAGGTCTCTTATCGTGTCTTGTGTAAACACTAAAAAAAATACTGTCTGTAAAGACTTTTTCTTTTCTAAAAAAAAAAAAAAAAAAGTAAGTGCATCGATGACACATGATGTGCTTCTCAGTACTGTGTGTCTCAGCATGTGATTTCTGTTGACTTCAATTCTAATGTGTTTCTAAAGTGAGTGATACAGACCTGTGCAGTATAAATATGTATATCATCTGTCATTATTGTAGTGAATTGTTGGTCCACCCTTCATGAACAAAGTGGTGTAGACAGACTGAATTTTTAACACTAATAAAAAAAGGTAAATCAGAAGGTTGAGCTGATTTTTGAGGATGCGTCATTTAAATAGTGTTATTTTTAAATGCAGCATTGATAAGCTCTACTGTAGAGATGTAAACAATAATATAGAATAAAACAGGTTCAGTCTAAATGACATAGTAGAGATGTCCCTTGTGTGTTTGCAATACAACCTCACACTGGAAATATTCAATAAATGCTTGCAGTCAGAGCTAGAGTAAGTGAATCCTTGCTGCTGATGCAGAATAATGCCACACCCTGCCCACATACGTACAGGCTATTCACTGCGAATAAATTACAATGCTGCCCTGTTCACTTTTATTTACTTTTTTCTAGGTGCTTTTTGCACCTTTGTGTGCCAACCATCATGCCTCTGTTCTCCCAGTTCATTCCACAACCCAGAAATGTATTTTCTTTTATTTATTTAGGTATTTTTACAAGGGTAGTACCCTGATCACAATAGACCATTTGCAGGCACAGTCCGAGTGAATAAATCACAAAAACAAAAAACAGAAAGATTCGTAAACATGGAGTAATCATAGGAGGCAGATAACATCTCTGACAATTGAAACAATATATAAATATCATTAATAGAGTAGGAAAGCAAATTGGAATCCATTTTACTAGTAAATATAAGAGGGAAGCAGCAGGTGAGAACATATAGCAGAAGCAGAAGTGTTGCAAGTGAGCAGGGAGTCAGGTGATGAGGAGGAATAGCTAGAGTTTGAGTACAAGAATGGAAAAGGATTTGTCGGTACAGAGCAATTTGGTCTGGGGTGTCTGGAGTAAGGGTGTGAGAGGGCTAATTGGGAGAGGTTGTGGAGGTTGTAGAGACTTTTTTTTATGAAGTTTGGCTGCAAGACGTGGGAAGGCACCTGTATGAGGTAGTTTGAAAAGAAGAAACCTTAGGAGTAATGCAGTTCTGTAGAAGACTAGTAGCCATCTGGTTTTGTAGAAGATGGTGCAGTGGTGATCTTGGGGGGGGGGGGGGAGTTGGAAATGAATCAGCATAATTTGTTTTCAGTGGACTGCAGAGTGGATGTGTTGTTTTTTTTTTGGAGCCTGTGACTATGATGAGGAGTCCATATTCAAGTTGAGCAAGGAGGACTGCAGCTCTTGCTGGTCAAGAAAGAAAGGGAGATGTTTTCCAGGACCAGAATAAAGGAGAACTGATCTTTTACCTTGTGTTTTCAATGTGGCTTTGGAAGTTAAGTTACTGGTCTAGCCATAAATGTAATATTTTAAAGGGCATGGTTATTTCTATCGGGGAACCATTGAAATCTGCAATGTTGAGATTTTTAGGAATTTTTTATTTTTAGGTTTTGTGAGCTTTTAAATATCATACTTTTTGCTTTGGAGCGGTTCAGGAACGGCTTATGGTTATTTAGCCAAGAATGAAGGGAGGGAAGGTCAAAGTAAAGCTGGTTTAAATAGCTGAATGTGAGGGACTAGACTGAAGCCCAACCATGTCATCTGCATAAAGAGTCAGTGGAAGGTTAGAGAGGTTGGGAGTTTGTTAATAAAAATTGAAAACATAAGTGGTGAGAGTATGGATCCCTGGAACACTCGTCTGGTAAGATGTGTTAAAGGTGACAGGGATAAACCTAGTTTGACTCTGGAATACATATTTTTTAAGAAATGTTGGAACCAAGTGATAATGTTGGGGCTAACCCTGATTTCTTGGAGGGAGTGAAGGATCAGGAAATGGTCAATAAGATCAAAACCTTTGTTAAGTTCAATGAAGATAGCCCCTGAAAGGCTTCCTTTATCCATGTTGAGAAGGATCTTATTTGTAAGTAGCCATAGTCTTGTCATTGGCTCCAGCCAGTACAAAATACATGTTTAAGAGTGAGGAGGTAGTACTGTTGGATCATGTAAGCTGACAATTGGTTATAAATTAGTTTTTTCGAATATTTTACCGAGTGTAGGCAGGATGGAGATAGGGCAGAAGTGGAAGGTATTTTCTGGTTGAGGTTTGAGAAGCGGGTTGACAAGAGCAGTTTTCCATATGTCTGGCATTCTATTTTGAGTTAAACAGAGCTTATAAATATGGAGAACAGGTGTGGTAAGGAAGTCTTTGATAAGTGATACAAACCAAGGGAGTAGGCTGCCTGCACAAGTGGGTGCATCTAAGCTTATGTCGTCTGGAAAGAGGTCAAGTTCTATGAGATTAATTTTCTTAAAATGTCAGAGTGGTGTAAAATGTGGGGGGCTGGGTGAGTTGAAGGGAGAAGTAGAGGCTGCAGTACTGGAGAGGTGGCTGAATTCCTTTAGAAAGTCAGAGGTTGACAGTTGGCCTTGAATGTTCTGGAAGGTGATGGGTATGAGGTGGGATCAGTGGATTTTCAGCCTCTGGGAAAGTTTACTTCCTACTAGAAATGTTGGGATTTGCCTAACATATGGCTTGTTTAGCTAGGTTATGCAGAGAGATAAAGGTAGTACGATTTTCTGGTTAGGAGTTTTATCTCCAAGAAGACAATGCATTCTCCTTAAGTTAGAGCAGGATTTTCAGTTTAGTGGTTAGCCAAGCATTTTTGTTGTATTTGAAAAGATGCTGTGTGAGAAGGAAGAATTTGACTCAAAGCTGAAGGAGGGTATGTGCAAAAACTGTGATTCTTTATATAAGTAATGGGAGACCAGTCAAAAGTTGCTTGGTGTTCCTAGCAAGTCTGAAGGTAGAACCTTCCATTGGGGGCTGTCATCCAGGTAGCCATGGGGTGTGCTTTAGTGCCTCGACTTACAACCAATCAGTCAGCCACTAACTGCAACAGAAGTGGTCACCCCATTACAGCCAGATTGGGGTCTGACAGTGACCTATCCTTCTTGTCTAGCTTTGACCAATGGCACTCCATGCCTCCTGCCAAGTGAGTTTGGCTCACCCCCCCTGACTGGGAACATGAAGAGAAATGCAGCCTTCAAATCTCAGTAGTCAGGCACTTCCACCAGTCAACAGCCTACATTATTCTGGTATTTGCAACAGATGCATTTTTCAATTGCCCTAATCCTGTTCTATCCCGTACTTCTCATGATGAAAAAGGTCCTTCCCTTGGTATGGGTGTGCGCCCAAATCCAGTCCTCTGCAACTGCTGTCAGTGGATGGGGATACTAAGTCTATCCAAACCCCACACCCCAGTCAATGATTTTTTTGTGCAAACCTTTACTTGCATTGAAACAGCAAATCTGGGAACTGCTCTTCCATCCTCTGGAATGGGCAAATTGAATCCACAACTAGGTCTCATTCCCCACTAACCAACTCATCCAACAGCTTAGCCAGTATTCAAACTCAAGTCATCTGGCTCATAATCAATGTTTTTCCCACGCTGCCACAGTGCTGGATGCTTTACATTTTATTTTTTAAGCAGAGAAAAGCAGAGCTGGCATTAGCAGTGGAACAATTACATATTATTGTAGCTTTCATATTTATCCTAATGACATACCCTAATAAACACAGCACAGGGCCACCTCCAAGTGTGACACATATATGTGTGCAGCCAGCATGCATGAGCCCTTGGACGTATCATATTGCTGGTATTTGGTGGAACCTAGCTGTGTGTCATCACCCGTACATTTCACCGATATTTAGCAATTCCTAAACATACATGACACATAAAGTGCTATGTATCTGTAACTTAAGCAAACATTTTCAATGTCATACTTTAAACAAAAAAGGAACAACAGCAGCACAATCACAAATAACAGCACTTTGAAACAAGTTTGAGGGAGCGAAGGAGCAAAATTTACAGAAAATGCAGCCCAGAAGAGGTGCATTGTGTTCTGCAATACTGTGGTAAGATCTATATCGTAGATGTGTTAGACATGTGAGCCATTGCCTTGGAATAGGGAATAGTTGTATATCTACAGTGAAGCTGTGGAAAAGCAGCCCACTATTAGGACCCTATCTGACATTATCCTATATGTCCTGAACAAGACAAAAGACTGATGTTAGCAGCTATGCAGGGCCTGATAATGATGCTGATAAACAGTCAGATGTCACATACTCTGTTTCCCTTCTGAATAGTCTTTCAGCCACTGGTCAGGGTGAAAGTACAGCCACACCTACACCAGAGCTACAGGCTCTTCAGCAGGAGCACTCACCATCCCCAATGAGGGAGCTGCTCCATGACAGCCCTCCCCATGAGTGCAGCAGCAGAGGAGCATACTGCATCTGATGTCAATATCCCATGTGTGCAGCATCCTAGCCTAGGCTCCCAGTGCTGTCACATGTCACAACTAGCCACAGATATGCATGGCTGGCACAAGAGTTTAACCAGCATCTGGGCATAGCTGTCTGGTGTGGTATGTGGTTTCTGTGAGAATATGATTCAGCACTGCCAACACCTTGATGAGGCCATGGGTTTTAGGAATAATATCATATCAGGTCTCATAAGGAAAACAGTGGCAAATTCCACTGCCTTTTCCTCCTCCATGAGGAGGATAGCAAGTGCTACCATCACTGCCTCTCCCAGCAGTGTTGTCTGTGGTCAGGTGTGACTGTATACATGGATGGTCATGTTAGGAGGTCATCGCAGGATGCACAAACTGTTCCTTCAGCTCTAAAGTTTTTCACTCCACCATGCCATATATTAGGCAGAGAAACCTCACCAGCAATCTCCATAGAGGTCCCATTCTCCCAGAAGTAGAACATCCCTGTCAAGCCAGTGCAGTGGCCCCAGATCACAGTCATTTAGTAACATCCTGTCAGTCAAGGCCCTATAGTGCCACCTTCTCATTTTACCAGAGGATATTGTCTTTGCTACAGATTACCCCTTTCCACAACCTTTCCACAACATCCCCATGTCCACCTCTGGGGACATGGTCACCCACCCAGACTGTGATGTCAGCTATATATCATTGTGTCCTTTGGATCATATGCAGCCGATGATGACTGTGACACATTACACCCTCTCTCCTGTATGGTGAATGTGAAGATGACTGGTTTACAATATGACTCTTTCATTGACTGCCCAGTTTAGCTTTTTACTAATTGTCATTCCATTATGTTTATTGTATGATATTGCATTGTCACAGTATTCTAATTATAGTCCCTTAGAACTGGACTATATCACATTGCCTTTTCTGCACTGCAGGTGTATTACATCTGTTGCTGTTTGGTGGGGCCATGAAGTGAGGCTGTTATTCCTTGGCCTCACTGTCATCACTGGATGAAGTCAATGTGTTGGCTGTTACAAAGGCTGCTGTGGTGGGTTTAAAGATTCCCAGGGTAAGCAGTTGGTCTGCAAGCTTCTTAGTAACCCTATTATGTAGCGTGTAGCAGGCAGCATGCTACAAGCATCTTGCAAGCTATTGTAGGAAAATACTGCAGTGCTCCCAAGCTGTATACAGTCAGCTGAACCAGGCCTTTGTTCAACAAATTTCTGGTTTACACATAGGCAGTGTTATACTGCAGTTCAGACATGTTGTGTGAGTGCTATATAAGCATCACCAACCAGGGTGCAAGTAGGCATGTGGCATCAACAGGAACACAGTGATAATATAGTGATGGTAGGTGAGACTTTTATGCATAATTTCTTTGGCTGTGTGTGTGTGTGTGTGTGTGTGTGTGTGTGTGTGTGTGTGTGTGTGTGTGTGTGTGTGTGTGTGTGTGTGTGTGTGTGTGTGTGTGTGTGTGTGTGTGTGTGTGTGTGTGTGTGTGTGTATATATATATATATATATATATATATATATATATATATATATATATATATATATATATACACACACACACACACACACACACACACAAACACACACACATACACACACACACACACACACACGCGTATACATATATTCAGGTGCATTTACCATCCAGATGGCACTGTGGAATTGCAGGAATTTTACTAGACAAGAGGCAGAGATACTGATGACTTGCATGCCTGATATGGGAAGCATGGGTACTGCCAGACTGTTTTCGAAAAGCATTGGTTATCAAACATTGTGTGCTGCACACTACCTAGCAGATGAGACACCGACAGCCCTTCCTATTGCAATAAACACAGTTTATGGACTCTAGGTAGGGTCATTCTTACTGCATATTTGCAATCTATAGTACCCAGTACTTATTGGAGGTGGACTATGATGCACCTACCACTCCTGATGGTAGCTGTCTCCCCAGTGTGTTGGTTAGACAGATATGCTCATCCATATACTGAAGTAGCTTATCAAAGAGCATACTGAGAATTCAGCAGCATGATGCCTGAGATATGTCCAGCATGTCCATATTTGTCTCTGAGAGGTTCCCATAGCTGGTAGAGTAAATGTAACACATACGTTAGTGTCTGCCAGTATAGAAGTCCCAAGCCTGTACCTGGGCAATATATGACAGTCAATGCCTGTATAATAGGTTGTCTTTAAATTCTGCTCACCCCATACAAAAGATCCTCTATTTATCCAATAATTTCATTTTTAGTAAGCTAAAGGACTCTGTCTGAGTGTCAGAAAGAAGCATAGATTTTTAGCATTGATATCTTAAGACTGGCATCTTTTTTACCCTAAACTGGACAGATTACAGCGCTGTTCACTTCTCTTGGAAAATAAATCTCAGGGGATATTGGCATCTGAGGGCATCCCATTATTTCTTTATTTCTTTTTCAGCAATTCTCCCATAATCATGGGATACTTACATGGTAACACATGCCACTACCTTTAATAACTCAAAGACTGCTTTATTTGGAAATGCTAGATTCTGAAGTAGTTAACTTCATTTTATCTGCAACCTGTGGGTATACGGATCCGTATTGGATCCAAGCCGGCAACTTTTTTTATAGCATCTGCTCCAAGCTCCGAGCTCCTCCCCTTACCCATAATGCCCTACCATCTCCTATCTTCCCTCAGATCTCATTTGCCATGCCAGTAGTGTGCATCGTGGTCTCCTTTGCTCTGAGCTAAAAAGGGATTGTAAATGGAAACTTTTGTTTATATTTAGTGTGCTTGTGTAGGATTACCCTTCCTCCCCTTCTTTAGTAACGCGTTGGTCATTAGTGTAAAAAAAAAAAAAGTTTTTTTTGGTAGTAGAATAGTTCTCAGGCCTGCCCTTCCCCTACCTGTGTGTGTGTGGTTTCTCTTTGTGGGAAGGTAGTACCTTTACCTTTGAGTGCAGGACTATGGCTGATCAGCCAAAGCCTGTATTCAAAAAATGTACAGAGTGTGGCCATAAAATTTCCCCTGCTGATGGTCACACTCTGTGTCTGATATGTCTAGGAGTGGCACACTTATCCACCCAGTGTGCTATGTGTTCAGGCTACAGCCCCAGGGCCGTTAGGGATCATAAGGCCAAGCTAGTTACTAAAGGCCTTCTCCCAGTTGCCATGCTGGATTCTGCCGCGGACTCGGTCGTTAGTGCACCTCCGCAGACAGGGACCAACCTCCCGCTTCGTCTGGCGATGGGTCCTCTAAGGACAGATCTTCAGTCAGTGAAGCTGACAAAGATAAAGAGAAAGAAAAGGAAAGACGCAGAGAAGAAAGGGAGAAAAAGAAAGACAGGCATCGCAAGAGATCCCCAGACAGGGAGCTCTTTCTCAACCCTCCATCCAAGACCATGAGGCCTGTTTCTTCTCGGCTCCGGTCACCAGGTTTCTCATCGGAGCCATTGGAACTTTCAGACCTGAGGCCCTCCACCCCTCTGTGCAGACCAGCCAGATCCAAGTCGGTGGCCTCTTCGAGGTCGACTCGGAGCCTATCAGAAATAGATATGGACAAGATGATGCGGAGATTTCTTCAGACCCAAATTCAGATGGGAGTCTTGCCAGTTCCCTCTCCCTCTGGAGGGACGATCTTCATGCCTCTTTTCCACCCCATCTCTCCTTTCCCGATCCGTGCTTCAGCTTTGGGGCTTTTGGATCAGAGGTTCTTCGGAGCTGGTAGCTTGGCGCCGATGGTTCCTCCAACCTCTACTCCGGCTGTTACCTTCAGTTCCTCGGATCTGACTTGTTCGGCTCCGCGTGACTTTCGGAGCTGCAGACAGGGAGTCGGACCTGGGGGAATGGATTCTTCAGCTCTGACCCTTTCAGACCTGACCCGTTCCCTCGGACCTCAGGCTACCCTGTCTTCGGCTCTGGTCCCTGCTTCGGATCCGGGGAGACTTCTCCTTCGGCCTTCGAAGTGGTGGAGAGGGTTCTCTCCCAGGGATTGAGACCCCAGCCCATCTCCTCGGATACCACCCAGGCCCCCCTGGATTTGGTGATGACTCCATTCATCCAGTCTCAGGGACAGCCTGTGCCAGAGGATCCTCAGGTCATTTTCCCTGAGGAAACCCCTGCGGCTCGTGGATCCCCTTCTGAAAGTCCCACTGAAGAGGGTCACCGAAAGCGCAAGTGCAAAAGGAGGCACTTGGACTCCCCTGAGTCCCTCACCACTGACACTGACTTAGATGAAGGAGAAGGTTCCCCCAGGTCACCTCCTGAAGACGTCTCCTTCGGAGAAATTATGGAAATCCTCCGCCAGAGGGGAGGTTGGTCAGCCCCAAAACCTTCTGGGGATGAGTCTGTGTTCCTGGATACCATTGGCATGGGCCCATCTACTTCCTGGGTGTCCCCACCAGCAGACCCCTTGGTGGACCTCATCACCACGAGGGCATGGAAGGAGCCTGACACTGTAGAGCCCATCCCCAAATGTCCTGACAAGGTCTTATCTCCCCCTTTGGATAGACAACCCTGGTTGAAAGAAGCCCCAGTTGATGCTATGCTGGTCACAGCAGCCACAAAGAAGGAACTAGCACAAGAGAGTTCCTTAGTCCACCCTCCAGACAAGGAGTCCAGGTCGGTGGATAGGTTTGGGAAGCGCGTATACTCTTCAGCCACCTTTTCTATCCATGCGCTGAATTATTTGGCACATGTGATTCGACTTCAGCGAGACCTGGCTTCAGAATTCGCTGAGTCACCCCCCAGAGTCTTTATCGCTGCAGGACAAACAGCTGTTTTCAGTGAAAATGTCTACTCTGAAATTAGTAAAACCAGATAGGAAGCACTGCCATTGTGAGTCCAAAATCTTCTTTATTAAGATACAAAAATTAAGCGCTTTCGTCAGTTTAACTTGACTTCATCAGAATTTACTTAAAACACATTTTTTATACAAGTACCTTCTTTGTAATTGGCTAAATTTTTCATCTCATTAATTGAACAGACTTATTAAAACAATGGAAATTAAGAGAGCCAAGCAGTTCATATAAAACAAAAAATTAAATACATTTTGTTGTGTTTTAAAACACTCTATACCATAATTAGCATACTGAATCCAAATAAAAAAGTTGTTAATGTCCAAAAACATATTTTTTCCTTCTTGTCTTTCTTAAAAACCACTTAAATACATTCTGCCCTTTCTTTTAGAACAGAAACCAAATTTAAATGTTAATTTAAACCAGGGGGGAAATTTGCTGCAAGCCTGAGTTGCCACATTAATTCCTTTTTATACAATATATTTTGCCAATCTCCACCCCTGGCTTCTAAATTAACTAAATCAAGAATGGCAAACTTAAAACCTGTGTAATTGTCACATATAATACTATGTTTATATAGAGCATTAGTGTCTTTTTTATTTTTTATGTCATACAGGTGTTCATATATTCTTGTCTTGAAAGACCTCTCTGTCTTCCCAATATAACAGGAACTGCAGGTGTTACACCTAGCTATGTATACTAACTTATTGGAAAAGCAGTTGCCTCTCCTTGGGTAAACTGCACTGTTGTTCTGATTTTCCAAACAAATCCTCTTTTCCTGCAAGATGTAAGAACAATAATTACATCTCCCACAGGGTCTAGTGCCATTAATTGTTTCACTGTGAACTGGATATTTGGGTCTATTTTCCAAAATTCTTTTAATATTAGACCCAATTTTGGTAGTAAACACAGGCTTTTCCCCCACCACTTGGTGTATTTCATGATCAACTTTGAATATACTCCAATTTCTGTATAAAACATTTTTTACTTGTTGGTATAAAGGGCTATATTGTACAATACAAGTCTGTTCAAAACTAAATTCACTTGATTTTTCCATATTCTCCCCAAAATGTGGGTTTCTATTTAAGCCCTTGCCTAGTAGTGGGGTATATTTCTTTCCCCATTCTACATATACTTCATTAAGTGTCTGATCCACTAATCCCAAAGGATAACCCCGTTCCAAAAACATATTCTTTAGGAATTCAAATTCAGGTAGAAGGTCCTCCATCAGGGAGGTCATTCTAGCCACCCTGATGGCCTGTCCTTTAATGATACTCCTCTTTTGGGAAAGGGGATGATGACTTTTGAAATGTAAATAGTTGTTGCAAAAAGTTTTCTTGCGATATATTTTAGATGTAAATTTGTCTTTGTCTTTGGTGATTAGTGTATCTAGGTAACTAATTTCATGGGGATCAAAATGAAAAGTGATTTTCAAAAATTCCATCGTACTGTTAAGGTATTGGATGAATAAAGGAATACTTTCTACTGTTCCTTTCCACAAGATAAAAATATCATCCAAAAACCTACAGTAATAGGATATACTGTCATAAAATTCACTTCCAAATATGTGTTTCCCAATAAAACAATATTTGCATAGGTTGGGGCGCATGCAGCTCCCATTGCTACACCCCTAACCTGTTGAAAGTATTCTCCCTCGAAAAAGACGTAATTATTTTCCAAGATAAGCCCCATTATTTCACAAATTAGTTTGACTTCATTACAATCCATTTTGGACAAACTAAATAGTGTCCCTTCAAAGTAAGCTAAACCTTCCAGTTTAGGAATACAGGTAAATAAATCTATTACGTCAATAGTAACAAGATATCCTTCTGCACTCCACAAATCATTTTTAAGTTGACCAAGAAAATCCCACGAATCCTTAACTAAATGTGGACACATGTTAACTACATGTTTTATTTTCCTGTCCACATATACTGATAAATTATGAGTTTTGGATCCAGCTGCTGCTACAATGGGTCTAAAAGGTGGATGCTTTAGGCTCTTGCGTACTTTAGGTATACCAAATATTCCAGGGATTTTTGGATGAGTGTTGGATAAAAAATCATAAACTGCCCCTGTAATTCTCTGATCCATCAAGTATTCATACAAGAAGCTATCAATTCTCTGATATGCTATATGAATCTGGTTTCTCGAACAGGGGAATAGTTTGTACCATTAAACAAAATACCCCGCATGATGTTAGTGTAGTTAGTACTGTTAAATATTACAATACCACTCCCTTTATCAGGTGCCATAATACGTATACTTTTATCATGTCTTAGGTTCTGCAACAGATGTCTCTCTATATCGTTAAGGTTGTAAAAAGTTCTTTTATGTTTACCCCAAATTTTATAAATATCATCCTTTACTACCTTCTCAAACATATTGATAAGTGGGTGTAAAGGGGGGTTATAAATACTTCTTTTTTTGTATACTTCTTTTTGTAAATCTGTATCAACCTTCACAGTCTTGGCATGTATAAGTTTCAAATTTAATTTCCTCATATAAAGCTGTAAATCCACTAATGTATCAGCAATGTCTGGAATCTTAGTAGGTACAAATTTGAGACCTTTTGAAAAAAGAGAAAAATATTCTGGCAAAATTTCTTTATCTGTATAGTTGTAAATATTAAACCCATTCAAAGTATGTTGTATTGGATTATTAAAGAAATTGTCTGAATTATAACTGGAATCCACTACCACCTTGGTGAACCCCTGTATTTCTGTACCACTTTGTTGTAAGTAGGAAGGTTCGCTTGTTTGCGACTTGCTATTCTTTTGGAGCGTCGAGGTAAAGGAAAATCCTGATACTCTAAGAATTGGTCTTCCTCCCCTTCAATAAAATGCTCTTCATCATCTATAATTTCCAAGTCCATAGGACTTAAAACCTGTTCATCAACTGCACTAGGAAAAAGAGAACCACCATTCCCTTTATCATGAACAATAAGTCTCTCAATTGGATACACTTTACCACATTTATACTGTTTTACATCTCGTGCCAACTTTTTGGCTTTTTTGTTGAAAACACTGTCACATTTTCTATCTACCCTGTTTAATATTTTATGGTATAAACTCTGATATTGTTCAAACAGTAAATCAGTTAAAATCTTCTGATTTAAATTGTCCACATCCCCTTGCAATTCAATTTCCATTTTTTCATAAAATGTAACAGTCTTGGCAATAAGTTCAAGCCCCCATTGGCCAAACATAGTGGTTAATTCACAAACATTCTCCTTATTGTAATAAATACCAAAAGGAAACTTAAAAATTCTTAAACCTTGCAGTACAATTTTTTTCTTCATACATTCATTTAAATAACACATTCTATTTGGCAAAGTTTATATTTAAAAAGTCTTTTCTCAAAGACATAAATCATGTCCTTCAATGATTTAAAATGGTTAAAAGTTTTTTCTTTTTCTTTAGGTGCTGTAGGATCAATACAAGCTGCTCTAGAAAAAGAATTATTTTTTTTATAATGTCCCCGTAAGAATGCTTAATCTGTTTAGAAATACCATTTGTACCATTCAAATCACATTTCTTTTTAAAAGCTGATGGTTTGAAAGAGTCACAGTTTCCCATTTGGTCTCTGTTTTTAAAACGATTTAAAACTCTCCCTCCATCCTTGCAACAACAGTTTGTTTCATTACAAGTAGTACTGTACTGAATTTTGTTATTGGAATAATTAGTACCTTGTTTAATAAAAGAATTGCTTTGGCCCCTGTTGGTTACTTCACTCTCTCCATTTTCGTTTTCGACATCAATAGCGGCTTCAACGTGAACTGCACAATTGGAACGACCGTTAATCCTTACCAAACCTGCAACCAAACCATTGCCTTCTTCCATAGAAGGATTTCCAATGGAAGGAACACATTCCGGAACAGCATGGTGCACTTGTGCAACAGCAACTTGTTGCCTGTGCTGGTTAAGGTGAAACATGGGAGATATAGGGCTTACAGCATCATTAGACCTACGTGTTAAAGCCTGGTCTTCCTTAAAAGAACCAGAACATGGTAAAAAACTCTGAAATTAGTCTCTAATACATCTATGTGGCTGCTTTCCCACACCACGGAAGGAGCAGCTAGAGTGGCTGGGACAGGCATAGCCATGAGGCATCATGCCTGGCTCAGATTGTGTCAGTTCGTGGATCCTTTCAAGGCGTCTTTTATCAATGCTCCCTACAACGGCTCTTCCCTCTTTGGGAAGACAGTACGTGACACACTGGTCCAGAGCAAAAAAGACGGGAAGACTTTGTCTGCCATTGGAGTCCACTTCTCTAACCCTCAGCGGTCCTTCTCTAGGAATCAAAGAGGGCAGAAGAAGATGTGGTTCCAAAAATCACAGTTTTCCTGGGATTCTCAGGACAGCTATTCCCCCAGAGACAGAGGGGGACAAGATCGACACCAACCCAGAGGTAGAGGGGGTCTCAGGAATTTCAGGTCTAGGGAACCCTTTTCTGATAGACCCGGTCAGCAGCCCTGAGAGGTTGCCCGACTGTCCTACTCTGGAGGTAGTCGGGGGACGATTGTCTTTACACCCAGTGGCATGGGAGTCCATTACGACAGATCTCTGGGTTCTTCAGATAATATCCAGAGGTTACTCTATTCCTTTCATTACACCTCCAAACATTACAAAATACCTCCCAGATGTTCCACCCACTCTCACGGAGGCCACAGCTCTAGAGGTTTCAAAGCTGCTTATCAAATGAGCCATCGAAAAGGTTCCCCCCGATCAGTCTGGATTAGGCATCTACTCAAGGTTCTTTTTGGTGCCAAAAAAGATGGGGGACCTCAGGCCCATTCTAGACCTGTCAACATTTAAACCTGTCGGTAGCAAAACAGAAATTCCAGATGGTCACTCTACAGTCCATTCTACCTTATCTCCGAGAGTGTGACTGGATGTGCTCGTTAGACCTTCAGGGTGCTTACTACCACATCAAAATACACAGAAGCTCCAGGAGGTTTCTGCACTTCCAGCTGGGAGCCAGTCACCTTCAGTTCAGGGCCCTACCCTTCGGTCTCACCACAGCCCCCAGGGTGTTCACCAAGGTAATGGCAGTGGTAGCGGCCCACCTGAGGCTTCAGGGTATTCAGGTGTTTCCTTACCTGGATGACTGGCTCTTCTCTGTGCACAACAAGCATCACTTGTGTCTGGCCCGAGATTATTTCATTTGGTTAGCAGACTTACTGGGAATTGCAGTCAATGTTCACAAATCCCATTTGCAACCAGTACAAATTCTAGACTTTATTGGCGCATGGTTAGACACTTTGCAGATGAAGATATTCCTAACTCCAGACAGGATTCTACATCTCAGGGGCCACATAGCTCAGATAGCGAACTCCCAGTCTTCAAAGGCAAGCGAGGTTCTCCAGGTTCTGGGTTCCATGGTTGCTGCCATATCTATTCTCCCGTATGCACGCCTTCACATGCGGGTTCTTCAATGGACACTGGCTGTCCAGTGGTCCTGGCTAGACCATGGAATTTCCGATCAAGATCAGTCACGTCTGCAGGACATCTCTACTTTGGTGGTTAACTTCACCACAGATATCAACAGGACGCCCATTTGTGTCACCCTCAGTCCAAACCACAGTGACCACGGATGCCTCCCAACTCGAGTGGGGGGACACTGTTTGGGAAGGACAGTCCAAGGCACATGGTCCCAGACAGAGACCAATTTGCACATAAATGTTCTAGAGATGAGGTCAGTGCTTTTAGCGCTGGAAGTCTTTCACACAGTCCTCCCTCTCGGATTGATTGCAATTCAGTCAGACAACATGTCGGTCACCTGGTATATCAACAAGCAGGGGGGAACTAGATCCTACCCTCTATGTCATGAGGCCATGAGAGTGTGGGAATGGGCGATTTCCACTGGTCGGTGTCTGATAGCAACGCACATCCCAGGGCACTCCAACATCTTAGCAGACAGATTGAGCCAGGCCATTCTGATGCCCTACAAGTGGTCTCTGAAACAGTCAGTAGCAGAGCAGATTTTCCTGGCATGGGGTCAGCCTTGCTGCGATCTCTTCGCATCTCCTTCCAACATGAAGTGCAGTGAGTTCTTCACTCTGATTCCCTCACCAGGGGAAGTCCCTAGAGACGCTCTAGTCCATGCTTGGCCCCCCGGGATTCTGTATGCTTATCCACCATTGCCACTCATTCTGAAGTTTCTTCAGAATGCTTGCCGACTATGGTGCAAAGTGATCCTCATTGTCCCGTTCTGGCCTCGTCAGGTTTGGTTCCCATTCCTTTGGTCTCATCTATTAGCTCCCCCGTGGGTTCTGGATCCCTGGTCAGATCTAATTTCCCATCCGTCGGGGACACGCCCACCCGATCTGGGCAGCCTCAAGCTAACAGCTTGGTTGCTTCAGTTCCGTTAATCACCAGGACTCCCGGTCTTTCATCCCAGGTCAAATTGATTCTAGTGGCCTCTCTTAAAGATTCCACTAGAAAACTATATTGCAGTAAATGGAAGTGCTTTTCCATTTGGGCTTCACAGAGAGAAATAGATCCCTTTACAGCTCCTGTTCCAGTGGTGTTGGACTTCCTGTCTGGTATCTTTCAGCAAGGAGCTAGTTCCTCCACAGTGAAAGTACAATTGGCAGCCATTTCCAGTTTTCACGTTGGTGAAGACAATATGGCCTTAGCCTCCTCTAGGCTGTGTAAGGCTTTTCTCAAAGGTACTTTTCTGCTACTGCCCCCTGTCAAGGATTCTGTACTTCCTTGGGACCTTACTTTTGTTTTACAGGCATTAGTAGCCCCTCCTTTTGAACCCACAGCTTCGGTGGACTTAAAATTTTTGTCCTGGAAGACAGCTTTCCTAGTAGCCATCACTTCGGCTAGGAGAGTTTCTGAGCTTCAAGCTCTGTCTGCCGTGCCTCCCTATTTGGTCATCCATAAGGATAGGGTTTCCCTTTGTACTAACCCTTCCTTCTTACCTAAAGAGCATCTGAAGCAAACATAAACCAGTCCATTAATCTGCCCATTTTATTTCCCAATTTTCAAAATAAAGGTGAATGCAAACTCTATTTATTGGATGTTCATAGACAACTTCATTTTTATCTACATAGAACGAAGTCTTTCCACAAGACTGACCAATTGTTTGTTTCTTTTTCTAAGGCATTTATGGGAAAAGCTATTTCTAAAGTTTCTTTAGTCAGATGGATCACTCTTTGCATTTCACATGCTTACAAAGCAAAAGGTTTATCACCTCCTGGTATAGTTAAGGCTCACTCTACCAGGTCCATGGCAACTTCTGCTGCTTTTTGGTCCGGGGTACCTTTGGATGATATTTGCGCAGCAGCGACATGGGCCAATTCACATACCTTCATTTCCCATTACAAATTGGATCTGATTTTGAGGGGTAGAGCATCCTTTGGCTCTGCAATGCTAAGGAATATCCTTCCATAAGAGCCTCCCAGGATGGGAGTAGCTGGGGACTCTATCCCACAGGTTGCAGATAAAATGAAGTTAACTACTTCAGATAAAGAAGTTATGTACTCACCATAACGTTCCATCTGAGTAGTTATACTTCATTTTTCTGCAACATTCCCTCCCTCCATCCCCCGGACCTTATCCTGTTTTCAGGTTGGTTATTGGGTTGAGTTGCATTTATATTGTTAGTTGCAGCAAACTTGATCTGAGGGAAGATAGGAGATGGTAGGGCATTATGGGTAAGGGGAGGAGCTCGGAGCTTGGAGCAGATGCTAGAAAAAAAGTTGCTGGCTTGGATCCGATACGGATCTGTATACCCACAGGTTGCAGAAAAATGAAGTATAACTAGTCAGATGGAATGTTATGGTGAGTACATAGCTTCTTTTTTAGCGCAGTTAAAAGGAATACAAATTTAGCTCTTGAATAATCCTTCCGTGTTGACTTTTCACATTTGCAGCATCTTTTTTCAGCATTTAATAAAACACCATTCAAACTTCTGTGGACTCTAGTTCAGGGATGACTCATCTCAGTGTATTGCCAGGTAGAGTGTCAGCAGGGATATTCTTTCAGGAAATACACTTCATATTCTTATAGAGGTTATTTAAAAACAGGTAATGACATTTATAGTTCCACTTTTTCGTTTACTCAGGCTGGTGATTTTGGTTTCTGGAAGAGAGGGAGCAATGAAGGTGAAGGAGCATTAGTTTGAAGATGGCCCCAGTGAGTGACTCCCCCCTGAGGAAGTGTTGTAGCCCATTTGAATGTTTACATTTGCATATGGCCATGACACCTGTTGAACTCTGACATATAGTATTCTGTCACTTAGTAACCATCACAGAGCTGTACTGCTTCTCCTCAGCCCATATTTCCTCAACGTATCTGCCTTATGTCTAAATCTAAATTCTCCTGTACTTCATGCTTCCATGATATATATATATATTTTTTTTTTAATTATTTAACATTTGTTGACCGGGAATGTCCGACTAGGTTCCACAGATCCTGTTTTCAGCGGAGGCCCGGGGAGAAATGCTCCAGAATATACTCACGTCATGCATTCTATCTTCCCATTTTCCCTTTAGGACCTAGACCCAAACATTTAATAACCATTTCTCTAAACACAAACATTTATACAGTTACTCTTCTTGAATTCAGGCTGTGTGCTGCATCTGTATATTTTTAAAGGGTTTTATAACCTATTATTTTTTAACATAACACTGATGTGCAAAGACTTTTTTCAGGTGTTTGTCTATTTACCTTAAACGTAACATCTCACTGCTATCTGCAAACTCCATTAAATGCTGGGTGGGTGGGGGGAGAGTAAACCTATTTAACTCCCAAACATTTAGACATCTTTTGGTTCATACTGCTGATTTAAATTTTGAAATGTCAGATTTATATGCCATTCATTGAAGTTAGAGTAACAATCAAAACCAGGCTACATGGTGCAGACAGATATTTCCCTGATTATGACCCAGACAACATAAGTTGAAATAGTAGCTCATGATCAGGAAGAGCTGGGTAATGGAGGGCAGAATCAGTGACTGACACAGACTTGCACATCCTGGAGGAAAGGGAGAAGAGGTTCCTGGTCAGACAGCTGCCTCCATGGAAGTGGAGGACAGCATGACACCAAAAATGGCCAAGCCATGGATATTATTTTAACAACTCAAATCAGTGGGAGTAGCCCTGAGTAGTTATGTCAGTGTAAACACACACATAACAATAAAGGGTGCAGAAATATCCTGTAGTGAAGCAGATGGTCATATTAGTCACTGGGGTAGGGCTTGGGGGTGAGGGTCTTCATTTAAAACACCTTCATTCTCAGGATGCTGGCAGGGGCACACACCACCTCCATGGCTGCCTGGATAATGTTTTCTCGGGTTCACTCTGTCCATGATACTGAGAACTGCCCACTGTTGAGAGAATGAGAGGGTGAGGCCTTGTGGGTAGTAGGCATGGGGTCAAAGACCACCTAGTGGGGAAAAAAGGATTTAGGACAAAAACAGGGAAGAGGAAAAAGCTGATCTGTCAAAGCTGTAAATGTTTTACATTAAAAGGTAGCTATACCATAAACATCATTTTTTTTCTTTTCACTGTGTATTTTCTTTCATGCAAAATAGCTTATGCACATTGATTCCTACACTTCTACTTACTGTATCAGTGAAGCATGATTTAGATAGTTGTTTTCACCTTGTTTGGCGTTTCAGTCCTGTTCAGTTTCTCCTGTGCACACCCTATTGATTTTGCATGAAATTTCTCAATACCTTTTTAGGAATTTGCTTACCTAGATCTGACATTATATGGGTGATTACATATAAGACTTCTGACCAGAAAGATCTAGTGTAACGTTATGTTCATAACCCTACTCCATTTCCCAGCCAATAAACCCATAAACTTACTGAGTCTTTGGAATTGCAGGTTTATTGTGAGGTGACAAGCTACCTGTGCTTTTACAGCTGGCTAAGCAGTTCAGAAAATTTGAAACAAACCTGACACTTCCATCTGAAAAAGTAATGGATTAAGGAGGATCCATATCTTTTCACAAAAAAGAACTCATTAAATCACTCCATACACTGAAAAAAGAAGTTGTGTACTTACCATAACGTGTGTTGTCCATCTCAATCTTTATTCACACTGATGGGTCAGATCCGATCCATTGGCTCCATCTTGGCCTTTTTACAAAAGCTCGAGGCCTTCAGCAAAGCTTGTGGGCATTCTACCTTACCCATAATGTAGTTCCCTAACTCCCTCAGATCTTGCTTGCCCCTGATAATTAAAATTAGAAGTAAAGCTATTCATAGCTTAACAGAAAAGTGGATTCTGAGGCTGTAGAGTCGTATAATATCCAGTTAGTGCTACTCTGTCTCCCAGGAATATAGGCAGGGGCATGGAGTGTGGCTTGTGAAAATAAAGGTCAAGATGGATGACTCACATGGAACGTTATGGTAAGTACATAACTTGTTTATGTGATATCAATCTCATCTTTATTCTCACTGATGAAACCGTGTCCCAAGCTACCTGATTCTTGGGTGGCTCATGGGAGAATATTCCTCAGAACCATAGAACCAAAAGATGCTCTACTCCTAGAGGCCAGATCCACTTTGTAATGAGTAATAAAGGTATGAGGTTTTGCCCATTTCACTGCAGCACAGATATTATCTGAAGGTAACCTAGCTTGAAAGGCTGCAGAAGTGGCTACCAACCTAGTGGAATGAGTTTTAACAGGGTTAGAAAGAGTTTTGTTCTTAGAACTGTAAATGAAGGATATATATTGTGAAAGCCATTTAGACAAGGTAACTTTGGACCCGGTAGGCCTTTTCTAATATCAGAATAAGAAATAAGTAGCTAATCTGATTTTCTGATTCCTGAAGTTCTGTGTAAGTAGAAATGTGATTCTCTATGAATGTCCAGAAGATGCAGTGAATATTCCCTTTTATTTTGGAAGTTTGGGAAGAAAACTGGTAGCTCGATAGATTGATTGAGGTTACTTTCTGACACAGCTTTGGGTAGGAATGAGGTGCTGGTGCATAAAGAAACTCTGTCCTTATGAAATACTAGGTATGGTGACTTGGCAGATAAAGCTTGTAATTCTGGCATTCCCCTTGCTGAAGTAGTAGTCACTAAGAGGAGTGTTTTCCAGGAGAGATACTTCAATTCACATGTAGTAGATGGTTCAAAGGGAGGACAGATAATGTTTGACAATACAAAATTGAGATTCCAAGGTGGTGTCGGGTTTCTGTATGGGGATCTTATCATTGTCTTTCCTTTCAAGAAAAGTCTGTGTGACTTGATTCCAGAACCATATTCTCCTATATGAAAATTTGAAATTGCTGCAACCTGAACTCTAATAGTGGCTGCAGCAGCTCCCTCATTGAAAGGTTTCGCCACAAATTCTAGAATAGAATGTATGCATGCAGTATAATTATCTGTTTGATTATTGCTGGCCCATGAAACAAATATTTTCCATTTATCTCTGTACAATTTATGTGTAGATGGTTTATGGGAAGATAACAAAATATGTTTTACTGGAGATGAAAGGAGAGGAAATCTGGCAATCAGGGGAACAGGAGCAGCCAAGCTGTCAGTTTGAGATTGTCCAGATTGGGATGAACCATTCCTGATGGGTGAGTCAGAAGGTCTGGAGCAGAAACCAAAATGCAGGGTTCATCCTGCAAATCAGGCTGAAGGAAGTGGAACCAAATTTATTGATGCCAGTAGGGAGCAATTAGGATTATTGTTGTCTCCAACAAACTTGCTTTCTACAAAAATTTGGGAATCAGAGGAATTGGCGGAAAAGCATAACGAAGTTCGGGGGACCAGTCATGAACAAGTGCATCCTATGGGGACTCCCCCCACATGAGGGATCAGGGCAAAATATTTGCTGCATTTGGCATTGATGGGCAATGCAAAGAGATCACAGCAAGGCTGGCCCCATTTTCGGAAGATCTCTTCCGCAACTTTCTGACTGAGGGACCACTCTTGTGGCCATAAAATGGCTCTGCTCAGTTTATCTGCAGTTACAGTGGATTTCCCTGGAATGTGTGTTACTGTCAGAAAGAGGTTGGAAGTTGTTGCCCATTGCCAAACCCTCAGGGCTTCTCGACAAAGGGGGCAAGATCTGATCCCCCCCTCCATTTATTTATGTACCAGACCACAGACATGTCTGATTGAATTGTTATCATTCCTAGAGGGAGGGAGTCTTGAAATGCTTGCAACGCCAAAAGCACCACCCTCACCTCCAGGACATTTATGTGCAAATGAGCCTTGTGTTGCCAGATGCCTTGAACTGTCTTAGTGAAATAATGCCACCCCCCTGTCTGGGAAGCGTCCATGGTCACCGTGACTTGGGGTTAAGGTGGGGATAAAGTGATGGCTTTAAGATACCACAGGAGAGTAAATCCACCATTCTATATCCTTTTTGCTGGAATTGGGTATGCTGATTTTGTGTGTCATAGGAAGTTCTAGAATTGAACATTGTGTTGAAAATAACCACTGAAGTATTCTCATGTGGAGATGAGCTAGGGGAATGAGAACAATTGAAGCAGCCATTTTCCCTAGTACTTGGAGAACTAGCTAGGCAGAAGCACATTTCTTCCTGATTAACAGTCTTACATAATGGCAACGATCGTCTACTCTGTCTTGTGGAAGTTTTGCCATTACTGTAGTTGTGTTTATCTCTGCTCTTGTGAAGACCAAGCTCTGACATGGCTCTAGAGCAGATTTTTCATAGTTTATGGTAATACCTAGGGAGGAACAGAGTTGTAGAGTATAGTCCCTGGCTTGTAGCAGAAGATGCCTGGTCAGGGCAGTTATGAGCCAGTCATCCAGATACCGATACACCCAGAATCCTTGGCATCTCATGTGAGCTGCCACTACTGCCCTGCATTTAGTGAACACTCTGGGGGTTGTAGTGATACCAAAGGGCAAAGCTTGAAACTGGAAGTGGCTTGCTCCTAGCCAGAAGTGCAAGTGCCTTCTGGATCGCCTTTCCATTTGTATATGGTAGTATGCATCCTGAAGATCTATAAAGCACATCCAATTGTCTTTTTCTAAGAATGGACGTATTGACTGCAGTGTCACCATCTGGAACTTGGTCTTTTTCACAGATTTGTTCAGATTGCTGAGATCTAAGCTGGATCTCCATTCCCAAAGAACCTTGAGTAAGTTCTGAATATTTTCTTGTCTGCGGGGACTTCTTGGATGACTCTTTCTTAGCAACTTTTGAATTTCTAAGGTTGCTTGTTCCTTCTGTCTGGGTGGAATTTCTGGAACTGATTTGTTTGTGGGAGCAGGGAAGGAGAAGGGAATAATATGTCCCCTTGATTTTATTTTCTGCACCCATTTGTCTTTTATCTTTTGTCAGGTTTCATGGTGCAGAGACAATTGCCCCCCCGACTGCCTCTCCAAAGATGAGCAATTGAGCACCCCTTCAGGTGCGCTGAATGGGCCTACCAAAGAAAGATTCTCTGGAGCCCTGATTCTGCAGGCATCCCCTGCCTCAAGGGTGGCATCTTCCATTATTGTTCCCCCTGTGCATCTAGGGGAACTTTCACCCTGTGTGTCCTGGAAAGACCTTTATGATTTTCTGAACCACATCTTCCCACTACCTCTCTGACCTTTGGGAAAGGGTCTGGTAGGTGTGGAAAAATATGCTCCAACAACAGACACGGTCTTACCTTCCTGTTCACACCTGGTATGTGTTTCTTTTACTTTAGGCCCAAAAAGAGAAGCGCCATCAAAGGAGTGTTAATGAAGGAAGACTTGAATGGCTCCATGAAATTGTAAAGGAGCATCTAGGCCTGCATCCTAAGAGAGATACCTGAACCCGCAGCCCTACTCATTCCATCTGCTGCATAAGATATGAATCTCATGGAAGAATTTTCAACCTAATTAAGGGTGGCAAGCTGAACGGTGACTTTACCTGCCACAGTGTCAGCTACAGCTCCTTGGAGGGAGTCTGAAAGTTCCTTCAACAGATCCCTGTGTAATCTGGTAACGTGGGTCAGGTAGTTCAATGACCATAAGGCAAAGGCTGCTGATGAAACAATGCATGTTCCATACTTATCCATGGTCCTGGAATCCTTATTTGGAGGATGGATAGAGGAACTGGCCTCAGATAGTTTCTTTTTAGTGGCCACCGCCATGACCATGGCATCATCTGCTTCACCTTTAGTTAAGAATGGCTTGTCCTTAGGGGCAGTAATGTACTTATTTGGCCTCCTTAGAGTTGGGTCTATGAAATCTGGAGTCTTCCAAACTCTCCAAGAGATTAAATCAATAAGCTCATTAGAAGGAGGTGTCACCCAAGAGGTTGAGGGGTGAGACCCAAAAGCCTTCTGCCTCATTGAGGTCAGTATTGGATCAGATTGACTCCGCTGGGGAGTTGATATGCTTCCTTTTGCAAGTCCTCTTCTGAGTAAACTCCTCAGTGGGGTAGTCTATGTAAGTTTCAGAACAGGGCCCATATCTGTACAGGAAGAATGCAGAGTCCCTGTAATCACATCTATGCAGGTAAAAGCTGCACTCTCTAAAACCAAAAACACAGCATCCATGGGACCGGACAACATCCCAGGCTGCATTTTACATGAACTTCAGAATGAACTGGCTCCCCACCTAAGCAGCATGTTCAATCATAGTCTCATGTCAGGCTTTGTACCCACTGAATGGTGCACAGCAACAGTTATCCCACTCCACAAAGGGGGAGCCACCACTGATCCTGGGAACTATCACCCTATTAGCCTGACAAGCCTGGTCTGCAAAGCCATGGAACATATCATCATGGAACTCATAAACAAAGACATTGGTAACCTCCAGCCTCTGGACCCCACTCCGTTCGGGTTTGTGAAAGGCAGATCATGCCTTCTGAACCTGATCGGCTACTTTGAGGCAGTCACCAAAGCCGTAGACGAGGGTAAGATGGTTCACACAGCCTATCTTGACCTCGTCAAGGCTTTCAACACCATCCCCCATTCTGGAATTATAGCTAAACTCAATAAACTAGGTATAAATCCCTACATCACAAGATGGGTTGCCAACTGGCTCACTGACAGAACCCACACTGTAAAAGTTGTAGACTCCAAATCTAACTTCAAACCAGTGACACATGGAGTACCACAGGGTTCAGTCCTGGGACCTCTCCTGTTTGGCATCTGCTTCTCTGAAGTACAGGCTAACACAGAAGGCCTCTGGCTAATGAAGTTCACAGATGACTGCAAACTAGGAGCCATAGTCAAGCCCCCAAATGATGTTGACATCCTACAGAAGGGTCTCAGTGAGATAGATGTCTGGTGTCAGAGGCATGGCCTGAAGCTCAATGCCAAAAAGTTCATTGTCATCCTCTTTGGTAAAAACTCTGTACCCATGAACTACCACATAAACGGCAGTCTACTTAATGCAGAATGTGTGATAAGAGACCTTGGGACCCAGGTGGTCAGTAGTCTCTCCTTTGATAATCACATCACCACAGTAGTCAGGAAATCCTTCTATGTGGCACACCTCATCACAAAAAGGTTCTTATCCAGGAAAAGAGGTCATTGTTCCCCTGTACTCGGCACTCATTAAACCCATTATAGAGTACAACGTCCCTTTTGGAATGTACCTCATAAGACATCTGCAGCAGCTGGAAAGGCCACAGAAGTACCTCACAAAGAGGATTACTGGTCTGAAACAGAAGCCCTTCACTGACCGTGTCAAAAAACTCCAGCTTTACTCTGTAGCATATCGCCTACTCAGAGGAGATCTCTGCCTAACATATAAAGCTATGTTAAACCCAGAGCTGTTGGACATGCTACACCTAAAGAAATCCCAATTCCTCTGAGCTACATGCTCTAGGGACCTAATCCTCATCACCACAATAAACAGGACATGCTGGATGGATAGATTCCTGTCCTAGAGACTTCCTATACTCTGGAACAAGCTACCCATCTATGTCAAGCAAAGTTCCTCATTAGCACTCTTCAACAAAAATTTTGATGAGTGGATGTGAAATAGGAAATACACCCTGGGGATCACTTCTGTGGCTCTGCTCAACAGGGGCTCAGGAAATTAACTTTCTTGGGTGGCATAAGTCAGGGAACCTTGTTGGCTAGGCTTACTTAGGCCCTTGGACCAATAGCCTAGTACCTACCTATGAAACTATGAACATCCTGAAGCCTGGGGTATTTGCAATCCTGTGGAGAGGGTATGTGAAAAGGTAAAGAAACCTGTGCAGGACTGGGAGGAAGCTACAAGATAAACTGTGTCTGAGACTGGGATGTAGTCAAAATCCTCTTCATAACCTCAAAGGCAGTCTGTCTCTGCTCCAAAGAACACCCCAGATCCAACAAAAGGGTTGCTGGGGCTGAAGGAATCTCTGGTGCAGGAGACAGAAGCTCCAAAACAGAGGTCGGAGCCAAACTCCCCCAGAGGCAGGGTTGGATCAGGAGAGATCTGAACCAGCTCCATGGACCCAATTGGGGAGTGTCAGCTCATAGAGGTTTTCTGCTCCAACTGGGCAGAAACGCTTGGGGATGAAATTGGATCTAAGGAACCTAAGGGTCCTTGATCTGAAACAGACACAAGCTGGACATCTGAATCATCTGGCACTGAAACCAGTGGACAGATAGAAGGAGGAATAGGAGCTGATGGGGAGGACTTCATCTGATCTAATTCCTTTGGGTTCCAATCCAGTAACAGCTTGGCCAAGATCGGTGTCTTTAAAAGCCTCTGCACTACCCTATCCACATCATCATCAGACAAACTCCTGGTAGACTGACTAGAAAGGGTTGGAGACCTTGATTTTGTCAAAAAGGGAGATGGAAGCTGAGAAGGTATTGGTTCCAATGATGGGAGTGTCTCTGATGCCAACATTCACTGGGAAACTAAGAGGTCGGAGCCAAGGGTTCCAGCTGATCTGACAAACTCTCGGATCCAAAAACAACTGTCTGCTAAGAGGTTTCTGTTGGAGCAGACTGTCTAGGAGCTTTTTGCTTCAGCTCAGAGGAAGACTTTAGCACCGAAGAACATTTCTATGATTTGTCAGATTTTTCTGATTTGTCAGACTTAGAAGTGGTTGCAGACTCCAGAGAAATAGCCTCAGAGAAAGCAGTTTTCAGCAGCCCCTTTAAAATAAGTTTATTTTTGTACACCATAAGCGGCCTTTAGTTAAAACCATGGCATATGGAGCAAGACTCTTGGAGATGAAGAGGCCACAAGCAATATACATGCATAAAGTGTGCAAATCATTTAGTGGCATCTTCTTCCCATGCTGCTTACATTTCTTGAAGCCAAGAGGTTTCTTTCTTGTTTTTGAGACATTCTTAACAGCTAAGCAAAATAGAAACAAAAGAGAAGTAACACACACACACACACAGACACTCACACTAGAAAAGTCCTCTAATTTAAATGGACGGAAATGTTTCAGAAAGATGACAATAATTTTTTTTCTTTTTTGCAAAAGAAATCATCCTCTAACTCAAAAGGATGATAAAGGAGAGGAAGGGAATAAGAATTAGAGGGATAAATGTCCTCTAACTTAAACGGACTCTAACAGAGAAAGAAAAGGCAATCAATACTCATACTGTACAGCTGAAAAGAGTAAGGATATATATATATATATATATATATATATATATATATATATATAGATAGATAGATAGATAGATAGAGATAGATATATAGATATATTAAACTATATTAAACTGTATTAAACTAGCTAATAATACAAAAGATTAAGTTTGAAAAGGTGGTTTTAACAATAAAAACAAAATACTTAGCTCAGAGCTTGCTTCAGAACCTCCTTTGTAGAGCAGAAAATGAGATCTCGAGGAGTAAGGGAACTGCATTATGGGTAAGGTAGAATGCCCACAAGCTTAGCTGAAGGCCTCAAGGTTTTGTAAAAGCCTGAGATGGATTTGATGGATCAGATCCGACCCATCAGTGAGAATAAAGATGAGATTGACATCACATCAAAGAGTTTCATTGTAAGTCTATTTAGGAGATGGCAAAGAACATAAAAGCTAGCTTGCTTGGAAGACTTGTTTGTCCTTAGACACATGCCAGGAGTTTAGTAAATGAAGGGAGCTTTGTGGAATTTGTGTGGTAAAGGGGGAAGGATGGGGTAGTCAGGGCAGTGAGTGTCAGGCTAGGGATAGAAAGGAGGAGCAGATGGAAGTATGTTAACAGGAAGTTGGTGATAGCCTATGTATGTTGAAACACACACCCATATTCTTCTTCCAAAAACCATAAACAGAACTGCAGGATAGTTGAAAAAAAGCTTTACTGTGCATCCGGTACCACGGCTTATGCCTTCAAGGAATGTTTAATACACCATGCAGCAAATATTTAAATACATCTTTCATTAATCATTTAATTAAACAATTATTTAATTTAATTTAATGTATGACAATTCCCACCCTTATTTAATATATAAATATTTGAAGCCACATTGCATACATTTTCTGTGTGTGTTCAGGATGTGAAGTAATTTTAGGTAAGGACGGGGGTCCTGTTGGTGACAGCATTTATAGGAAGATTTTAAATTTTTTCAGTCTCCCAGTACAGGCGTACAAGAAGCCAACCTGCCCATCCCAATTTAATTAATATGGATTTTGGGTTGAGGGGCACAGGCCTCCTTTTCCTTTTCATTGAAAGGTTTTCTGAATGAACAATATATGCTGCCTTATAGAGTTTACAATATGGAGAATTAGCATCTTGTAATTCACACTGCTTTTGGTTTACTGGCAGGCTAGCATTATGATAATACACCAGTCAGTGGGAATGTACATTGATTTCAGTATTGATTATTTGATTTACTTTATTGTTGCCTTTAGTTCTGACAAATATAGTAGACCATACTTCAGTTGACTAGGTTTTTGTGTTGTGAGCAGGAGGTCAAGGGCAAATCAAATTCACTGATTAGAACAATACAGATACTCTATATAGAAAGTCTTAAATTAAGCTACCATTCAGAGAACTTTCATTCTAAGTGAAGAGACAGTATGATAGAACAACCTGATGCAAAAACAAGTGCAAGAAAGTCAGATTGTGGGGACACAGACTGTGTTGCGTGAAAGCAAACTTTTAACAAAAAAAAAAAATCATATCAGGATAATAACCCACAGCAGAATGTTTTTGGATAGAAAAATTATAAAATAACGCTAACCATGGACAGAACATGAGTGTGTTCTTGCTTTTGTCTTGGTCGTATAATGCGTGTTAAAATGAGATGCTGAATTAAATCACACTCACTGGAATGCTGTGCTGAACTTTCTTGTAACAGCTGCCGGCATCCTCTGTTGCTCTGTGTAATATTAGTCATAGATGAGTGAACAGCTGAGACTGGAGTAGGACAAAATGTGATATCTGTAAATTACAGAGGGAATGAATGTGAGATGAATATATTTAATTTTTACAAAATGCAGTTTAATGCATGTCATTTGTGGAGATGAAAGAAAGGGATTATTATACCATCTACTAAAGAAGACTAAAAATAGAAATCTGTGGAAGTCACTAGAAATTGCTAGTGGCACTATGACCAGAGATTGTGAAAGTAAACATTAATTCTGAATGAGCAGAAATATCCTAAATGAGGACATATGACATTATAATGTCAGCTTCTTATAAGAGACTACATTGTAAGAAAAGCAAGACATAATAAAAAAACAAAAACAAAATAAGGATGGTCACTTCCAAAAAGTCTTTTGAGTTATAATAAATTAAAAAAAATACATGTACTGTCAGAACATCAGGATAAGACAAAAAATACACCATTTCTCATTTACTGATTACAGTACTGCTTTAAATATTCATTTTCCCCTGGAATCAGGATTGCAAGACTAAGCAGTTGATCCCTTAATTCAAGTACAAAGGTTGCTGATTAGTACTAGGTTACCTGTCCCTGTGAGCTATTTTAAGCCTAGCTAATTGCTCCATGTGAGAATCCAACCCTGCACCTAGTGCCTGTAACATAAACACCTTAACCATTATGTCAACCTTCTGCACTAATATGTGAATACTAGACTAATAGGTTCATAGATTAGTACTAGGCTAACTGCCCTTGTGAGTCATTTTAAACCTAGCCAATTATCCCTTGTGAGACTCAAACCCTGCACCTTGTGTTTGTAAGGCAAACACCTTAACCATTAGGCCACCCTCCCAAGGCCACCCTTGCCCTGAATGGCCATTTTAATCCTAGCCAGTAAACCAAGGTTAGAATCAAACCTTTCACCTTGTGTAAACCCACCCATCCAGAAAAACCATAAGGAAGCAGTATCAGATATACAGAGTTCATATAATTTGTTACATTTTTAAGAAAACTCTGGTTGAAATGGAAAAGCAATAGATAAAATAATGCATAGTATGTATTTCAGTTGTTTTTACATGTGAACTATGCCATTAATACAAACACAGAATATACCAGATATGGTTGTAAGTGACTTCTAGGTTAACTGGCCTGAAGGGCCATTTTAAGCATAGACATGTTATCCCAATAGGTGTTCAAATTAACCTTGCCATGATTTTTATTCCTGTACTTCCCATTTGTGAATGAATGTTTCTGGGGTCATACCCCTGAATACTGAAAGTGGTCCCTGGTGCACGATAGAGCATTTAGGTGCTGCCTCTGCCTAGTAGTAACACAGGGGCAGTCTTGGGGTAGATTGTAGTTCTTTTATATTAGTCATATACTGAGCTATTTTTATTAGCAAAGCACGGCTTTTCAGATGCAAAACAAAACAAAAAAAATGTTGCAGATTTAATGCAATAAATAATAAATGTATCTCTTACAAACACTAGAAACTATTACATTTCAAGGGGGAAGATACAGCATCATTCACAATGTTTGTGTTTATGTTCAGATATGGAGATTGCACAAGTATTTATTGTAACTTCTTAATACTACAAAAAGTACAGGAAAGAGAACTGTCAAAATGAAATTCCTTAAAAATACAGACAATCCAAATGAAGGAAAGCACTGAATAATGAAATAATCATTACCTGCATGTAAGTAATGCAGTTTTACTCATACCTAGCCTTGTTTCTCATTCAGGCTCCACTTTTGAGGTTAAACTGTTCCAGACATTAATATGTACTACATCACAGCATCAAACTTAGGTTTCAGGACATCTCGGTGTATATGTACCACGGTGGTATTACATTGTAGAATTGTCCATTAAGTTGTACTTTCTTACAGCCATGAAATATAAGCTTGACAAAGTGTTGGGTGGGTTTGGCATAATGATTAAGGTCTCTGTGTTAGACACAAAGTACAAGGTTTGATTTGGGGTTACTAGTTAGGCTTATAATGGCCCTCCGGGGCAATTAGCCTAGTATTCAGTTGGAACTAGGGATTATCTGCATGTTTTAATGTATGTTTTTCTAACTGTAATTGCAAGCTGGACAGACACCCAAGGCAATTGGGTAATGTCATGCATTCTTCAGTTCCTACAGTACAAGTACAGTTGCTTCAAGAAAAGTGAGAAGAAACAGTTCAAGATGACATGATTAGTGACTATTTTTCTGACTGCTTTAGAGTGCATGATCTCTATAGAAAGAAGTGGAAAGTTATGGTAACCTAATATAGTTCAAGCTTTCATGATTAGCAACTAATTTCCTGACTGCTTTAGAATGAATGATTTGTATAGAAAGAACTGGAAAATTCTGGTAACCTAATACGGAATGATTACGAGTCAGCTCATTACTGAGATGATGAACTGAAAATTTTGTATTTATTAATGATGTGAGAAGTGTTCTTATGTCTGTAGACTTTGCTGAATATGATCCTGCCCATAAATGCAGAGAAAATTATAGCATGTTGTACTGAGCATCTTATTCTATAGACACGAGCATAAACGTAAAGAGTGCACTAAAACTAGTAAGACAGTATTTATAGGTAATGTGCACGGGGGGGATACTACATTTGATTTTGTCAAGTGTGATCATGGTGGCCAAACTTGTAGGGTTACAGGCCACTTACTTCAATAGCTAATGAGCATTTAAAGCTGTTGGAACAGAGCAAAAATATAGATTCCCAAAAAGAGTAAACTATAACCTGTATGTTAGCTCTGCACATTTGCTGGTTATCATGATCTGCCTTTCTAATATACATACCCTGAGCCCACTATAGCATAACATTGTGATGTTTGTGGCCCATCAGGATTGTGAGTAAATAACAAAGTGATTGTGGATTTCAAAGTGAACTATCTTGAAGAAAACGTATCTCATGAGATGCAGCTTCCTTGTAGCTAACTCATTAGCATTTAAAGCTATAAACCCATATATGAATCTTCTTATATATAATGATGTAGTGTTGACTGCTGAGCCAAAGAAGCACGCTACTGAGCAAGGCACAGCTGGGTCTATATTAGAACATGAACGTTCAAAATTTCGAGTGTTCTAATATCGACCCATTTTCAGCGAATGCTGAAAATATCGAAGAAACAGAAAACTGAATTTTTTCCTATGGAAAGAATTCGGTAGTCCGTTTCTGTTGCTTCAGTATTTTCAGCACTGTGGAGGAAAGTTACAGGTCGGGTTCAGGTAAGTGTGCGATTCTGTGGGTGTGAGGGCTAGGATGGGTTAGGTGAGTTAGGGTTAGGGCACGGGTCAGGTAAGTGTGCGATTGTGTGGACGTGAGGGTTAGGGTGGGGTAGGTGAGATAGGGTTAGGGTGCGGGTGAGGTGACTGTGCGATAGTGACGGACCTTAGGGTTAGGATTTGGGTTACGGTAAGGGGATAGTTAGTGGTGAATGTATAGTTTAGTGTGGGGTTAGGTGTAAGAGTTTAGGTGTACGTGTGTGGATTGCTGTTTGTTTGGTGTGCTTGTGTTGTGTGTATGTGTTTTGGAACAGCAAATTTTTTCCCTAGGAAAAAATTAGCTGTTCTGAATGTTCAGTGTTTTAAATTTTCGATTTATAGGGTTTGATATTAAAACACTAGAAATTTTGAATGTTCAGTGTTCTAATATAGACCCGGCATAGCTAGGGTGGAGTAGGAGGGGCTGCTGTCCTTTGTGCAAACTATTGGGGGGTGCAACCAGCTGATCCCAATTTTTCATTAATTTAATACTGACTTTTAAAATCTGGTATTGCATTTGCCGTCGAACCTAAGAACTGTAATGCTTCATGTGGTCTAAACTTGCTTTTTTGTTTTACTTGAAACCTGAGAGCTGTAGCACTCCATGCAGGCAGGGTATAAACTGTAGCAACTGTTTGTTTCATTTGTAGCAAGCAGCTTCCTGCACTTTAAAAAGGAGAGTTAAAAAAAAAAAAACAAAAGCATAAGCACTGTAGTGCTCCATGCAGGCAATGTTGAGGGAGGGTTTCTGTCAGGGAAAAGAAAAAGGACCTGAATGGCTGAAGGAAGAGGGAGGGGAGTATGTCATGCATCTGGCCACCTTGCTGTTCAATGGAGGTGGGGGGTTGTAGATTTAATTGTAATAAGCCAATCACTTTTGTTTTTCTTTTTCTCTTTACTTGAAGAGTGTAGTGGGTGGGACTGGTTCACAGTACTGTCCCAGAGCATCAGTTGAACCAGCTATACACTTCCAGGGTATGTCAGAGAATCAATAACTACCACTAGAGCTATATAGGGGCAAAACTCTTTTGAATAAGTAGATTTTTCCTGACCTATAAGATAGAGAAGACTTCGTGGATTCTCCAGAAATTTCTTGTAAAGAAGGGGATTGAGAAGAAGAAGAAGTGAAAGTGCATAAAGCTGGGAGTTCTGAAGTGAAAGAGAAATCCTTACTGTCTGTATGAGCTTTAGAAAGTAAAGACTTTCCCACTGTGAGTATTGGAACCAGACTAAAAACCTGCTGGGATATATTCTATTGCAGGAGCACAGTAAGAGAAAGCTATCACCTCCTTTACATTTGAAGAATATTTCGTGAAATTAATTACCATTTTATTCTTAGTCTAAGGACTTGATTTCCTTTCATTTAAGATAATGTACAGTAATATATTCTAATGCGATAACCTGTATCCCAAGCCTCATGTTTAAACATTGGACTGAATTACTTTATGTAACAGGAATGAAAGATTAGATATACGTTTTATGAGCTAGCCTGCATTATATTACAAAGATCATTTAAATTTAATATTAACTATGAAAAAAGCATGTCATATGCATAATGTTGGACATGACTATTCCTTACAACTACTGTTTGTCAAAGGTCTCAGAGTCTCTCATTTTCTTGCAACGATGCTGGATATGACACGGTTTCTCTTCATCCTGGACCCACAACATATTGATCTTATAGTTAGATATCTTTGATTTCTTCTATAATTTTTCACCTTCCCATGAACTGATTTACCAAAAATGTCAGTTTTATGCTGCATATGTTCCAAAGGCTTTTTTTTTTACTTTATCTCCATTCAGTATATCTGTCAGTGTTATACAGTTTCTATTACAGTATTATTCCTCTGTCTACTGATTTCTTTCCACTACACCCTTTACTTTATGTTGATTTGCAGATATCACTAACATACGTAAAGAAAGTATTTTTTTTCATCCTTCAGCATATTAACAGCTGAGCTAGATACAGACTAAGCACATTCAATAGATTACAAAGCCATGTGATGACAGACCTCACAATGCTTGCATCTACTCTTTCATAAGACATATTTTCACTGTCTATATAGTTATTTCAATTTTCACAGTTGCAATTAAATGAACTTGTCAGTAATGCTCGAACTCCTGCTCTTGTAAAGTATTCTGAATTCCTTTCCTTTTGAATTGTAGATCATTATCAAATATGACATTAGGTATCCTGATTCAAGAATAAAGACTATAATGTACTAATCACACTTGAATTTGTTGACTCTGTCAATTTGATCATTTTGAGGAACTTAAAATATGAGTTTCATGGCCTCCTTGTATGGATACCAAGAAGTGCACTCTCCGCTCCATACATGACCTGTTGCTGGGTATGGTAGCATCCCTTCCTTTGTATCGTTGTTATGATTTGCATTCCAGATGACACAACGCACCACTTCTATTTAAGTTGAAACGATTCCTAAAATATATGGCTGTTGCTGTTTACTTACACATTTCTATTCCCAGATGTGTTTCATATATCCTTAAGCATTTATCTTCTCATTTGATTGAGCACTATCATTTTGTTAGCTTTGAACATCATGTCCTGGAGACAACTTATTTCTTCCTTATAACAAAATATGACTGAATTTTTTTCTTTACTGATGAGTTTTGCTCAAGTACGCATTTTATAACAACTTTAATAAACAGCTGAAAGTCAATGTCAGTGAAATTAGCTTATGTTTTCTTCTGTCACTGAAAATTGAAATACCAACCAAATAATTTCTAATTGCACTCTGAAAACCATTTTGTGCTGCTCTGGTAAATGCACTCTATTGATTACGTATGCTATAACTAATTATTTGCCTGTTCTGTATTCCAGTTTTAAATCATAATTGGTTGATTAAGCAACATCCTCTACAATTTTAGAGATGCAATAAGAAGATACTTTCTAAATATACTTTGCAATGATTTATGACATTTTTCACCTAAACATCTTTACCCTACATACATCCACAGAATTTCTCACATCCAAACACATTTGCTTACAGTTCCTTTTCTGAGTGTTTCTGTAAATGCTTTTGATTCACAGCCAACTGGTCTGTTCCAATGTAGGATCACAGCTCTTGTACTATTCTCAATGGCTTCTACTTGCAGTTCAACTGGCTTGTTCATATCACATTATTTTAACATTTATGGACATGTAACAAGATTATTTTCCTGTTCATAGCTCTGTTCCAAAGCTGTAACACTTTCGAAGAATGTTAAATAACTCAAAACATATTAGGAATAGGCTTTGGAAAATACAGAATGACTCTTAGAAACATCTGAAATATCACCTTGCCCTTTTGCTTTCAAATATATACATTTATTCTGACTTTTTCTTATCAGGATACTGACATCAGAATCACAAATGTGTAGTTCGGATTTGTCATTTTTATTTTAAATATGCCCTTATTTAAATTAAACATGTGTCATTATTTAGGAGTTATTGATATAAACAGTCTCATCTAAACTCCTCTAGTCTATTTCATGCTGTTTTTGTTTTTGACTACATACTAACGTATTATCATGTATTTTTAGATGACCTTTGAGACCTTTAAGTGCCTGTGCAGTAGCTCTTTGGAGCACCTCTAGTACTAAAAAAAAATATCAAATGGAAGTCTACAGGATCTGTAGCTTCCTCTTGGTGCATGTGATGTACACAGCCTGGAACTTTTGTTTATCTAGCTTTATCTGTCAGAATCCCTGGTATACATTCAATACTGAAATTAATGTTTGACATAGATAAGACCAATTCCTCAACAGTAAGCAATGAATAATTCTCCCTATTAATCTCTTTTTTCAGATACTGCATATTGATGTAAATGAAAATCTTATCTTATGTTGCAGTAGTGACCATACTATATTCTAATACTCACCTATTCTTTTAGCTCATATTGGTTCTTAATGACTCATAATCTTTCAAATTGCTGATGTTCCTGCTCTGTTCTGCTAATGAGAGCTAAGTAGTTTCCATGGATCATGTATTACTAGCTATACATCAGTTTTTATTTGTGAATAATATTCTTTTGGTAAATTCCTTAAACCTTTGAATGAATCACCATAGTTATCCTTGATATCATTGCTGTGATTTGTGTAATATGCGTAGTGTCTCCGTGTCTGTGTGACTGAGTCACTGATTTACTGGCCATACAGCTTGTCCTGACATTCTCAAATAGATTTTTAAAATGACTCGCTCTCCTTGCCACCATTTTGAAACCATGACACAATTTTGTTCTAATATTCAAATCCTCATCCATAAGTGTCCAGTTTTTCATCATAATAGCCTTAATTTCATAAAAATGTGTATTAAATGTTGTTATAAACAGTGCAGCATTGTCCAGGCAGTGTTCACTCACATCTAAGGGTATTGGGTTATTATTATATGATAAAATAGGTGCAAAATGACCATTTGATCATTTTATTTTTACTTCATTGTACAATTCTCTAAGAATATGATTGGGATAGCCTAGCTTTTTAAACATGTCCATCAAATTATTGCACTCTATTTCAAAGTCCTTGTCTAAGCTAACCATCCTTGCTGCCCGGACAAGCTGTTCCTTAACTACTGATTTTTATTAATTGCCGCGTGTGCACTAGAAAAATGCAAGAATGAATTTGAGTAGGTTGGTCTTCTGCAAATATTTGCTATAAATCTTGTATTGTCCCTATCCTTACTCAAAATGACATCCAAAAAATTAATCTCATTGTTATCCACTTGTTGTGTGAATGTCAGATAAGAAGTGGTTGTATTAATATATGAGAGAAATGAATGCAGTGCTGCTTGACTACCCTTCCAAAGGATGAATATGTCATCCAAAGAATGTAAATATAGGGTAATTTGCTGAAAAAATTCAGTACCATAAATGTACTGCTGTTCCCACACAGCCGTAACTATGTTCGCAAAAATTGTGCCACAAGGTGAGCGCCCATGGCTAAACCCACCTGTTGTAAACAATATCTGCCATTAAAATAGATGTAATTGTTTTTAAGAACTATTTCCAAGAGTTCAGTATACAAGTTAATTTTGGACTGTGTAATCCCCTGTGCACCTAGAAAGATTTCTACAGCCTGTATACCGTCTTCATGAGGGATCACAGAGAATAAGCCCTTGATGTCAACTGTTACAAGTATACTGTGCAGCCTGTTTTATCTTCTAATTGATGGTCACAACAGTGATTAATCAGTTAAACAATATTGCATATTGGCAGTTAATATAATAATTACTCTGCTGTACTATTTAAAATTGTTCTCTCACTTTATACTCTCAGTATCGCAGTTTGTGTGGAGTTTATATCTATTAATTCACTTTTACTAGAGTATCAGGGTTTTTTTTTTTTGACATAGCATATGGTTAAGATAATGGTATATATATTGGGAGAAATACAAGCAGACTTTAATTTCCAAAGTATTTTGCTTGCATGTATTTCAAATCTGTATATGTAGTAATATTATATGTGAGGTCAGAGAACTGTCATGATCTCTTTAATAGTAGTTTAAAGATCTCAAATCAGAAGATGCAGTAGCATAACACTTCTAATCTATAATTGGCATTTTTAAATGCTATAATTTTTGGTTGGAAAACATTTAGACTCATGTCACTGTCTGCAATATCTAAACTGATCAGATTTAAGTTGAACATAAAAGGCTAGCACTTATTCCTCTGAGAATGTAGGATATATCTGCATATTGTAATGGTTGTGCATAGGTTGTTCTGATATACACTGACTATATTATGTTAAAATGATTCACAATGATAGCACAATGTATGTGTGGTACAAAACAGTAGCATGATTGTCTTTTAAAAACTGAGCTACTTTTACAAACCATGTAGGAGAACTGCTGTACAACTGTTACTTATGGGGCCAAGTACTATATCTGTCAAGAAAGTGTTTATTACTTAGCAACAGTAATTATTTGGACTTGGTATAATAGAAGGAAAATGCTGGAAAATAAAAATTTAGAAGTATCATATAGAGGTATGATGGAGAAGATAATAATTCTGTACTTCCTGTTTATCCTTTTCTATTTTTTTTTTCCAGAAGGACCTCTACAAAATTTGTACCAATAGCACTTTGCAGAGTACAAGAAGACTGTACAGTATAGATGGTTAAGAATGTTTCAAGATACAATAAACATTGTCTTTTCTATTAAAAAATAAAAAATGTGTTGAACCAAGCTTATTTTGAAATGATGGAATTTGTTTCTTTTTAACTGGATTTAATAATAGGTCTGTAGTAGCATGTAGTAGCAGTGAAGTGGGATAAAGCTACTGTGTCAATATATCAACAGCATTTTTATTGCAATCTCCAAACCTCAAGATACACATATTCTGGAAATAGATAGTGGCTAATCAACAGGAGGGGCATGAGACCCTACTCCAGTCATAGGATCATAGGAAGTTACTAGGCTTTTGGCCCTGAGGCCCTTACAAGCAAGTCAATGGGTTTGAATGCTGAGTATGTGAATCCACACACTAATGATTAATGTATGTCAGGCTGTTTGTATTTGTCAGTCTTCAGGTAACAGTGATGCGAGATACACTGCACTTCACTAACCATCTAGTTCTATCTTTGGCCCACTTCATGTGCCTTCTTTTTTATGCCCTCACACTGTAGTTCCACATCATCATTGTCACACCCTTGCCCTCGATGATTACAGCTCTGTATCATAAGACTAAAACATAAATGGATGGAGATCATAACACTTAAAACAAGTTCTGCAAACTACAAAAGACTGAAATACAAAATACTCAAGTAATACCAAATGCATATATAAAAGCAAATACAAAATGCAGCCTAAAACACAAAATGAAAAAAAATAATGGTTTTACACCGAAACAGATTTTGATTTGTCCCCAGGGCTGAGCAATCTGAAAGTAGAATAAATACTTTGAAGGTATGTGGGACACACATCTACATATGGAAAGAGGATGATTTTCTCTGTGCAAAACATTATTAATTTTTTGTTTGATATGTTAATTTTGTGTTTTATATTTGCATTTACATGTTCAACGTTGCTTCAGGAATTTGCTTTTCTGTATTTTGCAGCTTTCTGAATGTTGGTGTCAGTCTTTTGATATTGAGACAGTTAAGCCTGTGTCATATAACAGAGACTCGAGTATTATAGATTTTATTTAGTAATATGTTAACAAGTAAGCCCACTAGGGATAATTGCCTCTTCTCATGGCAATCGAGGAGCACTGTTTGCCCAAGTGATATGCTCATAGCCACTGAGTATGCAATGCAAGAATATCATTTGTATTTCCTTTACTGAACACTTGAACACTCTTTGTTGATTATTTGAGTTCAGGTGAAAGGTAATTGTAAATCACATTGTGTAAGGATCACTTCCTGTAGCATGTTTTCAAGCTTCCTTTAGAATAGATTGTGTCTGTACCAGATTATCCTGTTCCTGTGTTTGTCATGACTGCAGCTGAACAGAAATGTAAAGGCTTGAGTCTGACGTGCTCTTTGCTCTTAAATGACTTTTGAAAGTCAAAAAGTAATTTGTCTCTTTGTTTATCTGTTCTACAGTACCAAACAATATTTTCAATAGATGTGAAATTTACTAGCCTTTCTGGATATATTGTGTCAGTCACTCCAAAACAGTGGAGCAATAAAATGCATTCACACACATACACACAAGCACACACACACACACACACACACACACACACACACACATGCAAACATGCAAGTAGTTTTGCTAGTTTAGTGATATCAAAGGTATAATAAACATTTGATTTTCTCCTAAAACTAGCATTAACTTTCAGATCAGGGGCAACTTTGTTTCGTAAAGTTACAAAGACATTGTTGCAGTGCAGTGCAGTGACCGTGCTGAAAATCATCATCATATCATGTGTATTTATAATCTAAGTGGGTGTTAGAACATTGTTTTACACTTAAAACACAGAAAGATAAATGTCCCTTAGTTTTTTCCATTTTCCTGTAATGACAGGTGGTTGATAAAACTGACTGATTATAACGAAAATTGCCTAAAGGAGAACAAAATAAAAGGACAGCTACTGAGTGATTTATGCTGTCTTCTGCTTTTTGAATTAAGGGCATTACTGACGCTGTGCCCAAACCTGCTCATTTATATAAAAAATATGCAGTATTTCCCTGCCATATATTATTTGTATAGTTAAAATATTTATTAATTTTCTTATTTATCCAGACCAGTGAGTACGTCTCAATTTTCTTTGCTTATTATAATATAAAATGTATATTTCTGCATTTTTCAATGTCTTTAGCTCAAATTTAATTCCTTAATTACTTTGCTGATGATAGTATAAGTCAATGACTTAGTATTATAGCTGTGGATTGCCTAAACAAATCCAAATGTGTACATTTTGATTTTACTTTGAACCAAAACATCATGCTATGCTTATTTCTTTAAGTATGTATAGTTTTGCCTAGATGAAACAACATGATCTGTGAAAATAAACAAACGTACACATAAAATATTAGACAAGATGTTAACTGGTAAGGATGGTAAATAGGTGCTGTAGTTCTCGGGATATAAAGATATAATGTGAAATTAAAAAAGTACCACCAGAGACCAGGAACTGAAACCTCCCAGCACAATGTCAGCAAAAGTTTTTTACTTCAACAATAGATGTATCAAATAGCAGCAAAACAATCTCTTAGCGCCTCGGCTAACAGGCGCTAAGAGAGATTGTTTTACTGCTATTTGATACATCTATTGTTGAAGTAAAAAAACTTTTGCTGACATTGTGCTGGGAGGTTTCAGTTCCTGGTCTTTGGTGGTACTTTTTTGCATTTTTGTAAAGTGGTTTCAATATAATGTGAAACGATTAAGGTACTCACTGGGTAAAATGTCGTACACAGAAAAGAAGGCATACTACATGACATGAATAATCGATAATGTCTTGGAATGCACGACTAATATTCCCAAGCCACAGAACAAGAACAAGCTCACAAATAGCTGGTATTTCAATACTAAGTATTATAGTTTATAAATATGTCATGTTAATCAAAACCATACCCTATAGTATTAGCTGCACCGTGATGACATCTTTAGTAAAGTCGCAAACAGAAGACAGTCATTTTCATTGCATGACTTCAAGTTATGATTAGAAAGTCTATTCTCTGCTACAATGCATAATCTGTATTGTATGAATTTTAAGCAAAGAGGAAATTACATCCTGATGTTGAAATAATAAATAAAATTACCTTTAGGAAAACATATTTGTGTCTTCTAATAAAAATATCAGTAATTACATTTTGTTTTATTCTAAAGTTTATCTCACTTACATATAATAATATCCCATTGTTAAGTGAGATAACCTTAATGTAAAATGAAAAAAAGGATGCATATATGATATCTGTGTGTTCCTGCAGCATCCTTCCTTACCATAACCTAATGAAACTAACATTATGCCAAGTAAAGTGAATATGTCTGTCTAATTTATTCAAATTTTGAAGTCAACTAGTTTGATGGATATGTCCTTGCCAATCCCCACTGCCAGCTGTTAACATGTATTATATTTCAGGAACAGGAGCCCTTAACTGAGAGGGGATCAAGGAATCTTCTCTGCTCTGGTCAAAATGTGTAAAGGCAGCAGTGTATTTAGCACAAGGTTCGAGGGTACCTGGCTAGGGGTCAGTGCTAGATGAGGTGGTCCATCATCAATACTGCTGGTCAGTATCACAGTGGGTTTGCCAGGCATCCATAATAGCAGTCAAGAGCTTGTTGAGTCACTGGAATCAAAGTGCAAAGGAAGTATAACAAACACAATCACCTTTTGGGAACCTATGTGGTGGAACCCAATATCTCATTGACATATGCTCCAGTGTGTCTGACTGTTTTTTCAAGCTGAGTTATTATAACTTAAGTAACAGTGAGAGAAGGGCACTGAATGAGCTGACATGTAGAAACGACTTAAGGTTTATGAAAGCTGACAAGGGGGGGTGGTATTGTGGTCATGAATGTGGGAGATTATAATAAGGCTATAGAATTGATGTTGGCAAACCAGGTAGAATATAAAAAGGTGTCCAAGTTTGACATCTTGAAGTGTTATGGACACATTTATGCTACCTTATATGGTTTGCTAATGGATGGTCAAATATCAAGGGAAGTATTTGACTTTTTGTATGTTGAAAACCCCAAAATTGGGGTGCTTTTTGGAATACCTAAGCTCCACAGGTGCACAAAAAAAACCCTGTAGGCCTATCATCTCGGCTTCTGGGAGTTGCACTGATTGCATATCACTGTATTTGGATCATATTTTAAAACCGTATGTGAAACAGTTACCTCCATACATAGCTGACTCCTGGGACTTTCTGGACCAGTTAAGAACATTTATTACTGGTCTGGAGGATTCATTGGAGCACTGTATTATGTTAACAGTGGATGCAGTCTCATTGTTTACTTGTATACCACAGGATGTTGGTGTGGACTACATCAGGTGGTGTTTGGAAAAATACACACGAGTAATCAGAGCATAATTACATATACATCTTTATTAGACATACTGTTAAAACACAGTTATTTTTTGTTTAATGACAATTTTTATAGACAACTTTCAGGTGTGTCTATGGGTGCAACAGTGGGGCCTACTTATGCAAACTTGGTGCTTGGATGGTGGGATTTGGAAATTCTTCCACATGTTGAGTTTTATGATAAAGTCATCTTTTATAAAAGATTCATGGATGACCTCTTCTTCATTGTCAGGAAGGAGAGTTTTAATGTGGAAAGTTTCATTGAGGCACTTAGTACCAGTACCCATTTTTTTAAATTTACACTTGGGGGCTCAGGTTTGGTAGCTCCTTTTTTGGATGTAGTGCTTAAGTGGGATGTGTTTTCTAACAATGTGGTTAGTACTATTCACAGAAAAATATGTTTTGTAAGAGCTATGCACATTTTAAAAGTAGCCATCCTACATTTATAAAAAGGAATATTCCCCGTGGTCAATTTATAAGGGCTTCCTGGATGACCGTAGAAGATACTTCCTTTCTGGAAGAAATAGAATTTATAAAGAAATTATTTTTGGAAAGGGGTTACCCTGGTGAGATGTTGGACAGTGCAGCTAGTGAAATAGTGTCCAGAAGGGATGTGAATTTTCCCCCAATTTTGGAAAAAAGGTTTTTCAAAGACGATGGTTGCTAACACTAGTGTTACAAGCAAACCTAGGTTTTGCTTGGATATGAGTGTTGACAACTATCAGATTCGTAAGATTATTCAAGAAAATTGGAAGGTCATCCTGGGTAATGGTGATATGGTTAAAGTAGTGGGTGACATACCAGCTTTTGTATACAGGAAAAATTAGACCATCAAAGACATGGTGGAAATTAAGGCCCATGGTGTTTGTCATTTGGACATTGTTAGAATTGGAATGTTCAAGTGTACAGGTTGTAAGGCATGTAGATATATACAAGTGGGTCCACACATTTTTTTGCAGCATCTTGATTATAATATTACTGTTCATTCAATAGATTGTAACACTGAAGGTATTGTTTATGTTGCTATGTGTGGTAGATGTCCAGCGTTTTATGTGGGAATATCCACTAGATGTTTATGCAAACATATTTTGGAGCATGTATACGCTATTAGGACAAGAAATACTAATAATGCATTATACAAGCATTCTGTAGTGTGCACAAATTGTAAGAAGTTTACATTTCTGTGCTGGAATTCATTAACAAAGACATCAGGGATGGTGATTTTAAGTGTGAAGTTGAACAAAAAGAGGCAGAGGGGCAACTTAGACTTGCCTCTTACATGCATCCTGGTTTGAACGATAGTCAGTATAAAGTGTTTCTTAAAAAAATAGAAAGATAAATATTAAATAATATTTGTGTTTTATATTTTTTACTTATATATTTTTGTATGTTAGTATTAACAAGTTTTATTTTATTTGATGAGAGGTGTGGTTCACTTTAACTGTAAATTGCTAGATAGGTTTAATTGGTTTTTAGCCTAATGATTTTTGTATTTAAAAAGTGAGTTCATGGTTGCTATCTGTTTTTCTGATGAAGTCGTTCTGACGAATAGTGATTAAAAGAGTTTTTACACTAAAAGACCTCTTCTGCTGGTTCCATTGGTGTTTTATTTATTTATAAGCGGAGTTCTTTAATGGATTGCATACCTGTCCTGATGTCTTTTACTGGCTGAATACTTGTACTTCATAAAAGAGGACTTCGTGTTTGTGCTACTGGCAAAGTTTTATTTGAATCTGCTTGTACTTGTTCACATTTGGAAACTGATGAGACTATGCAAACAATTTCATTGGCATTTTCTACTTGAATTTAGACTTCATTCTCTATGATATAGTACCTGCAGCTGAGAAGTGACTTTTCAGCTACTAATAAAAATTAACAATTATTCTTACATTTTTAAAATGTATGCCATGTATATTTATTATTGCTTAGAACTGATTGTTTGTGATAATAGCTGAGTTTTCAATAACTTATAGTTTATCTTATATGTTCAAAGTCTTTAATGAGTGCTTAAAAATGGCACTATAATAATTCCAGACTTGAACTATAACTGGATTATTCAATGGACTAATCTGAAGCTGTTTTTCAGCTCTGTCCCATGTGAGGCATCTGTTACATTTATTATTCCAAATATTTCCTGATGCACTGGCCTTTGCTGTCAATATTGTGTTCCATTGTATGTGATGGAGACAATTTTACTTTCTAAACAAGCTTGCAAAATGTTTACAAAATGTATTATTTAGAAAACAAATTGCTGTAGAAAAATAAACCGTGGATTCAAAAACACTTTATCTTCAGTCGCAACCAAGTCAATACTATTTAGCATGTGTGCACGACAAGCCCCGAGGCTCATTATGAATGCAAGAGTCCAGGCCAGTTTGCATGATGGGCAGCTCCTCCTCATAGCCACATTGAGTACCTGTGGGATGACTGTGTTAGACTAACCCACGGCCATTGTAAATGGGCCTCTATTGTAAACATTGATCATGCACAAGCATTTAGTGTTGTTGTTGTGTAACTGCACGTAAAGTGATATGCTGAGTTATTGTAGTGAAAGAGATATACAGAAAAATGTCCCAATGTGAAGCTATGAGGGGTAAGGACTGAGTGAAGAAGTGCTAGTAAAGCAACAAAAACAACAAAAACTCACCGAACACTGCAAAGTAAGCTGGTGAACATAGAAAGGATGTGGAACACTGTGGAGAAGGGGGTATAACACATACACAGAGATATCCATCTGAATTACCTGAACATAGACAAAATGTAATACTTAGAATAGGGAGGATACAGTAAAGTAATATAATGTACCAACCTACACAATTTTAAACACATCACATTTTTTTTTTATTTGTCAGTATACCTGTACTATGATGGTAATCTTAATGAAATACAAAATATCAGTTCTAAAGGGATTTGTGCCCATTATGCAGTGCAGTGATATTCTTGTAAACAGATCATTAACTAGGTGACATACTACTGGAGTCATAATTAAGGGATCAGGGAAACACATACCTGGGAATGTTACACAAGACCATACTGAAAACAGTAATCAAAAAACAGGCCTCAAGGGAAATAAACTTAAGATTTTCCCCGGCTAGCATCTCTTCAACACAGGATTAACTAAGTGAGCTATCGTGGGTGCCATTATACTGAAGGAATCAGGAAAACACATATTAGAGGAATGTTACACAAGAAAATACTGGAAGCAGTAATCAAAAGACAGGCCACAAGTGAATGAAACCCATGATTTTCTTTGGTAATTCTCACTTAAACACCCAGTTATGAAGATAAACCATTGTAAAAGTTGTACTGAAAGGATCAAGGAAACACATATGAGGTGACTGTTACATATGGGCAGAATGGATGCAGAAAAATAAAATAAAGACTATAACCATGTTGGGATTGGAACAGCCACTCTGTGCAGTGACTAGTCTAAAAAGGAGGTCATTAAAAAATGGAGTCATAGCAGCTGTCAGAATAAAGATGTAAACTTTAATTGATTTCATATTGAGAACTGCCACACAATGGCACTCAGCTCATTTGCATAACCAATGGCAATATCTGTAGCACATGACATAGGCTGGACTTCATTTCTGCTATACAATGAGAAGTGCCATATCTTTTTGGTTATATAGGGACACTGACGGTGCACAACATACAGCCACAAAAATATGATTGCTTTATAAGCCCCTTTAGGGCATGTGTGTGATGTGTTTATCTATTTTTGATATGGTATTGTAGGACAGAGATGAAAAGGGGAAGCAGCAGAGGTTAGACCAGAAGGTAAGCAAATAAGGAATGAGCAAGATGGACATGGGTAGGAAGAATAATCTTTTTTATGGGAGGGGACAACTGTCCATTTTTTAAAGAAAATGGAAAGTTGAGGAAGGGAGGAAGAAAGGAAGGAAGGAAGGATGGAAGGGAAGTAAGAGGAAAGTAAGAAGGATACATTAGGTAGCAGAGAAAAACATAGAGGATTAACAGGGTGGTGAGAACACAATGGGAGGAAACAATGTATAAGGAGTCATCAAACAGAGGGAAGCAACAGTAACAGTAAGGCAACAGTAAGTGCAGGATTATTAAACCAACATTGGTAGGCATGGACACAAATGGGAGGGGAACACCTGATGGGGAATAGGACTGGGTATTTACAGATGCAGTTTCTGCCAGCTGAGACACAGTGAGAGATTATTCATCACCTTGGGTATTGTCACCACTATGTCTTGGCAGAGCTGGTCAGTGATGTGACTCAGACACTGGACCATGGTCTCCATGTGGTCAATGTGAGCATCCAACCTCCTGTTGATGATGTCCTCAAAATATCTGCCAGCAACCAGTGGGTAACAAAGGCATTAGCTCCAATTGCATTGCAACTAGCAGGTACCACTGCAGTAGCTGCCAGTGCAGGGCTACCTAATTCAGGTGTTGCAAGTAGGGTAGGAGGTGTGGAGGAACTGTGCAGGCTGGGATTCAGATGTGCTGGGGTGCTTCATCTCGTGGTGGGTTGTAGTGCTAACTGTTAATGCCACCTGTGAGAGGGCTGACAGGCCTTGCTGGTGAGCTGGTTGTGGGTTGTTGTGCTGCTGCATATAATAGACAAAAATGGAGACAAATGAAGAAATAAACCAAAAAAATGTATACAAGGAAACAGATAGTGATAAACAGATTACGGAGAAAAATATAAACACAATGAAAACTGTATTCCAAGTAATGTTGCTAATGATACAGTCAAACAGAATATAGTTGCAAAGTATTAAATAATCATGGATGTCAGAAGCCTTGACGTTAAAGACATGCAGGTAGGTGTGAGCGTGAATGGGCGTGCCTTCGTTGAAGGTTGGGTATTGGGTTGGCAACTCGGCACCATAAAAATCCACTGCCAATCATGAGCGGACCAGAGTTCCGCTGTGGCGACCCCTAACCGAGAAAAGCCGAAAGTCATCCCAGTCAGAAGCCTTTATTTACACACACACACACACACACACACACACACACACACACACACACACACACACATACACACATGCACACACACACACACACACACACACACACACACACACACACACACGCTGTATTATATATAGACAGATAGATATAGGGAAGTGGGACATACAACAACACTCACTCTGACATTCAGTATTACGGATAGAAGATAAATGGTTCAGGCTCTAAAGACAGAACATTTGCCTGTTGTCAGAGATGCATTTTGATATCTGAGACTACTGTACATATACAAAGTAAATATGCTACTCAGTCATGTGTATCAATCAGTATTTTCAATAAAATCGATATATTGACCAGCAATGGTCCCCTAGTTGAACTCTTTGCTCTTCAGAGAGGTAATATTCTTTATTCTAGTCGTATGTCAAAAAAATGGAACAATATTCCTTTCCCAATTAGACAAAGTGAATCTCTTTTTCTATTTAAATCTAAAATAAAAAAAAAATCCAAGCAGATACGGGTTTGGATTTGCTTATCATCTCACTAAAACTATTCTACCCAAACATTACTGATCTAATAAGCAATTAACTAATTAAATGTACTTATGATAATGTAATAACTTACTCAAAATTAATACTTTCCTCAACTTTGTCGTTTAGCACTATTTTTTCTTGCGTTCTTTACTACCTTTATTACACTACTATATCTTACTTTCACTTTCACTTTTATCTCCCGTTTTCGCTCTAAATTAAGCCTCTTAATCTGTTTTAAATATGCCTATCTCTTTATTGTAATTTATATTTTTATGCAAATGTTTTTACACTTCATATGTGTTTTTCTGTAGTATGCGTTAATATTATTAACTTAACCTTTTATGTTTGCATATTAACTTAACCTTTTACGTTTGTATTTCAACTGTCTAAATATTGTAACTGTATGTTGTTGTTGTTGTTTGTTTTTTGTATCTTAGAGCTCTTCCCCATGGGCCTCTACAAAAAGGGGCTTTGCTGCCCAGTGGACTATCCCAGTAAGTAAATACAAAATAAAACAAACAAATAAATAAATAAATAAAATCACAGGTGATAGGCAAATGCAGCCAGTTCTAAAATGTACAGCAAACTAATTATGATGATCCTACATATATGAAATTGTAATGCTGCAGTGATACTAATGGGTATACATTTTTTTATCATAATAGTTTGGGAGTAGGGATTGCACCCACTGGTATCCTTATCAGTGCAAGAACAAAGGCACTTAACATGAAGATCCATGTATCGAACTATCTAGGAGGAGGCATGAAGAAACTTTTCTGACATTGCACGGTAATGACAGATATGCCACTGGTTTCTTAATGTTAGACATTATTGTGTAGTGTTTACTACCCTTACTATTAAAAGTCAGACATCTTTATGACAGCACTTTCATAGGCACTCCAGTCTGCTTATGTACATCTACCTATTCCTTTCAGTCTCTGCAGGGGCTAGAGACATAAAAGGGATAAAATGAAAAATTTGATGGTGACACACAGTAGCAGATTATTTGCATAGTCAAGTGAAGCTATACTCACACTCCAGATATGGTGACTGTGCGTTAACTTCTTCCTCCGATCTGTGAAGGATGTCAGGCTTGTGATGACTCATGTAACTGTAATGATGACAGCATTATTCCCTGCAAGATGCCAGTAGCACATGTGACAGCCCTGGCCAAACTATTCAGGGCATCAGCCTTATCCTTTGTTCCAGTATAGCCCTCCTGAAGGGGCCTCTGACTGTACTCCTTGTAGAGGATGTCCAGAAAAATCTTGGACTCCTCTTCACATCCCCTCTATGGTCTTAAAGGAGTCCTACCCTCTTCTTCTCCAGCTGTACTGTCGCACCTTGAAAAATATCAGAAAAAAATGCGTAAAATTGGCACCAAAAGCAGTTCTCATGTTTTCTAACCTCTTTGCTGCTATGGCCATCAGTGGACACCTATTTGCATGATGTAAACGAACAAACAAAATGTAGATATTTTATTTTATGGTTCCAGAGGTGATATTCTATTTTTATGGTTCCAGTGGTGATTTAAGGTGTGAAACATGGCTATCCATCCCATGTATGCTTTTGAGAATGCTTGCTCTACAGTGACTCTATCTGAACGGGTTAAATATAGGATGACAATTCCCACAACACTAAAATAACAGGCTGTGTGTGCATGCACAGAGCTGACCACAAGTGCACAGGCATGTGCACAGCATCATTTAGAAATCACCATGGTGTTTATCAGGTTTGCTTATTGTGCAATTTGTATGATTCAGAAACAATAATGAGATGAACCATAATTAACATAATCATTGTACTCAGAGGGTTGAATCTAACGAATATAAGAGCAATGAGAATCACCTCTCTATGAAAGAAAACACTGGTAATTTGAAGTTTGAATCCTGCTATCTCTGACTGTTTCTCTTGAAGGACAACTGCTTAAATAAGGTCAGTGTTCATCTTTACACATCTCTTTCTTTATGTAATGGTAGAGTTGTATTTACACTTTACTCTAAGGCCAATAAGGGATATCAGTTTGTCAGTAAATGCACATTTGTTGTTCAAAAGTGTATTCAGGGTTACATTCCAAGTGCACTGATTGTAGCTGCATGACGGATTGTTAGGGTAGATAGTATACACACTGTCCATTCCACCTTCCAGCCCTTCCATGACTGTGCCTGGGCTGAACTTGTCACCAGTGTTAATTTTTTGAGTGGTCTTGATCATGTCTACAAAATGGTCCATCTCAGGGTCAAAGTTATGATGTGAGCTGCCACTCATAGAGCAGAAACTATGGCATGGGGATGTAGGGCAACAGGTGATGAGCCATCAGCCAAACCACCCTTTATCGAGGTGGAGATATATATTTAAAGGATGCACCACATCAACTAAGTCCCATAGCGCAGTGCTGGATGTTGGGGCAGAGCTGGACAGGTCCCCAAGACTTTCAAAATATGCAGTTGTAAGCTCATAGTTTCTCTACACATCATTAACTCTCTCTGAATTATGGCACATAAGTACATCGGGGCTCCAACAAGCGTATCCATGTGCACAAGGTATTATCTGGGATATTATTTGTTCACATGCATATAACTGTAAATATATTAGCTGCATATGTACTTGTGGTGTTGGGTCATACTTACACTGGATATTGTTTTCCTTTGGTGTATTCACAAGTAAATCTTTATCCAGCATTAACACTTGGAACTGTCCGCATCTGAGGTTGGAGAATCTGTAATGGCAGGGTGATCTGGCACAGTAAGGGGGTGTATGGGATCATAGGATCATAGGAAGTTACTAGGCTAAGGGCCATAGGACCCTTCCAAGTCTAGCCAAGTTCTACCCTTATTTCCATGATCAGCACCTGTTGCCCTTGTCCAAGAGGGACATAGGTGGAACCCTGGGGTGAATTTATGGTTACCCATCCAATCATCCAGCTTGCGTTTGAAGAAGGCCAATGAGGTGCACTGTTTGACATGAAGTAGGAGTCTGTTCCAAAGGTGTGGTAACCTCTTGGAGACAAATCTGTCCCCCCAGCAGGTTCTATTAATGTCACATACCAGGTTAAGGTCTTTAGAGCGAGTAACCAGTGTACCATTTGACTTGCGGATATGCAGCATTTCAATAATGCAGGGTGAGAGATTGCCTTATATGCAAGGCAAAGATCACTTGTGAGTAGTTTGTATGAAACAGAATACAGTGACTGTGATTTCAGATGATCCACATAGAACAGATGCTGAAGACCTTGAATTTTCACTGTGAAGAATCTTTGTGGTCTCTCCAATTGTTGCAGGTGCTTAGAAAGTTACATAACAAAAGGGGCGTTGTACTCAGTAGTTGGCCTGATAAGGGAAGAGTACGGGGAGGTTATAACTTCTTTTTTTCTGGAGGCAATGCCCTTACTTATGAGATGAGCAATATAGAATACCCGTCTTACCACTGTGGAGACATGGTGATCAAAGGTAAGGTTGCTGTCAACCTGTGTGCCCAGGTCTCTCACCACTGAATGTGTACTTAGGGTGTTACTATTGATGTGGTAGTTAGCAGAAATATTGCTCTTATGAAAAGGGATGATAATACATGTTTTTGTATTGAGTTTAAGGCAGTGACTTTGGCACCAATCATTTGTTTGTGTAAGACCCTCTTGTAGGATGTTGACATCATTTGGGTTGTCATCATATGTGTTTGTCACAGGCAGTGTGACCACCACATCCTTTAAACAAACTCTGGATGCAGTCTCTCTGCCTGTGGATACCCAGGATAAACTAATATCTGAAAGAGGAGAAGTTGATGATGACGCTGTATATCCAGAAGTGTGCTATCCCCAGAAGAATGATGTCTGAATCTGCACCTAGTACTAATGGGCATGGAGGTCCACACATAAGGGTTTATTAATGGTGCTCACCAGAGGTATGGTTACTGCTCGCTCCCTAAAGTTGGTGTGTCAGTGGCTACAATACAATGTATGTGCTGGGTCACCATGGAGACACAGACTAGTTCTTCACAGCCATGGCAAAGATAGAAAGGGTGTGCCAGGCCGTGCATGCTGTCCTTCAGGAGTGTATGTCCTTTATGTGTGATTCAATGGATAGATGTAATACAAATTGGACCTTGTAGTGTCTTCATAGGGTTACCTGGCAGAGGTGAGGGGCCATCCTCACAGCTGGTTTTCTGCTACATCCATAGATGTTAGCTAATATGACCATGGATGAGAGACATTCCACTCCTGCAGTGCTAGCATTTCCACAACAACATTGATAATGCACTGTGGAAATGGTATCCCCATTGATGTGGCTATCATCACGCTGGAACATTCTCCAGCAGACATCAGTTAAAGTCAACTAATACATCAGCTTCTAGCCAAGGTCATGGTACAGCCAGAGCAACTCCTGGCAGGGCCAGCTCTAATGGGTGGGGGCATGTACGGGAAATAGAACCCTCTGTTATATGGGAAGCTGAACCCTCTGTCATACATGCCCTGGACCTGTCTGGTAGGCTGAGCCACAGTTCTGCACCGAGTCTTGTGGCTGCATCCCTGTAGACATACACACATATGCCACTACAGCCCCCAGCACATCCCTCACATCCACTGACCCTGATCCTTCTTGCCATTAACCTCCACAATACAGTTCTCAATCTACCCATGAAATGCACTTTTTATTTTGCTATATCTCAGCATTCATGCTCACATACTTCCTTGTGAAAGGCATGCATCCCTGTTCTAACATGTCCACCTGTGCATATGATGATAACTGTGCCTCTTCTTTGTACATTGTTACCTGATTTGCCTGTGTCTGGTGCATAGCATGTTCAGCCTATGCATGGGTAGGCACAGTTTGGTACTTTTACATGCATCACTTTTAATGTGGTGTATCTGCTTAACTTATGTATAGTTATATTCTAAAGCTGTGTGCAATCCATTGCCACTTTGCTAGCACCACAGCATACTGTGCCCGTCTCCATCTGACATGGTCATCACCTGCGTGCCACAATATACTGTGCCCACGTCTGTGTGGCATGGTCATCACTTGTGTGCCACAGCATACTGTGCCCACCTCCATCTGCCATGGTGCTGGCTCATCCTGTGACTCCTCATTCATCTCAGCTTCTACTGTCTGTGCTGCTCAGAACAGCTGACCTAGCAATTGGCCATCCTGCTGCAACTGCTTCCTAGCTATAATATTGTGCAGTGTAGCACACACATTCTGCATTTTGGCACGTCTGGTGGAGTCATACTGCAGGGCACTACCAGATGTATTCCAACACTGAAAGCATGCCTTCAGCTGCCCAGACACATTCTCTATAATGTTTCTGATTTGTAATAGTGCATGGTCGTACTCCTGGTCAGTTTGATTGTGTGGATTTCTGATGGGTATCATGAACCAGGGTTGTAGGTCATATCCAGCATTAGCAACAAGATGCTCCTGTGGGAAGTCACTCCTTGCAAAGCATTGATACAGGTCACATGTGTGCCATATGTGGGAGTCATGAAAACTGCCTGGGTGGCTTGCACAAACATTGTAGATGATACCTTATGCATTACAGATCACCTGGCAGTTGATGGAGTGACAGCCTTTGTGATTCACATACCTCTTTCCCATTTCACCAGGTGAGCCCTTTATTTCAATGTGAGTGCAGTCTACATCCACCAAAACCTCAGGGAAATGGGTTATATTGTAGAACCCCTGCATATTGTTGTCTTTCTGCTCTGTGGTACATAGGAATGACATATGTCCTCCACATGCTGAAGCATAGCATCAAGGAACTGATGGAGAATGCTCAAGGCAGATACCTGAGGTGCCCCCACTTTGTCACCAGTAAGTGGCTGAAAAGTCCCAGTAACTAATATATGTAAAGCCACATATACATACTTTGGTATCAACTGAGGAAAGGTGCTCCATGACTCCCATAGGGTTGCAGATGAGGCTGACACATTTTCACAGTCGCTGTCCTCATAGTAATGGTCTACTATATCAGTGTTATGGAGGGCATGAAATGTTAAGCATGTTCGGATGACTGTTTGCCTCCAGAGATGATAGGTCACACCATCAAGCAAAGCAGATTTTATGAGAGCTTCCTGCAGGTACACATTTACAATGGCTGCTGCAATCCCAAACATATTTGTGCAATGTACTTTGTCCGAACATAAACAAATAGCTAAGCTCAAATTTAAAGGGGGCTCAGAATCACTGCACAGCATTTAGATGTTTCTGAATCTTTCCACCATCTTGTTTTGCCTCATTATCATATGCATCACTTCACTGTATGGTTATTAGCATATCATGTGGTGAATCACATTATTTGGCCTAGCCACATCATGTAGTTGGGTTTTCTGAATCACATTCATGCTGCATGTGGCCACTTATCATGTAAATTCACTTAGGATGATGCAGCAAAGTTATCTGAATCTGACTCAAAATAATGAAAAGCCTAAAATTGATGATATAATGAACATTTTCGATAAAATGATGTCAAATGTGAAAACAAATGCAGCAAGCAGACTAAAATATGGTGCGAATCACTGTTGCATTCTAATATTTTCTGAAACAAAACAATGTGTTTTAAATAATTCAAACACTCTCAGACATTCTGAGATGAATTTAGACAGTAAACTAGAGAATTTCAGAGGTGGCAATTATAATCAGAAAAATATTGTTTCACTGAAGTTTTAGGCACCCCTTAGGAAAGTCCCGGTAACCCCCTTGATTGTTGAACAGTGTTAGAAATGCACAGTATTAGCAAGACACACGTCATTCAGATATTAAAGGTCCTAGTACTGAAGGATTATGAAGCTTGGTGGAACTTGAACATTGAAGGTGGGGTATAGAACACTGAAACTGAGGTACAAATATGTACACATGTGGAGAACTAAGAGTTTCTAACATAAAATGATGAAGAATATCCATAAACCTTGTCCAGGGCAGTTATCTTCAGCTGTATTGGACTGGAGGGGCTTAACCTCTAATAATCTAGTAAACAAATGCACAAACAAAAGGTAAGTGTGCGAACGGACTGAGGTAAGGTGAGTGTGTGACAGTTATGGACCTTAGGGTTAGGGAGTGGGTAAGGTGAGTGTGTGATAGTTAGGGACCTTAGGGTTAGGGAGTGGGTAAGGTGAGTGTGCGATAGTTAGGGACCTTAGGATTAGGGAGTAGGTAAGGTGAGTGTGCGATAGTTAAGGACCTTAGGGTTAGGGAGCGGGTAAGGTGAGTGTGCGTTAGTTAGGGACCTTAGGGTTAGGGCTGGGTTAAGGTAAGTGGATAGCTAGTAGTGTATGTACAGTTTAGTGTAGGGTTCTGTGAAGTGTGTATATGTGGATTATGTATTTTGGTGTGCTTGTGCTGTGTGTGTGTGTATTCTCGGAACAGTAAATTTTTTCCCTTGGAAAAAATTCGCTGTTCTGAGCGTTCGAGTATATCACATTTCGAGATTCCAAGGTTGAGCTTATGGCGCTCGATATTTTGGAATTTCGATAATGTGATATAGACCCGAAATAGGTGGAAGGATAATGGTTTCAGGGTGGATGGCTACAGTTGCAAGACCATTTTTTTGAGGTATTTTCTTATGGCTAATTTGAAACTCTTGCTATGGTGAAGGGACTTTATTTCCATGGGGAGTTGGTTCCAGGATGTAGATGGGTTATAGTTATAGAGAAGACATCCTATTTTGGTTTTGAGTTTGTAGATGTGTAATAATTCTTGGTCTGAGCTGAGTAGAGTCCTAGCAGGGGGATATTTATTTAAGATGGAGGAGAGACTGGGGCAGAAGGAGGGTAGACAGAGGATGGAGTGAATGATTTGTAGTTGATATAGTTGGAGCAGATGAGGGAATTCTAGCCAGTCTAGTTGCTGGAGTGCTAAGCAGTGGTGTGACTTGTAGGTTTGGTTCACTGCAAATCTGGCAACCTTGTTGCAGGTAGTTTCAAGTTTGGAAATGAGCATAGAGTTTAGGTTTGTGAATATGTGACAGCTGTATAGGTGTGTTGGAAGTAGTAAAGCATGAGAGAGAGAGTTTTTTGGGCTGTGTTGGTTAAGTATTTCTTGTTGCAGAAAAGGTGTCCAAGTTTCTGATGAGTTTTTTTTAATAGAGTTAGTAATATGTAGATCAAACTTAAGCTGATCATCTTTTGTGACACCTAGCAATTTAGTACTAGGTTCAGCTGAGATGGTGGTGTTGTTGCTAGATAAAATGGTAAATGTACTTTTGAGAATGGTGAGGTTTTTGGGGAGGAAGAGTAGGACCTTAGTTTTTTTCGGATTAAGTATTAGTTTGTTATCACTAAGCTAAGTCTCAATGGTGTGGAAGCATACCTGGGTAGTTGAGTGGAGGTCAGTTGGGTTATCAGCAATGGTTATAACAGATGAGTCATCAGCATATTGCACAAGAGATGACTGGGGACAAGAGGAGTAGAGCAAGCTGGTGAAAATATTAAAGAGTAGTGGTCCAAGTATGGACCCTTGGGGGACTCTCATTTGTAGAGTGAGATGGGAGGATAGTACAGAGAGCCATTTAACTGATTGCTGGTAGGTAGAGAGATAGCTGGAGAACCAGGAGATAGTAGGGGAGAGAAATGTAAGTTAGTGAGTTTATCTAGAAGGAGTGGGTGAGAGACAGTGTCAAAGGCTTTAGAAAGGTCAAGGAATAGGCATGAGACAAGTTTATTGTTATCGCGAGCTAGGGAGACTATGTTGATGAATGATATGAGTGCAGTAGTTGTACTATGCTTGGAACGGAATCCATGCTGAGTGGGTGTGAGAAGGTTTTTCTGGTGGAGGTAATGCATTACCTGCTTGTGAATGTATTTCTCTAGGATTTTGGAGAGAGAAGAGAGTATGGCAATTGGTCTAAAGTTAGATATGTCTGAGGAGTTACCACCTTTGTGAATGGGTAAAGTAAAGAAGTTTGTCCATACAGTGGGGACATAGGATTCAGAAAAAGATCGGTCGATCAAGATAGATACAGGATAGGCAAGAGCTACAGAGGCAATCTGCAGAAAATAGGAGGGTAGGTTGTCAGCTGATGGAGAGCAGGGTTTAAGTTTAGAGAGTAAAGATTTTATGTAGTTAGTTGATACTGCTTTAAGACAGAAAGAATTAAAAGGGTTGGAAAGAGGTATAGAGCTTGTGAGGGTGCTAGCATTGTTGCTTGTGGGGGGGAGAGAATTTATTAAGGTGGTTATTGAGTTTATAAAATGATTGGTAAATTTATTGGCTATGTCTTCAGGGTTGCGTTGGGACATGTTTTTGGAGGGGAAGGGTTTCCTGGATGCAGAGTCTGATTGATAGTGGTCCAGAATTTTTTAGGGTTTGATTTTAGAGTAGAGGGAGGATTGGCATAGAAGTTTGTTTTGTCATTATGGATGATTTTTTTAATTTTATTTCTGAGTTCTTTATATTTCTGAAGGAGAGAAGGGGTCCTGGTTTTGGTCCACATTTTCCATGTCCTGTCCCGGTCTTTCATGAGGGTTCAGGTAGATTTAGTAAGCCAAGAAACAGTGCTGGATTTGAGTCTAATTGTGCGGAGAGGAGCAAGGGAGTTAAGAATGTTTAGGAAGGTAGTGTTGAAGGAATGGACAGCTTCATCTAAGGGAAGAGTGGTGAGGTGAGACCAGTTAATTCTAGAGAGTTTGTAAATGATGGAGTCAGGACAGAAGTGTGAAAGTGTGCAGGTGGTAATAAATGTATAATGTTTGGTAAGGTGGGGAGTGTGTCTGGTAACTTTTATTGGGCAGTGGTCACTGTGGGCATTTGGAAGGGTTTGGGGGTTATGATAGTTTTGGGGGTGGGAAACCAATATCCAGTCAAGAGGAGAGCTGGGTAGGTGAGATTTATTAATATAGGTAGGGGTTGTGATTAGCTGCTCAAACCTATGCAGGTAATACAGGAAGTAGTGCTGGGAGTTTGTAATGAAAGCCAATCTATATTTACATCTCCCAGTATAATTGTTTCATTGTGGATGGTCTGAGAGAAGTGAGATAGGATGTTCTCAAGTTTGTTAATATTATCATCAGAGGGAATATAGATTGCTACAACAGTTATGGTGTTGAAATTATTAAGTTTGAAGTTGGTCAGTAGGAGTTCAGCTGTTGAGAAGGAGGGTAAAGCTAGTTTGGGACTAAGTTGGGAGAGACGATCAGAATAGAGTATGGAGACTCCTCCTCCTTTACTTTTTGGTAGATCAAGTCTAAGGATATTATAGCTAGGAGGGATAATTTCACTGTCCAGGTGGTGTGGTTTTAACCATGGTTCTGTTAGGGTAACTATGTCAGGAGTATAGTTAGCTAACCATGCATGGAGTTCTTAGACTTTATTAATGAAACTCCTGAGTTTGAGAGAGCAGAATGTTGCTTGTTTTTGTGAGTTAGGAGGGTTGGCAGGTTTAGGAACAGGAGGGTTACTATTCAGGCTAGTGTCAGTAGGGCCTGGATTTGGATGAATGTCACCTGATAGGAGTAGAGGTTTGTAGTGGGATTTTAGTTTGAATAGGTAGACTTTACTTTTTTGTTTTAAAGAGGAGGGGGGAGATATTTTTATTTTAGGAATGGGAGTGCTAGGGGGAAGGATGGAGGGATAGATTTGTAGATAGGGTTGTAGTTTAATACTTGAGTTAAGAGTAGTGTTCGAGGGGTGGAAATGGGGTGTGGGTAATTGTGAGTGGTAGGAGGTGAGGTGATAGAGGATAAGGAGTAGTGATAGTAGGAGTATAGTTTGAATTTTTAGACACATGGATATGGCAATTTGTAGGATGTAGAGCAGAGGATGAGAGGAAGAGGTGAGAGTAACTTAGTGTAGACTTTGATAGAGAGTAGCAGGTGATTGTAGGGAGGAGCAAAAAAAGGGAAGTGGTTTGAGGACAGGAAGTAGAGGGGAGGTAATTTTAGGACAGGAAGTAGAGGGGAGGGGGATTTGGGAGGAAGTGAAGGGGTGTGGGTTTGTATGGATAGGTATAAAGGTAATGATATGGGGGGGGGAGCGAAGTGAGCCTGAGCGTAGTGAGGGCGAATGGAGCGGGGCTACACCTACCGAGTAGAACATAGCTAAAAAATATATCAGAAGTCGAATAGTACAATAAAAGAACAGTTACAGTATAAGTAAATGCCAAAAATCAAAGTACATACAACGAGGAGTAAAGGCTGCTGACTGGGTCTAGGCGCACTGAGCATTTGAAAATGGCGGCTCCAGTAGTAGGCTAAGTAACCTCGCATACTTAGCTAAGCAGGGGGGAGGGGAATTGAACTGGATAGGCTTAACCAGACCACAAGGTTCTTAGAGCCTGTGACTGTAAGTTAAGTAGAATAGGGATTTAGAGTAAGCTAAAAAGTTTCTTTACTGTGCTCTATTAGCATTTTAGTTAGTAGGAACACTTACTGTGAGGGCTTGCAGTTAATGTTTTTAGCATGCTTACCCCAATTTTGATGGTATAATAGAGAATTCTTGCTCTATAGCTACTAGGAATCAGTTAGTGTAAGCTACGGGAGTTGGTCCATATTACAGAGGTTAAGGGATTAGTCTACATATAAGGGACACCCATGTAGTGCTGTAGACCCAGTTCAGCATTTAATGTTGCACAATAGAGTCATTTTTAAAGTTATTAAAGTTAGTCTTAGAAATATGTTTAGGCTAAAATGGTGGGTGCAAACTTCAGACTAGTTTACCCATCTTATGTAGTAGATACATACTGCCTTATTTTTTGTGTAGGCAATATTTTATTTGCTTTTTGTAATAATGTATGAAGAGAATAAATATTTATTGAAAAGGAGGCAATTTCTTGCCTTGTTCCAGGCTGGGATTGATTGATCTATATCTAGCCACCACTGTAGTAAGTCAGTTTCATTTGGTAACACATTCTTTGTTGACTATTGGGGATCTCTGCTGGCTGATCGAGGTGGAATTCACTCTGATGTAAAGTTAAGATTCATCCATCAATCATATCAAAATTTATTTACCTGATAGGCTAACTGTTTGATTTACTCTAGATGCATTTTCTTTGAATGTGGGTTTCAATGCTGTTTCAATGAATGTGAGTTTCAAGGGCAGAGAAGTTTTAATGCTATGTCTATTTTTATTGTGAGATGTATTGCTTTGTTTAGCAGATGTCTATTAGTGTTTGGGGTATAAAATGTAAAATAAAAGTTTTAAATGAAATCCAAATCATTGCAGAAGTAAAGCAGTAAGCACATTGCAGTGTTTATAGTAAATGGGGTGAAATAGTCAAGTAATGGGACATTGGAATGGCTGCGGGGCACTCTGGGGACATATTTTGGTTGTCTGTTCTTCGGTTTGCATTTGAAAGGTGGTATCCCACAATTCCATTGGAGTGAGCGTGGTTACATAATTATATATGCACAATTTTAAGTTAATCAGATTTGTACCTATTTTTCATGGGCTTTTGTCCATATTTTTGATGTTTCCAGGTTGAGAGGTATGCTCAGTTGTATGCCTTTCTCCAAAACCTCATTGATATGAATAACGAGACTATCATAGAAATATACTGTATATGGCTACATTCACACTCGCTTTCCCCTAAAAAGTAGGTAAGAGATATGTTTATAATGTGCAAGTTCTATTTTTGGTCCAGCATTTATTTATCTGCTTATGTATTCATTCATATTTTCTTAATTGTGGATATCTCATTGGATAGAAGAACCTTCTGAGAGTATAAACACTGGGGAACAAATCTACAGGTACAGCAAAGCAGAAAGTATGCAAATGCAACATTCATATATATCAGAGTATAGGTAAGAAAAAGGAAAATATATGCCAAAGCAAACTATATAATAGTATTTTTCAGCTGAATGAAAGTAACCAAGCAATAGTAAAAAATTTAGTGGTGTTCTGCCAAGTGCTTAATCCAAGCTGAATACAATAGCAAATATTTTGCAAGAGTCATATTATTCCAAAAACTGATGCATGTTGAATGTAAATGCTCACATGGCTGTTCATGAATAGAGTGTTTTATTCAAACAGTTTCGCCTGTACACTGGGAAGGATTTCTGCTCTTAACAAACAACCCTGTTAAAGCTGTTGCTTTTGTATAGTCACATACCTTTTCTTTCTTTATTTACATTTGTTTACCACAAAGGTCTGACTGGGTGGAAAACCACAGAGAGAAAAGCTCCATTATTTACAATTAACCACATTTAAAGAACAGACTTTAAAACAGTAACAGTTTTATTTGAATGAAGATATTATACAAATGGCATACAATAATAAATAACAATTTCAACTAAAAAAATGCATAACCTTGACTAACATAAATGCTAGAATAACGAGGTGTGTCTTATACAGGAGAGACAGAATGTAAGGAAATCATAGGTTGGTATGTGAGTTAGTCCACAGTGATTGAGCAGTTTTCAGCAGAAAATCCACTTGAGAAAGGTTCAACACTGATTAACTGAACAGTAGAGAATGCACTTGAGAAAGTTTGCTACAGGAAATATGAACGTTATGACACAGCTGCAAGGAGGCATGACAGAGGAAGATGGTAGATAAACATGGGAGAAGAAGAGAGACTAGAATGTAGTTAAAGGGTAAGATTTACTGGTGAAAGAAATACTCAGCAGGGACAGTAGTGAAAAAATAGGCAGTGGAGAAGAATGAGGGTGAGAATACATGAGTATTGAGGTAATGCTGACATTTCAGTATATTACCAAAACCTTTTTATATGTATGTATTGCTGAAGGATTTTGTCATTATATGTCAGGATCTATCATTAGGGATGTACAAGTTCAAAAAAATCATTTAGTCATCCAGCATTGCCATTAGCCATGAACCACTATTAACCATTACTTAGAGTTTCATAGTATGTCTTTTGAAGCATTTATAGATAGAGGCAGCCGAAGCAAGAAATGTGGGCTTATCTTCACATGGGTACGGATAGAAACTTTACCACGAGTAGATCACGACTATGATACATTTTAATGAGCCCTGTATAAACACTTTAGGAAGTGCAGACTAATCTGCTTGCAGCAACCATGTTTGTGCTTATCAGATGAGCACTGTATTGAGATATCGCTGTAACATACAATAATGGCAGAATCCCACAGCTGGCATCCTGTTCAGGATGCAGAATGCTAATTGCACAGTTCAGGCTGTCTGCTTCCTGATTCCTCTACATAGAGTTGTGCATTAAAACAGATCCTGAACAAGCTCTGGCAGCTCTTTCAGAAAAAGTCATTCCTAGTTAAACTACTGAAGAGACAGACAGACTTCTGCTATTGCTACTGCATGTGTCTGCTACTTCCACTTCCATTTGTTTGCACAATACAAAAAGATGCTCAAAGCTTCAGAAATGACAGCAAATTCTGCAGACAAATATCAACCAGAATGCTGTTAATGAATACCACTTTAGCTAATTAATTTTTATAGTCCAGCATGTAAGTGGCAATCATTATACCTATAATAGGTTAAGAGAGATCCATACATTACTAGAAGAGGGATTCCTACCAGTTTTCTTCATTTAACTTTTGCTGTTTTGTTTAACAGTAAGTAACAGATGAAAGAAACAGCCTTAAACTTTCTCAATGAATGACGAAGTTACCCAGGCAGTTAGACTGCTGTAAATATACTTATAATGTAATGAACAGCCTGATGCTTAGGTTTTTAACAACTGGCCCTTTAAAAAGGAGATTGTTATATCCACAGTCACTTTTACTGGTAGTTGCTTACATATAACTTATCCAAAAAAGATTTATAAATGGAGTTTCTATTATTAAGCTAGAGATTTTTAGGCAGTTAGATTAACTGAGGCTATTTTCACTTCCATGGCCCTTTCTGTATTCATTATCCTTCAAATGACTGTAGCAAGCTGCTTGTTAAAACTGTAACAAGCAGCTTGCTACGGTTTCTACCACACTCATCTCACTCACCTCACACTAAGCAATTCATAGCTTCAACAGAACCATAAATGTGGTATCAGCATTAATTTTTGAAGCTGCTATATATTCACAGCTACATTACGGGCCAGTAATGGACTCCAACATTGTCAGCAGCTGCTCCTGACATCTTGCATCAGGACAACCATCGTCTTTACATTTGTAATCAGAAACAGTTGGAGGTAATACTTGACAACAAACAGAAGACAGCAGGTATGAGGCAGGCCTGACTACTGAAAGACCAGAGATAAGAGAGTGATATTAAAGTCCTTTACAGAGCTGTATGACAGTAAGCAAAAGGAATTTACATTAGGATAGGCAGGTAAAAAATGAGATAGACAACAAGGTGAATGTGATTAAGTGTCAACAAAAAATGACTTGCAGAACTCATTGTGTGTCTAGGAAGGACTAAAGGGAGAAGTGGAAGGCAACTAATTTACTCTAAGTAGGCCAAGATCCAAACAGAGAAAGATGTCTAGAGTGAAAACAGAACGAGGAAAGAGGAAATGAGCAATGCAGACTGGTAAACAGGTAAAAGGGGGAGGTAGATTGGGCACTGGATCTGCTGATCCTATTGTGGGGGTGGGAAGTTATGTTTGAGAAGTTGTTGGAGGTATATACTTTTAATTGTGTCATAAAATCAGGCAAATTCAGAGCAGAGTCTAGAAATAAGAGTGGGGATGGGTTATTTGTCAGGAAAGGAAGCATCAAAAGGGACTGTGAAGTAAGGGACAGGGGGAGATTGAGAGACATGATAAGATGGGGGTAGGACAGAAGAGGAAGAGTAGGACATGAGCAGATTTATTCTGGCATACAGAGAAAAAAACAGAAAGGAGCGTGGAGAGAGCAGTAGGATTAGTATGATGGAAGAAAGTAGGGAGGAGGTCAAGTAAAAGAGTGACAGATAAGAAGAAGGCTGGCAGGCATTGTACAGCCTGCACGTTCACAAAACAATACTCAGGTTTTGTTGTTGAAAGCCACAGTTAGTGAATGAGACACATGACAGTATCAAGAATGCTTTTCATATGGATTTAGTGCTGTGATTAGGCACTCTTTTTTTGTTTTTTGTAGAGTCTTGCTGTTTGTTTTTATATATTTATGGAGATTCTTACTCTACAGTAATCCATACCTTTGAAATCCCGTTACCAATAGGTAGGGAATTATTATTTTCTAATCCCATTTTCTGCGAATCTAGTAATATAGTCACATTATGATTTCTGATCACATAGAACAATGAGCTGTACCTATGTAGTGTAATAAAATACCTGAAAGAATCATCATTTTCAGTTTGAAACTACTCATTCATAAGTAAGCCATGCATTAATAAACTCCGTAGCCAGGATTCAGAAACAGGCCCTGCCACAAGCCATACCACTAAGGCAAAAGGGTTTTATAGCACAATAGTGGAAATCAATGATTCAGAGACACAGTAGTCGTAATAAGGAAAGATGACATTAGCAGCTGATTTGCATGTCTCTGAATCACTCTGTGTTACCATAAGTGCTAACAAGCCCTTTTCTGCTGTCCTTTTGGTAATCACTGCTGGCTGACAATTTATCTCATTAGCACATGCAACCCTATTCATTCCCTCACACGTCACATATTTAAACAAATACACACACACGCACAACACACACACACACACACACACACACACACACATATATACTGTCATACCTCTTGCCTGTTTCTGAGTTAACAGAACATCCTTGATGTTGCCTATTACTTTTCCCCATCCCTCATAAATCATGAATGATTACAGTCAATCAGTAATGCCAGTCATTAGAGTTTAATTATTCTTTTTCTTGTTCAGAAAATGCATCACGATGAAAGACCTGTTGCTCTGTTAACTCTTTAGGATTAGAGTAATGTGCAGAAGGACTCCTGGGTATCTAATAGTGTTCACTGTGACTTTGTGCAGAAGACTAAAGCATGGCACCAATACATCATGGGCCATTGCAGTCACTCATTAATGCTAGACATTACAGTTTCATACTTCTTTGTATTCAGTGCTTCATGCCCCAAAGCCCACGTTCTTTTAGCTTTGTAATTGGATTAGATTATTATTCAAGATTGTCTCTGGTACCAAGTGCACCCCTTCCCCCTTACATCTTTCTTTATTGCCAAACCTTTTCTTCTATTAACTTTTTAAATTTTTGCACTCATATTTAAAATGTTTCCCTGGTGTCTACATTTGAAACTAAAAACTCATGGTGTCCTTATGCAGTCAATGATCCTTGAAGCTGTAAAGGCACACAAGGCTCCAGGGACAATCATAAATACATTTGCTTTTCATCAAAATACATGAATTAAGATGTTTTGTTTTTTGCTATAAATCTGTTACCTCTCAGAAGACTTCCATTATGATAGTGTTACATAAATGTTTAGTTGAATCCAAATATAGTACTTTACATTGACAGACTTCAACATGTATTTTCAGTGTATTGTTGTATTTGTTGTATCTTATACTTCTTCTGTACTCTCTTGGTGAACTGATACTCATAATTTCATTTAGGTCTACACATGTGTAGTCCTAAATGACAATAGAGTTTACTTTGAATCTTTGAGTCATATGCTGGTGAGAAGGAGATTTGCTGAATACATACAGTGACACTCAGAGATATGGCCTTGTTTTAAATACTCACTTAGTAAGAACATTGAATTGAGACAAGTTTCTCACATTAAAAAAACTTATGTCTTAACTAAAGTAAAGCATTTGGGTTGCTAAGGCTTTGAATGTATACACACAGACACACGCACACAAACACACACACACACACACACACACACACACACACACACACACACACACACACATAGTAAAATCCCTGTTATCCGGACACAAACAACTGGCACTCTTTAGCAACCAACATTTGATTGGCTCGTATTCCGGCATACGAGCCAATCAAAAATGTCAGAGCGCAGCCTCTTCTGTTCAATGTGAAACAGCCTGCTGTTCCACATTGAACAGAAGAGGCTCCACTTTGCCATTTTTGATTGGTTTGCATGCTGGCATACAAGCCAATCAAAAATCGCAAAGTGTATCTCAAGCAACCGATCATACACTTAACTAGATTCTAGCAACCACCACAGATGCCAGTTAAGTGAGACTTTACTGTATACACACTGAATTTGTAAAGGTACATGCCTTTAGAAGGGAACAGCAAACAGCAAGTACCAGAGAACAACAACAGTATGTCCGCACAGTAACCCTACTATTGCTAGCAATAGTAGGGTTAGTGTGCAGACATACTTTTGTTGTCAGAAACTGTACTATGCTCATTTACCTCAGTTTCTATTAGATCAATCTTTTCCAATATAAAATAAATTAGCTCTCATCAGCTTATGGCCTCAAATAGTTACACAAAGAGACATCCACCTCTACAGGCTTCCAGAAGCCACTTCAGTCCTCAACTTAATTATAATCAACATTTCTGATAAATGTAAATTCCTTATAGACCTACCTAGCATACTCAGTGACATTTGCCTCTGTCTGGTTCTTCAAACATTCTAAACAACCTCCTGTTATAACTAAAGGCTGATCCTATCCTCTAGAAAGAGTAATTCTGCTGTCTGTTTTGGTAACTTGCATAGATTGATCAACATTGTTTGATAAGGATATAGCCTTGGCCCTACAGTTGTTCATTTCCATCCTACTTCCTATAAAGAATCCTCAGCTTTTAATACAGCAACACTGCCTTTGAGATCATAAATATCTCTGTTTTGCCACACATCTTTAGCAACAGCTCAATAATGAAAGCTTTAGAAAATTATAGAGCAAGATGGTGATGTACAACATTTTCTGTCTTCACTAGACAAGTAGAATATCTGATATATACCCATTCCCTGAGGTGGACTAATGGTTAAGGTGTTTGCCTTACAAACACAAGGTGCATGGTTTGAGTCTCACAAGGGATAATTGGCTAGGTTTACAATGGCTTGCAAGGGCAGTTAGCTTAGTATGAACCTATCTTGTATCATCTTTGACGTTATGCACAAACTAGAATTCCCCCAGAAAGACAACTGCATTGCTTCTTTATCTAAGGAACAATTGCAGACTAAGCTTTAGAAAATTACAGAACAAGATGGTGGTATACAACATGTTCAGTCTTAGCTGAACAAGTAGATTAGCTGACATTTACCCATTTCCTGAGAATAGTTCCTTTCATATTATCTTTGACATTATGCACAAACTAGAATCCCCTCAGAAAGACAACTGCATTGCTTTTTTATCTAAGGAACAATAGTAGGCTAGCCATCACAGGGACCATAAGTTGGCTAGCCAAATGCACCTCTAAGTCAACACACTTAAAAGTTCTTGTCCCCATTTTCAAGCACTTAGTGTCCACCTTCCTCTTTCCTCCACCTTTATCTTCTTTATTCCTAACCTTGCAAACCAATAGCACAGACTATTTTTCTGATCTGTATTGGCTTCATTTCTGAAAACTGTCAACAGTTGCAGTGCATAAACTCTGGCATACTCTACCTAACCAAGTAAGTTCACTTTAAATCCCAAATTTCTAAAAAAAACTCCACTTATAACTCACTGTTATTACCCTTCATCTATAGTCTGTCCATGTATTCTAGAAAGATATCTGTTGAAGGGAAACCAGCCGCAATTATGTCAATACCAATTCTAATAGCCAATCTTCAATTATTAACAATATTTCTTAAAAAATTGTTTGCAAACAATGTTTTAGCCTTATCAGTGACTGCTATCTTTTAAATAATTCACAACATGCTTTCTGCCAACATCAGCCTTGTTCGAACAAAAGATCACATTTATACAAATATGTTGAGTCGTTTTAAGAGATATACCATTTATCAATCTCATAAAAGCATTTAGTCAAGCTAATCATAATATTCTCTTTAATAATCTATATAACATTTCCTTCACAGACGATAATGCCCACTGGTTCCATAAGTACTTATCCAGTCATAACATTTCATTAGGTATGAGAATATAACTTTGTTGTCAGGCCCCCAAACCTATAATGTTTCTCAGTCCTTGGGCCTATTTATTTTTCATTATGTATCTTCTCTCATCTTTTCTATACCAAATCTCACACTCTGTACAAAAGATCAACATGTTCTTACTGGTAAAATGTTAGGTATTATGTAGGAAAAACAGCCATCTTATCTTAGTAATCTTTGTTTCACAGCTAGCAACTTACGAGTTAATGTTACAACAGAAACCTAACTCATTATTATTTGGAATACCCCTTTAATTAGCTAATTATAGTCATTTGCTATTGATTGACCTTGCAACAGCAACATTTCTCCAGTCTGTAATTATAAGTACTTAGAAATTACCTTTCGGTCCCTCTTCTAATTTCTCTCCACACATGCCTCTTATGTTACCACAGTTTCAACACTGTTGAAGCAAGTTTTACATAATTAAAAAAGAAACTTTTCAACCTTGCCTCACATACCTGTGCTGCACAGAATACTCTCATTCTAAAACTAGAATATGCTGTCCCTATAGCTGCATTGGGGAATTCACAAATACATTACACTGCAAAAAACCCTCCACAGAATTGGCAGATTTATTGCTTTGTGAAACGCCTAACTAACCACTGCTGTTTAATAAATATATTTGATTTAGTGCTATAGAAAAAGATAATTTTTTTCTGTGGAATAGTTTAGAAGGTTATTTAGAATGATTTCTGTCATTTTGCCAGCAGGCTACAATATTGTGCCGTCTCTTACCCTCTTAGATCATAATCTACATGATTCCTAAATGTATTGGTCTCTTTCTTGTTTATCCATCTTTAACAGACTTGTTTCAAAACTATTTCAAGCTGTTTTGAACTCAGTATTAGATCAGTAAAAGTATCACAGCTATTTGAACCTTTCTCTCCTAAACAGTATCTCAGATTCCAGTTAGTGACATTATTTTATACCTGAACTTCTTAACCTTCTGCTGTGTTAACCATTGTACCATGCAATTAGTACTTAAAGGCAACTCTGATACCTCAAACTTGTACGGACTGTTTTCTACAACTGAACAAATTCCTAATACAGATAACACCATATTACATTTTACTGCTCCCAATGAATGTTGGGATTATTGTGTATTGGTTTAATCCAACTATAAGTCATTATTTTGTGAACTATTGTGTATATTTGGCTGTACTTTACCATACTGTTAATGTGTCAGTGGCCTGGGTCATGACTCAGAAGGATCCTTGAACCAGTTCTTTTAGCCGGTTAACAAATGGATAAATAAATACATACATGCATGCTTAAGGCCCATATAAAAAAAGGGAAACAGAGGAGTAGAAATGTGTTAGGGCATACAGAAGCTACCTATCTCCAACCAGCACAAGCTAGTGTTCTATTGAACGAAATTTGTGTTTAGGCACAACAGCCAATATTCTGCACAAATACAAGAAAGAGTATATTAGACAACCATGAGTAACGACCTGTCAGTGCTAAAGGCACATATGCTTATAAGCAATTACTGCTATTGGACCATGTTGCACTCCAGGTAATCACAGTGTCATCTGAAGGCACAAAGCATGTCTTCATGTTGTTCATATACAACTGTACAAGACTAAAAGTCCAATACGTATTTCTGCAGAGCAAAGGATACTGATATGTGTCTCCCAGACTATCAACTTTATTAAATCATCTTTTTCATGCACATGGATTGACACTGGGCTCATAGCCAATTTATGATCATCCATGCATGACTGACCGTAGCCAAAGTGGGCAACTGAACGTGAGCAGTGAGGACTCTGTGTCAGGGTGTAGGTTCTGCAAGTGTGGTAATGGAATATCTCTGCTTGGCATTACATAGGACACTGCTCAGCTGGATTTTCTGATTCATTAAATGTAAATAAATGCTCTACATGTTATACTGATGGAAGTGCAAATACATCAATGCACATCTGCCTATTAAAGATTTTATATGTGCACAAAAACATGAGAATAAATCACTGGTTAGGATGATAACAGCTGCATGTTGGTCTCATGACTGGGTGAACAATGCTATAAGATACATACAACTAAAGGCACTTTAGTAACAACATAGAGCCTTGCAGTGAAGGTAGAGTCCAATATTTATTTACCTGTCCAAATGACAGACTGATTCCTACAATAGTACTGAATAAAATAAAATAAAATGAAATGCAGCTGTCAACTGTACTACAGTATTGCAGTACTGCAGTCTTCCCAAAAAAATGCATATGTGTGTGTCTCTGCTCCCCTAATCTAGTCTGAATGAATAACAAAATAAAAAGGGTGCTCTGTTACCTAAAGTAGTCCACAGCTGATCTCTGAGTTCTTAGTCCTAAGCACTTTGCAAATAAAACAAATACTCCTAAGCACTTTCTGAATAAAATGAATAAAATACAAATAATATATGACAAATATTTTATATATATATATATGTATATATATATATATATATATATATATATATATATATATATATGTGGAGTATTCAGTTTAAACTGTTGAGAAAAGAATTTCAGAAAGGCAAAGTTATGGGTTAAGGCTGCATTAGTGGTTAAGCATCTGTAGTTCTAACATTTAATGGTGCTGTGCACTCAAGTCATTACACTACAGGTACCAGTATGATTCCATTATAGTCCATGTAGGTGTAAATGACCTGAGATGTACTTCACCAGACAATATGAAGAAGAGACATTATGGAGCTTTCAGACTATGTGTCTCAGGCTGGTACGAGTTTAGAATTGAGCAGCATGTTAACATCACTGAGGATGAAGCCACAATATGAGCAAAAAATGTTTGGTTTCAACAGTGGTCTTTCTGGTGTCATTCTAAGGGAGCCAATATTTGTCAGCTTGGGAAGATGTTGTTAATAGATCATGTTGCATTGCTAATGATGATCTGCATCTTTCTCCTCAAGGCTTTCAAACACCAACTAAAAGTTTATCCATCACAATAGTGCCTTTTTAGGCAATGCCAAACTTACAAACCTACCAATATCAACTCAACTGAGCCTCACGGTATTACAGCTCATTACCGGGAGCCTAAACAAAAAAACTACACTCTCTCCAAGGCCCTCTTCACAGTTGAGAATATATACATCTGCACAGTTACCAAGACATGGTTTAAAGTGGCAGACAGTAGCCCACCAGTACAAGGTTTCAGTGCCTTCCACTCCTTTATACCAGTAGCTGCATAGACAAGGGGTAAAGGTGGAGGTGTCTCAATATACATCAGTAATAAGCATACCCCTAGGGTGGCCAAACAAGATAACATGCTGGATATTCTTCACATGGAGATCAACATAGACAAAGTCACATACCATATCCTAGCCAATTGTAGGTGTCACTCCATGTCCCATGAAGTTTATAATGCATACTTGGACTTACTAGAGACACTTACCACCCAATCTAACAGAACACCCTACTCATAGGAGACTTTAATTACCCCTCTATAGACTGTGAATCCTACAAAGCCTCAGTTCTAGGGGCACAGAGATTCCTGGACTTTGTAAATACAAACACTATTCACCAAATTGTGAATATACTGACTAGAGGATCCAACATACTGGACCTTATGCTCACAAATATGGAAGAACTCTACACCCCCTCACCCAATATCTCGTCCTCTGTGATAAGGTCTGGCCATAAAGCTGTCTCCTTTGAAATCAAAATCAACTCCGTAATTCCATTAAAATCAGTGACAGTTAGGAACTATTCCAAGGCAAATTGCCTTTTATTAACCGATGATTTATCAAAATTCAGTGCCTCTCCAAACCCCGAGAGCACAGCAGCCTATGTTGAATTGCTCTCAGAAACTCTTTACAACCAAATCAATGGCTGTGTAGAGGCTGCTGTACCTACCGTAAGTAAGCTCAAGACTAGCCCCAGAAACAAACCACCCTGATGGCATCCCAAATTTAACAAGCTATACAACAAGAAGAAAAATAATGATAGCAAAAATCAGGAAGGTTAATTCCAATAAAGATAAAAACTCTGACATCAAAGTAAGTAGGCAACTAAAAGGGCTAATTAGGTCAAGTAAAGCCAAGTTTGACGTTAAGATAGCCTCCCAGGTGAAAGACAACCAAAAACAACTATGTCAGACACCTCAAGGGCAGCACAAGGCAATTTGCTGAAATGGTGGTTAATGGTGCCCAATTCAATGAGCTTAGAAATATAGCAAACCTGTTGACAGACAAATTCAGTTCCAACTTTATCCATATCTCACTCAAACCATCCCCCCAAAATGCACTCAAATATAACCCATCCAACTATAACTATGGAGTATGTACTGGCAACATTTACTAAAGCCAAGAACACAGGTTTAGTGGGCCCCAATAACATGTCTCTAGAATAGTCTAAAATATGATTATCAGAAACCCTGAAGTCATTATTTTGCTATAGTCTTAAAACAGGCTTTGTGCCATGTGAATCGAGGACTGCAATGATCATCCCTTTCATAAGGGAGGACCTTCAACAGATCCTGGAAACAACAGACTCATTGGTCTGACTAGTCTTACTTGCAAAGTCGTGGACAGAATTATCATGGAAATTATCAACAAGGACAGAGAAGACGTCCAGACACTGGATCCATCCCAGCATGGCTTTGTCAAAGGAAAGTCACACTTGCTGAATCTGGTGGACTTCTTTGAAAAGGTCACTAAGGCAATGTATAAGGGAAAAACAGTGCATACACCCCACCTAGATCTGGCTAAAGCATTTGATACAATACCCCACTCTGGCATTGTCAACAAACTTACAGAACTAGGTATAAACCCATTTATAACTCCCTGGATAGCTAGCTGGCTCATTAATAGGACCCAGGAGATTAGAATCATTGAGGCCACCTCCACAAAGAGTTCAGTCACCAGTGGAGTCCACCAGAGCTCTTTGATAGGCCCACTCCTCTTTGGCATCTACTTCTCAGATGTCAGAGCCAATGTCAAAGGCCTCTGGCTAACCAATTTCTCAAATGACTGCAAACTGGGAGCAGTCAGTGAATCCCCCCAAGATGAGAACACCCTTCAGGAAGGTCTAATACAGATAAATGGACTTCATGAACTACTATATCTGGTTTTCCTGCATTTATTTTTTGACCTCTTGGCAATGGATGATCCTGTGTGATATAAGCTTCACTTTCTATAACGCTTTCCAGTGCTTTTCAGCTACTTCAATATTATAATGTTTGCACAATCCCCAGTGTAACAGTCTTGCCACACTATTATGCCTTTCAGTGCACAGTCCATCTGCCATTAGTATATCACAGCCAGCAACATGATGTGTGACTGTTTCCAATTTGGTTTTACAAAACCTGCATTTGTCTGTTTTTCCCACATGTTCAATGGACTTTCTAAAACATGTATGTAGTCCACTGTCTTGGGCCACCAATATTAACATTTCATCTATTGGTTTAAATTCACCTCTCCTTAACTATTCCTGTGATTGATCCTGATCATTATGAGGTTGTTCTAAGAGTATTCTATATTTGCAACTATATTTATGCATTTTCCACATTTATTGCCTTCTCATCTGATCCTTCACCTTATACTCTTTCCTTTGTTTTTTTGGCACATTCAGTTGCTGCCTGATATTTATCTACTTCTGGTTTGATTTCCATTCCTGCTTGATGCTGATATACTTCTGATAAACTAAGCAGGGAAGTCATCTTGGACTTATTCTCCATGTTTCAAAACATGTTTGGGTCTTGTGAGATCAGAAGATATGTATGCAAACCTCCCAACTGTACCGAATTACTTGTTTTTTACCGAGTTTTGGGGTCCAAATAATGGGGTGCCACAATTCCCAAGTGGCACCCCTTCATTTCCGACTTTTTCCAAGTTTTATTTTTAATTTTTTTCCCCATTTTGTTTTGAGCTGACGTCATCACCTGCGCGATGATGTCAGCTCCGTCAGGGCTACCAGCCTGTCGGAACTGAGCTCACGGGCTCCATTGCACACTTTTCTGGTTGGCTGGCTGATTTTAAATGCATTTCCATTTCCATGAGTGCGAGCAGGAATTCAAATGAGCGTTTTGATATCAACTGATTTTTAAGTGCATTTCCATGCGTTTTGGTATGGATCTTTTCTCTTTTGGCTCTATCTGCGACGAGCGGCGGCTGCAATTTCAAATGGATCTTGGGGATGGCAGCTGAAGTAGGAAACAAACATATTTGTTATTATTTATTCTGTGAAGTAGTGTGTGTGTGTGTGTGTGTGTGTGTGTGTGTGTGTGTGTGTGTGTGTGTGTGTGTGCGTGTGTACATGTGTGCGTGTGTACGTGTGTGTGTGTGTGTGTGTCTGTATGTATATGTATGTATGTGCGAGCACATGCTTTCTCTCTCTCTCTCTCTTTCTCTCAAAACACACACACGCACACACACATGTGTAAGTTACTAAAGGCTTGCCATATCAAGCATCGTACACTATTGATCAAGGAAAATTATTTTTTGCTATGTAAGCTGTCACTTTTTACTTGTTTCTACATTGGCATGAATCTAACAAGCTCAGAGTCCCACTTAGAATGATAATAGATAAACTACAAGATAACTTCTGTGGGGCTTTATGAATTTATGTAGTGAGTAATCCAAAACAGTTTGAGAGATCTTGATCATCTTTTTTGTAGAGACACCATTCTGTTTGAATCATTGAAAACATGGAACTGAAGTAAATAGCATCATCTAGTGATAATCTTAGAAGAAGCAATTATCTTTAACTGCTTGTAATATATAACTGAAGGTGAAAGAGTTAAACGTTTGCATGTTTGTGGAGAAGCAATGCGTAGAACAAGGCTCAAATTTAAAATGCACCATGTGTTTTATGCACCTAATTACCATTTTCTTGTTTTCCCTTACTTTTACAAAACTCATTTTGTCAGTTTTGCATTTTGACTTGCACCTTATCTTGCACTTTGTTCAGTTGATTATTTTTTGTGTATAGTAGTTGGTTGCAGTTGCTCTTGATAAGGCTTTGTCTGTTTTTAGCAATAGACTGCCCCTTGATTATATCTTGTACTGCAAACTTATTCTGAATTCCTGATTTTTTTTTTCATTTTATTAACATAACAATCTGTAGCCTCTGTAAAGAAAAATGGTAAATAGTTTCTTTTTAGGGTCACAGCAATTCTTGAACTTCTCTTTAACTGCTGCTGTTCTGTGTTTCTCCTCTTTTAAAAAACGCACATTTTCAAGGCTTATTTGTTGGCAACATGCAGATATGTGACATACTTTACATATTCAGGCTTCTTTTTTATTCCGGTCAGAGAGAGAGAGGAGTAAACCAAATTTCTCTATCCAAAGCTTCTAGCTTTCTGCCAAAGGAACTTCATCAAGAGAATTTCTGTTGGGTGCATTAGGAACACTCATATTTTCCACTGAAATTCTATTCCCCCATTATTGGCTTTGTCCAGGTTTTTTGTGCTAAGAGGTTGAGACTAGAGCTACGGTGAGAAGTGAGAAATGAATTCACTAAATGATAGCTATTTAAGTTTCAGTCTTCCTATCATTCAGAAAACTGCTGATTTGGCATAGTGGTGTGTTTCTCTGACTATAATGCACAGGGTTCAAGAGTTGGCAGTGAAATGCACTGTGGTAACACAACATTTTATTCTAACAACTTTCCAAAATGTTTATCTCCACCCCGCAAAAAAAACTGAAATTGAAAATAAGTGCACACTGCTGTCATTTTATATATATATATATATATATATATATATATATATATATATATAACTATAGTGTGGGTGTGGAAGTAGACTTTTATGATGAACATGTTCTGAATTGGGCAGTTTTGCCATTATTGGTTCATGCATTTTGTTTCATTGCCTACTGGAAAAATGTTCAAACAATAAGTTTAAAATGCGGTCTGTCTAACAAGTGTGTTATATTATACAAGGGATATAATTTAATAAAGTCAGGAATCCACCTTCAACCACCACATGGCCACAGTGGTGAGGAAATCCTTTTATTTTATACAACTTATAAGTAAGGGTATGATATCTAGGTTGAAAAAAGTCATTATTCCATTGTACTCTACCCTTATCAGATCAGTCATAGAGTACTTTGCCCCTTCAGCATGTACCTGTCCGTGCATATGTAACAACTAGACTGACCTCAGAAGTTCTTTACAAAAAAGAATACAAGGCATAACAAACCTGCCTTATGGAGAGAGGCTTAAAGCCCTTTCCCTCTATTTAGTCTCCTACAGATTGCTGAAGGGTGATTTATGCCTGGCTTTCAAGGCACCTGCAAACCCTACACTTATAAATCTCCTGCATATTCATAAGTCACAGGGTACCAGAAATACAAGGTCTAGGGACTTAAACAGAACATGCTGGAGAAACAGATATATGTACCAGAGACTGCCCCTCCTATGTAACAGGCTACCCATCCATGTGAAGCTGAGTTTATCAGTTTAAGAACAACCTGGACCAGTGGATGGGGAATAGAAAACGTATACTTGGCCTTGCACCTGTGTCCCTTATGGACAGAAGTAGTGTATAAATGCCTGGCCTCAGTGTCCTGTTTGGATACAGGACATCATTATTCTTGCAGGAAAACTTGGTTAGGCTTAGAAAGGCCCCCTGTGTTGTTAGCCTAATAACAATCTATGAATTTATGAAGTTATAAATCAGAAATTCACGCCTGGCCTAGCTCCTATGTCTCTGATGGACAGAGGCAGTCAGTAAATCACTCCCTATATAAATCAAAATTTGTGGATCACATTTGGGTTGCACAGCTAGACGTATAAGGGCCCTAGTGGTCATTACCTAGTATACACCTATGAACGTATGAACCTTTGAATTTATGAACTTTAGCACAGCATACCATATGCATAATCCCAGCATTTGCTGGATATATGAAGACTGCTACATCCCAGGAAGTGCTACAGCTAGTCACACACAGACACACACATGTACACACACACACACACACACACACACACACACACACGCACACACACACACACACACACACACACACACACACACACACACACACTGTGTGTGCAACCTAAGTATTCAGTATGGGTATATTTCGCACACCTAGTAGCAGGTAGCAATGTAGACAGTGGCTGTAGCATAGCTAGGGTAGGGGGAAGGGGGCAGCTACCCTGGCCACAAAGCGTAGGGAACACGATCAGCAGATCCATCTTGTTGGTCACTGCAATACCAAGATTCAGAAACGAATGCAGGTATTCCATTTGTGTTCAGAAATGAAGAGTTTTAGTGCTCTGTGTGTGGTACAAACTGTAGCAGCTGTTTTCTCCAAGCAGTGTGCTGCAGTTTAAAAGGAAAAATAGTTTTTTTTCTCAGTAATTCTTGTCTCTGGACTTCAGAACTGAAGGGCTTTAGTGCTCAAGGATTGCAGCAGCTGCTTGATACTAAAGTTCCTCAACTACAGATGAGGGGGAATCTGAGTGGGGCCACACTTCTGGACAGTGTAGCTCTTGCACTTACTTCAGTGAACTGTTCAGGTGCAGATTGTGCGAAGCACTGTTTTAATTCACTACTAAATTTAGCTGTCCTGTGGCATCCAGCCAGCATTTCTTATTATGAAATGTACACAGTTACATCTGTCCTGTAATTTAAGTCAAGACAGTGCAAAACTATATCCACATATGGCTTAGGTAGATAGATCAATAGATAGATATGGGTATATGTTCACAACTGGTCAATCACCAGACAATTTTAAAACATGAAAATGTAAAACATTTTTATATATGCAAGCCTCCTGCATTTCACACTCCCTGCTAATTATACATACAAACTCTGAGATTCTAGTACAGTGGGGAAAGAGAAATTCCCCAGTCTCCATTGTACCATGATCTCACACAGAAAAAAGCCAGTACATTTGATAAACTGATTTTTATCAGCTGTAAAGGTTTTTTACTGGTCAACAAAATCAACTGTTGTGTTGACCACTTGTCAGCAAACTATATATATATATATATATATATATATATATATATATATATATATATATATATATATATATATGTGTGTGTGTGTGTGTGTGTGTGTGTATATGTATATATATATATATATATATATATATATATATATATATTTTTTTTTTTTTTTTGCTTTGTTTCATTCCAATGATGTACAGAAATGTGAACACTTTTTTACATATCACCAGACTGTGAAGTTGCAGTCTCCTTTAAAACTATTAACATTTTGATGAAAATAAATTCTGCTTGGATAAGAAATTCAGATGCAGACAGAAATGTAATTTGTTCTGACAGAAGCATTAGTCAAATCCTTGTCAAACCATTTTAACATCATCTGCTAAGAAACTGTTAATACGACATTTAAAATGTATATCTGTACATTTATACTATTTCTTAAAGGCACTCAGAAATACTTATGCTTTTTTCATAGTTCTTAGCAAATGGATAAAGAACAATAAGCTATCAATAAAGAGTAGATTTATGATAAGATGTGGTAATTTTTGTCTGACATATAATGCAAACAGATTTGTACAGCGGTGAACTCAATTCTATATTAATACCAATCTAAAACCTCTTAAAGCAGATATACAGTGCAATCTGTGCTATGACAGACCGGACAGTTCATATCATATTATTATAGAAGAAACCAAAATTTACTGGTTAAAAAAAAGGATTATTTAAACCTGTGTTGCACCTTTGATGTGAGAACGCAATGCTGATCAGCATTGTAGCACAATTCCATGATATTGCAATAGTAGCACAATTGCATGTATTTACCTTGCATGCACTTAACAGTATTGGCAAATCTTGTTGATGACAAAAAATATAATTTTCTAGTAGATGACATTACACTATACATCTATCATTTGTGTAGTAATGAAAGACAAGGGTAAGTTTCTGCCTTAGAATTCTCACACCAGTGTATGCTCAGTATACTCTAGAAGGCAGTAAATGTCTTGAAAGAAACATAGCATTATTGTTTAACACTGTTCATAAAGTCTTTTATTTGTTGTCTGAATGGAAAGCCCTACTACAGTTAGCTTCCCTCTTTTACAACAAACCTCTGAAACAAGGTCTATATAGCTCACTATGCTTACATTTGGTGATGGATCCATTCATGGTGCTATAACCTGTTGGGTACTACATAGTAACGCTTACTGTTGATGGAAAAAAGATGTTGTGATGTTCCTGTATAACATGCCTTTTAGAAATTATAATTATATATAAATGCATCCATATTTCCTTGCAACGGTTTCATATTTTACTAAATAGCTTTAATCAACATCAGGTAGAAAATGGACTGTAATTCAACAAATCACCTGAGATGAATATGCTTTCAAAGATTGCCTATTAGAAATGCTTGATTAGAATGCAGTGTCAGTGATGCAACAGGCAATACACTCACCTTTGGTGTAGAAAGCTCTGGGTTCTATTCCCACACCAGATAGATGGATTGCTGACACTGCAGTGCAGTATAAGGGTATTCTCAGGTGGATGTACAGATCTCACAGCACCTATCAAAACCATAATCTAATTTTCTTTAGTATAAGTTACAATACCCATTTTCCATTAATGTAATTTCATTAATATCTTAATTTTATATTACCTATATTACATAAAATACTTTATCTAAATCTATATTAAAGTTTTTATCTATGTTTTCATAATATCCATAGTCACTCATATACATTTTTATATCTTCACCATTTTTAATATGTTCAAAAAGGTTTTCTATACCTACTTTTTTCCAATTTTTTTAACTCTCTCACATTTTAGGAAAACATGTTATTTTATTTCTTCTTCCCCACAATATAAGCATAGTCTTTCATTTTTCCTTTTTTATAAGGCATATTTGCTTTAACAGGTAATTTCTTTTTTCCATCCTCTCCAAAAAAATATTGGCATTCAACATTGTACTTACTTCACCTGTTTCTTTCTTTAATTGCTTTAATCTTTGCTTTTGAGACATTTTCCCATGGACCTATACAATCATTTATTCATGATATTATTATATCATGCCTTTCTGTCTTCTTCAACTTCATCAATTTTTTATTTTCTACATTCTTATTCTTTAATAATGCTCTCTTTCTTCATTGAAGCATTCTTTTGTTCTTTTATTATTTCTTATATTTTCCCAAAATTCCTTATACTTCAATATAATTGTCACTATTTCCTTATTCTTCTCACCTAGCCATTTCAATACTTTATATAAGTTAAATGAAGGGGTCTATGTTCGGCCATCAAAAAAAAATTAAATTAAAGAGCTGTACATCAAATGTTACTCAATGAACAGTACTTTTAATGAAAAGGCATGTCTTTGTAAATAAAGTTATCGAATGGGCATAGTTGACCAACTTAAAGGAACTGCAATCTACTACCAGCTTACTGGTAACTTAGCTTTAACAGAACCTGCCTTTTCTCCAATTTAATGCAACCTCAGAGTTGGTATATGTAATCAGGGGGTGTGGGGGCACAGCCCTCCACAACAGAAGGATTCAGTAAATACAGGACAATAGTCATGTGAGGAACTTTGCCCCCCACACCCCCCCTAATTATATATATCATCTCCAAGTTTGCACTAAACTGGTGAAAGGGCAGGTTCTGTTAAAGCTAAGTTACCAGTAAGCTAGTAGTAGATCATGGTTCCTTTATGTTGGCCAACTATGGCTATTCAGTGATTTTATTTTCGAAGAATGCCAGTACATTAAAAGTGCTGTTTGTTGAGTAACTTTCATTATACAGCCATTTGATTTAATATTTCTTCAGTGGCCAAACATAGACCCAAATGAGGCAGCATACACTATTGGATTTATCATACATAATCTTCCATTTTCCTTATCCATATATAAAACACCCCTTTTAACAGGATTTTGTCTTGATCTCTGTACAAAGGAAGAAAAATATTTCCAATAACAGCTTTTCATATCCACTAGGAATCATGACAATGCTAGACAAATATGCTGTATTTCCTAATAACACTGGATTAATCAAGTATACTTTTTTCTTACAGACTAATCCATACATTTTCCATAATATACAAATATCTTTTATTTCCTTTATTATTAATCCCATCCTTTCTCTTGTTCTTCTTTATCAAAGTTTATCCCTAAAACAGATATTTCCTTCATAAAAAATTGAGCACCTGCTATGTTTATTGTATCACCCAATCCTTTACTCATTTCTTTATTGAGTCCCATACCTCTTTTTCTTAAACCTTCAGCTAAATAAATAAATAACTTGTCTCATCCACTTTTTATTTTTAGTTGTTATAGTAACATCATCTGCATATGACATCATAACTAGAATTTCAACCACAATTTGAATTGTATAACTTGCATTCTTCATTTTCTGATTTACCTCTCTAACTACTGTATTCATAACCAAAGCTAATAAAATATTGCTCATGGGACAGCCTTGACTTATACCATTATTCATAGCTATTTCTTTACATATCCTTCCATTAATTAAGATCCGTATTTTATAATTCTCATAGGCTGTTATGCACACTTGCTTGACCTTATTATTAATATTGTATAAATCCATTATTTTCCACAAAATGTCACAGTGTATAGAATCAAATGCTTTATTAATATTGCCAACCATAAGTTTTACATCTTCTTTCTGTCTGTTTATATCATCTATAATTACTCTCACTATAATTAGTAATTCCTGGCATCTCTTTTATACATTTTTCACTATGATATACTGCTTCTTATTTTCAAATCTCTTTTGTTTTATTTTCATAAATATCTTATAATCTGTATTATTTAAAACTATTATCCAGTTTTTATATATTCTATGTCATCCTTTTTCCATATTGTTTGTTTGTGTCTTTTGGCTTTTCCCAGTTAGGGGGCGCCACAGCGGAACTCCGGTCCGCTAATGATTGGTAGTGGATTTTTACATACCGGGTTACCAGCCCTGATGCACAACCTTCAACGAAGGCACGCCCCATTCTTGTATGCCTGCACACAGAAGACGCTCTAGCTGAGAATCGAATGGGACAACTTCTTGCTATGAGGCGACAACGCTACCGCAGCACCACCACTTTTTCCATATACATTTTAATGTTCCACTTAACAATTTCTTATATTTTAATCCACCATTTAACTGTTAAATACACATATTAGTTCTTTTGCCATTCTTCTAAATTTAATATATTTCAAACCCAATACTATCTGGGCCTGATACTGATTCTGTATTCAGCTGTTTACATACTTTTACTAATTCATGTAACACAATCTCTTTCCCAAGTTCTCTGTTATTTTACTCTGAGAATCATTAACTTCTGATTGTATCTCTAACTCATTTTATTATCTCTTTCTGCATCTCCCTGGTTTCTAAGATTTCATCTATTCCTGTCTCCTTTCCAATCCTTTCTTCATCATTTTCTTTACCTTTATTTTTACAATCTATCCATAAATTCCATTGTTTACATTTTTAACATTCAAGTTCACATTTTTTCTTCACTCCCTGTTCTGTTACATATATAATATTTCATCTTGTCACAACTATTAATTAAATGCCGTTCTTTTCCACAAAAATAACAAGATTTTGGTTGCCCCCAGTATTTCATCACCACCCCTGTTACCATCAGTATTTATAACACTTGGAATATGTACAATTTTATCCATTCCCATTTTCAGAATAATATTATAGCCCCATGCACCAGTCCTAAACCCCTATTATCATAAACTTTTCAAATGTCTATTATTTCTTTGCATATATTTTTAAATATTATTTTAAAGTCTCTCTAAATACTTATCTTTGGAATTGTATGTGTACTTTCTTTTTTAGTCTCTCAAAAAGATGTCCTTATTATATATTCATTCCAGGGATTGTCATTCTGTCTTTTTTCATATCCACACAAAAGTATCTGCATGGCCTGCTCAGTCTCAAAAAATATATATCACAAAATGTCTCCTTGTTAATTAGAATAAATGTTCTTACCTATTGTCCTTTTGTTCCCAATGGTAGAATTACATTATCTCATACCTTGTATCTGTTCAATTCCTTTTCCTTTTTATTCTGTATTCTTTGCAGAAACTTTCTTTTTATGCTGTCTTCTTGTCTTTTTATATCTCCCCCTCCTTCCTGTAGCTGCTACAGTCTCTGCATATGTCATCTTTCCACTATTTCCCTCTGACGTCTGCTTTACATCTCCTTCATTTATTCTCTACATTATATTATCCCAGGAAACCTTATTCTTCGGCTTACTCTGATTTATTAAATCATGCAATATATCATCCCACAATCTTCCTCACTGCAGGGTTGCATTCATACACTCCTCTACAGCTGTCTCCTTGACTTGCTCAAACAACCTCCTCTGGAATACCTCCTCCGAATCCTCCATCACAATATTATATACTGCTTCTGAGCAAGCAATCACCTCTGCTCGCTGCTGCTGTTCCATCTTGCCCACTGTCCTCCCAGCCACCTCCACATTAGGAATGGGACATGTGCATGTATTTGCATTTCAACAATGCAAATACAGATCATGAGTAGGGGAATTTGCCTCATGCCCTAGCCAAATTTCCCTTAGTAGTATAAATACCACCTAGGGTGTCCCTTGAGAAGAGGCCACTAGCCTAAATATATATATATATATATATATATATATATATATATATATATATATATATATATATATATATATATATATATATATATATATATATATATATATATATATATATTTATATATATGGTTTACTTTCCCCCTGGCAGAATATGTTGCCAAGTAAACTCTGGGATCTTTTGCTTCATTAAACTACTAGTTTAAAACTGCATTTAACAAAATTCAGATATGTGACAGAAAAGCTCATGCTTCTGAGAAATAAGATTGCTACTTCATAAAATAATCAATGAATAAGATGTGTTTCTCATTCCATTCCTACTGACGTCTGTGTCACATGGATGCAGTGATGTGACAGCCCTTGAAATCAAGTGCTGAAGTCATTGTGTCAGTTGTAATGAAATCATACAATATTATTTTGTTTAGCATGCAAGGTGTGAGCTCTTTTTGTACCCATATAACAGAAATTTATTTGTATCTATGTGCTTTTGTTTTGCAGTCTGTTGGAAGTGCAACATTCTGTTCAGATAATTTATATGATGCCTTTGTGAATCTGACCGGAAATATAATTCCTGGAGATTTGTGTTTTTATTTAAATGCTTCAATTATCTCACCACATGAAACATTTAGGAAGTTAGAACATGAATCAGTATATTTGGAAATATTGGAAAGGTTGTAGCTGACCTTACAGAATTTAATTTCAAAGTAATGAAAATATTACATTAAAAATGTTTGATATGCTACAGCTTTTAAAAGTTCCCACGTCTGTTCTAAAGTGGTGAAACAGTGATCATTTAAGGGCAATAAATATCTTTCAGCTATGCATACCTAATCATTCTTGAAAACACATCTTCTGTTAGCACCATTCAAAATTCAGTGGCAGATTTATCATGCATCTCAAAACTATGTTTATACATGACCTCTTTATTATTTGTTTGCTTGTATCTTATAAGAAATATTTTGATAAGCATATATTCATGAAGTAACTGACAGTGATGTATCTTTTCCGTCTTTGGTGTCTTCACAAAATAATTTCAAATGGATATTTCAGCCATTCCTCAGTGCCATGCAATTTTTGCAAGAAACTTTTAGTGTTCATAATTACTGATCATGACATGAATATTCAGCCAACCATACCTCACATAAATGTGATATTTCAGAATACAGCTCAGTCCTTAGGAAAAAGTCCTATTACAATAGTTATATGCTTCACAAAGATGAGCTTAAACCTTATACCATCACTAGTAGAACACTGGAAAGCTGTTCTTTTAGCTGATACATAAACCAGTTAAATTAATACAAACTAGTGTCACTATATAACCTTGATAACTGGTAACAATCACAGCACAGAAGGTAATATGTAGTATTATCTGATTTATGTGCACATTACTTTTTTCCAGTACCCTTTCTAGGGTTTACTACAAGTGCTCAAGCACCACTAGCTTTCAGCACACTTCCCTGCAGCCTCTTGTTCTTTTTGGCAAGTCCCCTAACTCCCACTGCCCCAATTCCCATGCATTACCACTAAGCTAATTATCCCTCCCAGAACTCTGACCCTAACCTGAAAAACAATTCCCAGTAGATGCCTAAACCTAAATTACCCCTTGCCTACCTTTCCTAACTCTAACTCTGAGCCAACTTCTGATCACTCTCTAAACTTAAAATCTCCCCCTCCCAACCCTAATACTGAGCCAACTTCTGATCACTCTCTAAACCTATAATCTCCCCCTCCCAACCCTAATACTGAGCCAACTTCGGATCACTTTCTAAACCTAAAATCTCCACCTCCCAACCCTAATACTGAGACAACTTCTGATCACTCTCTAAACCTAAAATCTCCCACTCCCAACCCTAATACTGAGACAACTTCTGATCACTCTCTAAACCTAAAATCTCCCCCTCCCAACCCTAATACTGAGCCAACTTCTGATCACTCTCTAAACCTAAAATCCCCCCTCCCAACCCTAATACTGAGCCAACTTCTGATCACTCTCTAAACTTGAAATCTCCCTCCCCTCTGACCCTTTCACTCAGCCAACTCCTGATCACTCTCTAAAACTAAAATCCCTCTCCCCTCCCTAAATCTAAAGCCTTCTTCCCCAGTTCTCTTCCCAACTTACAGGTTCCGTGATGGGACCCTGATAGCTTGTTAAATAAATTTGTTAGAATTGGACTGTAAAAATTATTGAGTTATTCAAAAACAATGTCAATCAATAACAAACAATAATGCAGGAAAACTCAGATATTTTATTCTCTAATGTACATTAGGAGGCAAAAAACCATACACAAAGTTGTATAGAATTTTGACTGCTTTATTGACCAAAACACATTGGTTATATACATTTCATTATCAGTTTTGCCCACCTCACTGGTGTGGTCAGTGACAGGGTCTTTACATCACAGTAATTCATAAAAAGTGCTGAATTTGTGTTTTCAAAAGTCCTTTTCCCATGAGAATGTTGCAGCCTTGCAAGCAGCTGGTCAGTCACGATGACCTCCTGAGGATGTAGCCAATTCAAGGTTCTCTGATTAGTTCAAATACAATAGATGTATGTCTTTCTTAATGCCTCCCTTTGTCTTTCTTGTTCCCAGCTGCGCACTATCAGAGATAGTGCGCACAAGGCTACTCTCCTGGTGGAGGCAGGAAAGAGGACACACATGCGAACAGATTTATTATTTTCTAACTTTGCAAAATAATCTTTACTTGAAAGACATGAGCCAGACTGCATCTGCAAGCTGCCAAGGTCAAATTTCTGATTACACTGCAGCTTGTGCTTCAAGCAATAATATGCAGGTTTATTTCTACTATTATTCTAGTAAGACAGAATTAAATGCATTACATAACCTTTATTCTTTATTATGGATTTAAGTACATTTATTCCTAACTAAAGCACACATTTCTCTATATATTTGATCACACAACTTATATATGTTTGAATGTTTAAATACACATCTTCCTAAGCAGCACACATTGTAAATATATTTTTCTAGGCAGCATGTATGTAAATATATTTTCTAAGCAGCATGTATAGATTTTTCTAACATTCTCCCTCCTGTTAATGCATTTTATTCTGTTTAAAACATAAACAATATTATTTCATTCCTCAGCCTTTCCTTTCAAGGGCTTTCAGCTAAGTAAGTCATTGGTTTTATATTTCAGAAAAAGCATTATTTGAAATTAATCTTTTAATTTCAACACTTTGGTAAAGAGTTTCAGTAGCAGATATATTAACAAATTTTTGATTAATCTTTTCATGCAGGGAATTTCACAGTAAACACATGCTCCTATTAGGAGTATACCCACACAAATAGCAATTAAATGTTTAATAGGATGGAACCCCACCCCCCCAAACAGATTCTGGAAAAAGTCCGTCAGTGGGTTTGGGCCTGGTTTAGTCATTGCTGATACTTGCTGAATTACCTCTAGGTGGTCATTGATTTCATGTTGGTTGTCTGGAATGTACGCACAGCATTCTTCTTCGTGTACCACCTCTTGCCGCTAGGGTGAAGTAAAGAGCCATTCGATTTTGTAGCACAACAGTTTTTATTGCATTCAGTTCATTAGTCACCAATTTTAGGGTGGAAAAAGTTGCATTGCTTATGACTTTTTGACAGCTTCCTCAGCTCCCAGATCGATTTGACTGCTCCATAGGCTGGTGGCATTTCTGCCCTGGATATAACACTGTTGCCCAAGTTCATATGAGTCAATTTACTTTTGTCTTTCACTGAATTATGGCCTTTTCAACCAGCTTCGATTTTACCAACTGGATTCACAGGGTTTTTTTTTTTTCACTGGACCTTCAGATTCTCGAGCTGTTTTCCTTACGTTTCGTATTTTACCCAAAGGTAATTCTGCAGTATGTCTTATTGCTGAAACCAGATAACCCAAAACAACTGCCGGACCAATTCTCAGGTAACCATTTATATGCCTTTTTCCCACAAATAAAATCATTACTTTGGTACTGATACGTGTTATCCCTGCATGAAACATTTTCCTATTCCTAATAGACAATTGCTTAGTTAAGACTAGATTGTCACATACTACATTTAATGTAGTTTTCATTGAACTTAGATATGAATCATGGTTAGTATTACAAACAGTACCCCCACTTTTGACTTTAATGTAACATTTATAAGACATTGTTATATTACCATTACTCCAGCCCACCTGGAGGGTATTACTCTTGTAGAGACATACAATTCCTTTTTGTGTGAACAGGTAAAAATAAAGCAATTTTGTCCTGTGATCTCACAGTTTCTGTATAAAAAAACTTTCCAAAGTCTTATTTTATCCCCAGAGGGACAGAGGACGTTAAAGTCTATTATATTTTGTTGGTATAGCTGTACAAACTCAGCAATTTGAAATGTGCATAGTTTCTGTATACACTTGCTTCATGGCCAGGTACGTGTTAAAATTTGGATGCCAGTCTATAAACAGTTCATCACGTCTTCTCACTTTCACTTGTGTGGTTGAGTGCAGGAAAAACCACAATAAGAGAAAAATTGTCACACTTATAGTTAACAAATACATAGTTAAAATAATTATGCAATAGTTCTTGGGTTGCTCTGCTTTTTGTCTTCTTTACTCTTGGCCATTTTGCCCTTGTGTATCAGTCACAAAGTTTTTATTCAGCTGAAAGTTCTTTTGTCTGAAAAAGAGTTAAACTGCAAAACAGATTTATTTATAACAGTTTCTTTATTTAATTAGCTAGTGAACTGTCAGCCTTCAGCCCTGCAGGCATGAGAGCTTTTTACTGAGGCACATAATATGCCCTTTCAAATACTACTTTAAAGGGGATTAAACCCTTCACATTTGTTACTGTTTTCATGCTCAGCAATGCTAGAGGTAAACAGCAAATCCAATTCTTCTGAGTCTTACTCATCAACTTTCTTAACTTGTTTTTTTTTAAAATCCCATTGTACCTCTCCACCAGTCCTGCTGACTGTGGGTGGTAAGCACAGTGATTCCTTAAGGAAAAGCTTCTACCCATTTTGAAAACATATGTATGATCACTAAACAGTATTTTTTTCCTTCACACTTATTCAACTCTATGAAGTCCATACAAATAGTATGGAATGGATATGGTGGTGTAGGGAAACTCCCTTGCTTGTTTTAAATGCTCCTTGTGCATGGTGCTTGTTACAAGTATGACAAGCTGCACAAAATTTTATTGTATAATTTATGTATCCATATGTTTGGAATATTTTATTTACCAACTGTACCATCCCCCCTGTTGAGACATGGCTCTGCCCATGGCTCAACAAAGCTGCATTTCTAAATAAATTAGACGGTAATATTGTTTTTTCCTTTGGAAATGTACAGTCCATTTTAAAAATTGCACCTTGTTTTACCCAGTTTTGTTTTTCTGCTGTTGTAGTAAGCATTTGCATTGTTTTTAACATGTCTAAATGTAAAATCTCAAAGGGCTGTAATTTTTCATTAAAAAAATAAAGTTCCTGAGTCTGAGGCTGCTTGCTTTGCAGCTGCATTAGCTCGTGCATTACCTTTTGAAATCTTATCCTGTTGTTTTGTATGAGCTACACATTTACAAATAGCTACTTTAGTAGGCAACTGAATAGATTCTAATAGCTTCAAAATAAATTGCATGATTAATAGGTTTTCACTGGATGTAATCATCCCTCTATTTTCTTTATTATTGTGCAAACACATGCACTGTAGAAAAAGCATACTGATTATCAGTATATATGTTTACTTTTTTTGCCTTTTACTAAAATACATGCTTCTGTCAAAATTACCAGTTTTGCTGTTTGAGCATACAAGTTGTGTGGCAAAGTTTGTGCTTTTAAATTTTTAGTGTCTGTAACTACTGCATACCCCACCAGATTTTTCCCTGTAGGACCCCTTTTGCATGAGCCATTTACGTAATATGTCACCTCAGCATTATTCAAGGGCATATTTGTAAGATCTTGTCTAGGTAAAGCTAACTGTTTATATGAGGTTGACTCAGCAGTATGGTCATACATGAAAGATGTCTAGCAGGAGAAAGGTATGCAACTTTTTCTTGTGGCAGAATTATTGCAACTGCATGAGGCATTCTCAATGTGAGAGGGTGGAATAACACCATTGAGGCTGAAGCCTGTACTGCCATTGCTGCTGCAACTACTGCTTGTACACAGTGAGGCAAAGATTGCACCACTGGGTCTAACTGTAATGAATAGTAAGCTATGGGGCATTGCTTATCCCCATGTTGTTGCTTTAATACTGATGTCATGTACCATTGCTTACAATCTATGGTCTAAAAAAAAACGTTTGTGATAACTTGGAAGTTTTAAAACTAATGAAGAAGCTATTAACTGCTTTAACCTGCAGAAAGCCATTTCTGCTTTTGTTTTCATTGTAAAATAACTTGGTACCCAGTTCCAACAAAAATTAGTTGTACCTAGGAAAGACATTATTTCTTTTTTAGTTGTTGGTTTGGGTGCTTGCAAAATTGCTGTTTTTTTCCTTTTCTCTTTCCCACTATTTAGTATTTTACCTTTACTGAATATCACATATTCCAGGTATCTAACCTGTGTTTTTTTTTCCCAAAGTTTGTAACTTACTCTTGTTTACTTTGTGTCCTTGTATTACTAAAAATTTTAACAATGCTACTGTATTTACCCTGCACTGCTGCTGGGTGCTGCTAGCAAGATGTCATTTACATAAAGTAAAATTTGACTACCTTCTGGTGGGGTAGGCCCTGCCAGATTGCTAGCCATTTTTTTGTGCAAATATTATTGGGCTCTTACAATATCCCTGTGGTAGTCGTGTATATGTATACCTTTTACCCTGAAATGTAAATGCAAACCAATATTGACTATCAGGATGTATAGGTATTGAAAAGAAAGCATTGCTTATATCTACCACAGTAAAATACTTTTGTTGTGGCTTTAAATCATTTAACAAGGTATGTGGGTCTGGCACCGTAGGTGCTTTAGGTATTACTGCATTATTCACAGCTTATAAATTTTGTACCATCTGCCATTCCCCGTTTGCCTTTCTTTAACAGGAAATAGGGGTGTATCACATGGTGAATCAGGAGATTCTACCAGTACTCCTTTTTTGAGTAATGCTGCTTATTATAGGCTTAATTTTTACTTTTGCATTCTTTCCCAAAATGTATTGTTTTTTTCTGTGGTCTAAAAGCTGACTTTGGGGTAATTGTAACTGGTTCTGCTGCTTGAATAAGCCCTACATTTAACTTGCCTGTTGACCACAGAGTTGTTGGAATTTTACACAAGGCCTTTTCTTTTTTTTTTAATAAAAATGCTAATTAGCTGTCCTTACTAGATTGCAAGTGTACAGCTGTATGTGTCTGTGTCAACCAATTCAGTTTTGTTTTTATATCCCTTGTCCTGACATTTTTAAATCAGTCTGTTTTCCCATTTTGTTACCTTTTTTTTCTAAGTCTGCCCATTTAAAACTTTTGTTTTTTGTCAAGCTGACATGTGGCAGTCTATTGGACTTATACAATCTCATGAACTCCTGAGGTAATAAACAGCTTACTACACTGTTTCCCTCAGTATCCCAGCATAAAGTTTGTAATATTAATTTGTCAGCAGGATTTTTACTTATATTTTTTATTAGGTCCTGGTGTGCTACAGTAGTATGGAGTACAATGTAACAAGTGCTGCTGATCAGTGTCAAGGGAGGGTACCTTACTGATGGCTACGTTTATCAGTTCTTTGGTTACTGCCCCTGGACCAATCATAACTAGGTCCTGGCTGTACCAATAATAGGCTTCACCCTCTGATCACACCACAAGAGCATTCATTTGTCTTTGTGCTTCCATACCCTGCATGGTAGGAACTACTGCTATGCCAAATATCTGCACAAGGTCTTTTCCCAGTAAGTTTACTGGATATTTTTGCAGAAACTACAATTTTACTTTTCTGAGTCATACCTGAAACAGGGTCAGTTATTGCTATATTATGGGAAAGTGGTTCCCTGTATAGCTGTCTATTTGCTGCTTTTACTAATATATAATTAGGTGATTTAGAATGTTTTGGTAACTTGGAGGGGTGTATCAAAGTCCGTGATGCTCCTGAGTCACACAGGAATTTGACCTTTTTTCCCTCCACCAGAAGTGTTACTTCTGGTTTTGTATTTGCTAGGTAGAGCTCCAGGCTCAACAATGCTAAATCTAAAATTTTATTTTCATTTTTATTCTTTACATCTGTTTGTACTTCCTCTATTCCCTCTACTACATTCACATTTTCTTTTTGTTTATTAACCTTTCCTGATGATTTTTGGTTATTATCACTATTATATAGTCAGTCCACATCTCCTTTATCTTCTGTTATTGCTTTCTTATTTTGTTTATAGTCCCTAGCTAGATGCCCTTTTTACCTGACTGTAATACAAATACTTCAGCTCCGTCTTCAACAGTGAAGACTTGTGCCCTTTTTTTTCTTTTTACTATTAAGGTGTCTTTTAGTACGTCTAGCATACTCAAGTAAGGCTTGCAGCCTGCTTGTTCAGTGATTTATCATATGCCTCATAATAAAACTACTAACAGAGGCAATGCAACCTTTTAAAAATGTATATATATATTTTTTTTAATTGTTATTTTAAGCATTTTAATAATCTAGCATAATATCCATCTACTGTCTCATTTCCCTGCTGTATGCATTAATTAATGCAAGTCCAGTCTGCTCTAAGTTTTCATTTTTCAGAGATTCTGTCTGTTAGACCTTTCACTCTGTTGTCTAAAAAATGTTTCAGAATTTTTAAGCTTCTGTTTTCTTTTGCCTGACGCCCTGCATCAGATTAAAGCTTGTTTAAGGAGTTTAACTAGTGAAAGTTTATCTAGTTTACTATCAAATTTATAGTTGTTAACACATTTTGCAAAATATCTCACATTATTTGCTTACTGTAATTGCATATGCTTCACATTATCCGTTAGGGGCGGATTTCGTGATCTCTTAGTGCACTGATTTCCCATGTCTTAAAAAGACTGTTACGTAACCCTTCTCTTGTACCACGTGGTATTTTATTTCCCCATATCCACAGTAGTGTCTAGAATGACTGTTTACTTTGCTTTGTTATTCCCTGATCTATGACTCAAGATACAATACTTTGACTCTCTCTCTCCCTGCTATCACAAACCTTAGCAATAGCACAGTGTAACCTGGTCCCTGATCTAAAACAAAGACAAAGAGGGAAATTCTTCTTACCTGAGCCTCCTGCTCTTATTGTTTCTCCTTGGGGCCCAGTCTTCCGCTTTTCAGCCACAGATCAGAAAGTGGACAGCCTCTTTACATACAACAATTCAGTCGGAGGTCTTTTCACTTTAAGAAGAACCATTTTTTTTGGCAGCTTCTCCTGCGTAGATTTATTAGCACTTATGCACTCTGTGACCTGCAGCTTACCAAGGGAATTCCGGTCCGAAGGACCAAAATGTTAAATAAATTTGTTAGAATTGGACTGTAAAAATTATTGAGTTATTCAAAAACAATGTCAATCAATAACAAACAATAATGCAGGAAAACTCAGATATTTTATTCTCTAATGTACATTAGGAGGCAAAAAACCATACACAAAGTTGTATAGAATTTTGACTGCTTTATTGACCAAAACACATTGGTTATATACATTTCATTATCAGTTTTGCCCACCTCACTGGTGTGGTCAGTGACAGGGTCTTTACATCACAGTAATTCATAAAAAGTGCTGAATTTGTGTTTTTCAAAAAGTCCTTTTCCCATGAGAATGTTGCAGCCTTGCAAGCAGCTGGTCAGTCACGATGACCTCCTGAGGATGTAGCCAATTCAAGGTTCTCTGATTAGTTCAAATACAATAGATGTATGTCTTTCTTAATGCCTCCCTTTGTCTTTCTTGTTCCCAGCTGCGCACTATCAGAGATAGTGCGCACAAGGCTACTCTCCTGGTGGAGGCAGGAAAGAGGACACACATGGCAACAGATTTATTATTTTCTAACTTTGCAAAATAATCTTTACTTGAAAGACATGAGCCAGACTGCATCTGCAAGCTGCCAAGGTCAAATTTCTGATTACACTGCAGCTTGTGCTTCAAGCAATAATATGCAGGTTTATTTCTACTATTATTCTAGTAAGACAGAATTAAATGCATTACATAACCTTTATTCTTTATTATGGATTTAAGTACATTTATTCCTAACTAAAGCACACATTTCTCTATATATTTGATCACACAACTTATATATGTTTGAATGTTTAAATACACATCTTCCTAAGCAGCACACATTGTAAATATATTTTTCTAGGCAGCATGTATGTAAATATATTTTCTAAGCAGCATGTATAGATTTTTCTAACATAGCTTCTGACCTCTGAGGCAGCTCTGAACTCATGTCTGTCTTTGAGCAGCTGCTTGACCGGGGGGGGGGGGCTGGATAGGGAAACAGCCTCTCAAGTTCATGTGGTTGCAAATTCCTGGATTTCAGGCAACTGGGTGGGGTTCAAGTGGTTGTAAGGTACCACCTTTTCTAAGCTAATGTAAATGAAGGAATTGATTACTGACTGGTGCAAATTAACAGGATTAGATGCAGTTCTAAATTTAAAATTAAAACACTGGATATTTTACTGGCTTTGGCTGATGAAAGGAAGCTTCTGTATGCATACATATCCACTGAATAGCTTGCATTTTAATATAAGGCAATTACACTAGTGGTATTTTAATTAAGTTTAGTACTGCACAAACCAAAGTCATGTATCCCGGGGAAGGCACATTGGCTTAAGTAACATTAGGTAACACTGTCTCAAGGCAGTTTGATTTTGGTTTGGCCTTAGTAACTATGAAATAACAACAATTGCTCTGGAGATATTTTTCTGAGTACTGAATTCACTCATTTATTTTATTAGATGTTACTTTACAAATTATAATGCATTCACATTAATTTACGTTTAATATATTGCTTAAGGTCAGTACTGTACAATGATTGCTAACATTGTTTGTATTTTAACCATGATTAAATGCTTCCAATGACTTTCATTTCATTTTCTAGACACTTCATTTTCTGAATCCATCAAACAACCTGAACTACCTCCAGAACAAAAGACTACTAAAGATAATACATGTGTTAGTAGCATACCTGATTATAATGTTGGAAAAGGCATCAGAAAAATATCATCAGTTGAATCCCAAGGTGATGAGAAATGGTCAGGATCCACTTTATCATTGTGCTCTCCTGGCAGACAGAAAACCAAACTTTCTAGAACAAGAAATACATTATCATTTCAGCAGTCAGGCAATGGAGGTAAGACATAACAGACTGTTTGCTTCTTCAGAATCACAGACTTTCTATACGCTCATCTTCAGAAGTGACTTGTCAACAATGCTTTGTTCAGATACATGCAGTGTATTGCTGTATTTCTAGAGGCAGTCTGTGAGCATCCAACTATTATATCAGTAAGTTCCCAGAAGTTGCCACAGAAAACTATATCACTCTGTTTCTTTTGCCATGACTCAGTGCATCAATGCCAACTTTTTGTGTGAAGGAGGAATCAACCATTTAAGTTTACAAAACTCAAAATAAGCTGTTCTTTCTTAGGCTTAAATCGCCTGTGACAGTGTCATTATTTGCATAGCATTTTATTAACTTTCTTAAGAAATATCAGGTGTTGGGTACTAATCAATAGTTTAACAATGAAGTCTGGCAGTTAGTGTCAAGGATTACTGCTATGAGCTGTTAATGAGCTGCTTCCTGCAGTGCAGGGTTTGAGTCCCTCAACCTCCACTACCTTGCTATGCAACTCTGAGTAAATCATTTAACCAGACAGTGCCCTGGGGCATTTGGGAAACTGTGCTGGGCTTCTCAATGATTTCCTGGATCAAATGCTTAGTAACTATAGTAACTACCTCTAAACCTTTAAACTTTCAGCTGTATCTTCTGTAAGTTGTGTTTGAATGAGGTACATATGTTAAGGGAAACTTTATCCAGGTAATGCAATACTGGGAGTTGCATCTAACAGTAACATATTGGTATGATCTACTAAAATATGATTAAACTTGCAGATGGGTAGCTGGAATGATGCTAGAAATAAAGTGAGTCTATCTATGGCTGTGGTAATGGATGCACAAAATGTCTGTGCTGTACTTTAAATCTGAAAAGAATCTAAATACATAACTTGACTTCAGCTTGGTCACATTAAGTAAATGTTTTAGAACAGTTTCTGAGAGTGGATAACTAGCTCATGATTAAATAGTAAAATAATTCTTCCTAGAGCTCAATAACCTTTATGAGTGACATTGATGAACAAGCTATCAAGTTTAGGATACATGGTAAATGGTTATGGACTGCATTATAAATTATCTGGACAAATATTTGCACCATCTAGTAAATATAATATAGTGTTTTTTTATGTGCTGTTTGCCCCTCTACCTGCCAATAATCAAGCCTCCATATCTGGAATTATAGGTTGATAAGTTCACAGGTGTTTACTAGGCTAACGACCACAAGGGCCTTTTTAAGCCTAGCCATGCATCCCAAATCTCTGACAAGTTCTGCTACCCTTGATAAGTGTAAGCATGGGCCTGGGAGATTAACCATTTACAGGTTACCTGTGTCCATTAGAGACATAGGTGCCTAACCAGAGATGAATTTTCGGTTTCCCATCCAATTGTCCAAGTTGCACTTGAATTGGGTTAGGGGGGAACTCTGCTTCACAGGGATGGGGACCCAGTTTCATAGACAGGGTAGTCTCTCGGATACATATCTATCTCTCCAGCAAGTCCTATTTATATCACAGGCAAGGTTTAAGTCTTTAGAATGGGTAATTCTGGTGCTGTTTGTTTTGTGGAAAACAGAACGTAATTTAAGGAGACGAATATATGAGCACATACGGGGCATTACCAAAAAGAATGATAATAATGCATTATTTAGACATACACAGAGTTGTGATGAAGCTGATTTTAAATTTTGGGTAGTGGAAGAAGTTGTTTTGCAAGAAAGAGGTGGTGACTGGGAAACCAGACTGGAATTTAGAGAGATGATTTGGCAGTTAAGGTTAGATGCATGTGGTATATATGGTTTAAATGACCACATTTCTATCAGTCCAACCCTCAAAATACTTGCAGAAGACCGAAAAAGACATTTTTAGCGTTATTACAAGTTTAACAACCCCCTGACAAATACTATATTAAAATTAGAATACTATATTAAAATTAGGATATTATATTAAGAATTTTTAATATTTAATATTATATATTAAAAAATTACAAATATAAATGTACTATATACTAACATACACTATAATTTTATTTATATATTTTTTATGTATTTATTATTTGTACACATTTCAGTAAGATTTATACCTGATATCTATTTAACAATTTTATGTAGATTAGGCTGAATTTTATTTACATTTTGAACATTGTGTATAAGTTTTATGTCTATGGTACACATTTTTTAAAAAATATTTAAAAAAATATTTAAAATCAAACAAAACATTAATATTTAAACATATGACTACTACACAATATGTATTTATAGTTATCTAAGAAAGGATTTATCTCTATATATAACATATATATATTATTTTTCTTGTGTGTTATAATTATATGTATATCGTTTTTTAGTATATTTTATAAATAAGTTGTTTTTTAGTGTATTTTATAAATATTTTGGGTACAAGTTTTCAAATACTACCAACAATCAATTTGAAGTGAATGGCCAGCCAATAAGGAACTAATTGAATAATTAATTATACTACATGTGATTGAATTAAAATGGAGAATTTTATTGTTTTAAACTGATTCTGAGGAAGTCTCCGTGCAGGAGATGAAAGCACTTAATCAGTTTGTCTGTATTGTGTGCGTTTTACGTTATTAAATTATGTTATATTATTTCAGTATCTTTTGGTCTTTATTGGATTACTGCCACTAATTTGTTGGAGAGTACCTTGGTGAATTTTACGTGAATTTATACAGAGGAAAGCCTTTATTGTTACTGGATTGGACATTTGTATTGCTGTGAGTTGGTGAATTATTGGTTACTAGTTGCTGTTTTGTGGATATGCAGGAGGTCTATCAGAGTAGGGTCTGACAATGGCCTGTATGTCAGGCATAGATCTCCCATCAAAAGCCTGTAGGAGACAGAATACAAGGATAGGGCCTTGAGTTGGTCTGCATAGGACATGTTACTTATGCCCTGTGTTCTTTTAGTGAGGAACCTCTGTGGACATTCCAATTGTTGGATATGCCTGGTTAGGTACATACCAAAGGGGGCATTGTACTCAATGATAGGTCTGATGAATACCGAATACAGTGGAACAATGACTTCCTTGGACTTAGATGCCATAACTTTGTTTATAAGTTGTGCAACACAGAATGATTTCCTCACCACTGTAGACATGTGATGATCAAAAGGCTAGATTACTATTTATGTGTATCCCTAAGTCCCTGACTACTGGGTCAACTCTAAGGGGTATATTGTCAATATGATAGTTACCAAGGATGGATGACTTCCCAAAGGGTACTATTATGCATTTCTTGGCATTTAGTTTTAGTCCATGGCTCTGACACCAGTTGTTTGTCTGTGTCAGCCCCTCCTGTAGAATATTTGTGTCAGTGTGAGATTCAATGACAGCTCCTAATTTGCAATCATCTGCAAATTTAGTCAGCCAGAGACCACTGACATTAGCTTGGACTTCTGGGAATTAAATACCAAAAAGGAGCAGTCCAAGGACTGATCCCTGAGGTGCTCCACTTGTGACTGGCCTCTTTGTAGAGGTGGACTCCCCAGTTCTATCTTCCTGGGTCCTGTCTGTGAGCCAGTTGGCTATCCACAGGGTGACATATGGGTTTGTACCTAACTTCTTGAGTTTGTCAACAATGCCCAGGTGGGGTATGTGTCAAATGCCTTGGCCAGATCAAGGTAGGCAGTGTGGACAATTTTGCCCTCATCCATTGCTTTGGTGACCTTCATAAAGAAGTCCACCAGGATGTGTAGGCATGATCTGCCCTTGATGAATCCAAACTGGATTGGGTCCATTGGCAGGAGGTTTACTATGTATCTCTTGATCATCTCCATCAAATTGTATCCATGGCTTTAAATATAAGACTAGTGAGACTTATGGGTCTGTAGTTTCCAGGGTCTGTAGATGGCCTACCTTTGTGCAGAGGGTTGACTGTTGCCTTTCTCCATTCATGAGGTATGTTTGGAGGCTACAGTTAAATAGTAATTCCAGAGGCCTTGATAGGTCATGTTTCATGAAATTTAGAAGGCATCCTGAGATATTGTCTGGACCCATTGATGCAGTGTCCTTGGTCTTAGAGAGAGCATTAATGACCTGTTCCCTAGTGATAGTAGGGGGAGTTATATTTCCTGAGGGAGGGTTGAGGGGGAGAGAGAGGAGTAAAGTTAGAGCTGAATTTATCAGCCAGGAGGTTTGCTATATCTTCTGGCTCAGTATAGCTGGCTCCATTTACAATGAGCTCTGTACACAACTGTGTATTGCCTTTGAGGTTGCGGACATAGCTAAAGAATGTTTTGTGGATGTTCTTGGCCTGGGTAGCCAAACTTACCTCAAATGTGGCTTTGGTAGACTTTATTTGTCCTCTGAGTTGTTTGTTTAGTTTGATTAGAGTGCTTTTATCCTGCTGGGTGCTGTACCTCCTAATTTTTGCCATGTTTATCTTGAGCTCCCCCCATTTTGAGGTGTGAGAATCATCTATAAAACATCCAGAGAAGTCACCAACTAGCCAGTTATGTGCCGCATCTGCATTTTAGCAATGAGTGCATATGGTATAGGCCCTAACCCATCTTACAGGTGGGGAATGAGTGGCCTGCATCATCAAGGTAGTCATTGCTGCCTTCCTTTGTGCTACAGTCATGATGAAAGGTGCAGTATGAGGCTTGGTGGCTGATTGCCCACACCAGGGCATGCCTTGTGTTGTTGCCACTCCTGCAAGGTAATTTGGCATTACATAGCCCTGGTCTTCTGCCTCCTTCTACTACGTTAGCACACCGATTCTCTTCATGACAAGTCCAACAGATGCCCAAAGCTATAGTTATCTGGGCTGTAGTCAGGTCTTTATCCCTCCATGCCAGTGTAGATGAAAATATAGTTGTGAGGATGAAAGAAGATGTGGCTTAGTATTCTACAGAATGCCACAGGTCTCCTTAGAAATGATCAGCAACACCAAGAGGTCTAAGAAAACTTTATTGTTGCTGAAAGGAATTATGTTCATTGCAAACAGGAATAATTTCATGCAGCTGGGGATAAAGTCCGTCTGCAGAGGATCAATATATGAAGAACATTTGCAGATCAATTTTATTCCATGGATAAAAAGTCAAACAGCTTTAATGGTTCTCTTGTATTTTTAATATGTTACCCAGACACCATGAAAGCAGCAACAAGAAGAGTTTTAGCAGCATGAAAAGGATTTAGCTAGTTTTTGGTAGGTCAAATGAAATAGCATCACAAATCTTTTACTTGCAATGCTTGCAGCATCTAATTGCATCTTTCAATTCTGCAAAAGTTAATGTAGCAAAATAATGTATATACAAGTTCTGTACTCACTTTGTTAAAGTATTTCAATTTAGAAAAAAATACAAAATACAGCTTTATATTTTTTTATTTATATAGCAGTATTGTGCAACAAGGCAACAAACTGGCAGCTTAAGTTTTCACTGTTATTTTTTACTGCATTAGGAAAGTCTAGGTAGGCTACCAGGCTTTCAGCAAACCAGACTGTTTTTGTATCATTCCTAAAGGAAAGCTATCAAACAATGTCTTTCAGGCAAGTAGGTGTGCATCTTTGTATATGGAGCATCTAAGCCAGTTGGTAACAAGTAAATATGAATGTTTAGCCTGTGCCAGTAGTACAGTGAAATAGAGAGGGGCCTGGCTACAACCCAGGCAACCTGAGTTCAGGTAGCAGCTCAGGTGCTCAATGGCAGAGGTAGGGAAGGGTGGGCATGCAAATCCTGTGGGAGGGAATGCATATGGGTGTTCTTCACAGCTGATCTCTGATGGAGACTAGGGACACAGGAGGTTGTTCTTGTGGGGAGGGGATGTGATGTGACTGAGACTCCACAAAGGCAGGATAGTACTCTTGCAATTTCATTCGCCCAGCCTTCCCTGGGATACAACCACCAACAACTCAAGCAGGCTGAAAGTCAGAGTCACAACAGTAATATATCAAAAAAAAGTAACAGAAAGAATGGCTGAAAAAAGTTCCATGTACTTCACAGATTTAATGTATAAACTTCAGAATAACTGGCTCAACAGCTTTAACACAACATGCTTCATCAGATTTAAAACTTGCAGTATAAAACAGAACCATTTAAATAACCTCATTCAATGACATCATCCTGATTAACATATAATTATCTCTTAAAGGCCAACAAATTATTAATTTTAAGATCCTAGTTTAAAACAATAAACATTCATTATTTCAGTGGTCACATTTTTAAAGATGGTTTTAAAGTACACATTTCATTCAACCCTAGTAGCTGATGAGAACTTAAAATATTCATCCATTTTACATATGGAGCTTCACATCTGCTTACCATATTTCCACCTTTATCACCTTTTTAACCACTTGTAAAACTGCAAATTTAAAGTGATGTGTCTCATCATTCTCTATTACATGCTTTGCTAAGGCATAAGTCTTCACTAATCTCTTTATATCCGACATATGTCCAATAATTCTTTACGTTTTCTTTTTGTCTTACCTATATAGAATAAATCACATTTCATACAGATAGCAGTATATACAACATTAATGGTGTTACAGGTTGCATAACTATTATATCTATGCCTGATTTTTGTAACAGAATGAAGAAAGAAGGAATTTCTGTTCATAAGCACACAAGTACAATTATAATGCACTGAAAGATATCCCTCTTTTTGCAGTACAATTTTTCTGTCATTTTAAGATCATTATAACACATCCTTTATTTTAAATTCTTACCTTTCCTATAGACAAACTGTGGATTTAGAAGGACCATCACTAGGATGGGACAGGTGCATGCACAAGGTGGAATAGTGAATACCAACAGGTTACAGCGGCATGTACACAGAGGAGGTACCTTCATGAACCCCCCCCACACACACACACAAAAAAAGTATTTTGATTGATTTTTTTAAATGATTGGATCTTACTGAAATAGGAATTTCAAGCCTGGGGGGATTGGAAACTTTTGACAGTACTAGAAATGCAAAATAGAATAAAGTGAAACATCTCTAACATAAGGTCATGTAGTTCAAACTACATAGGCATCAAAATTAATGGCTTGAGGGCTCCCTGAATTTATAATTTCAAGCATTTGTTTTATTCTCTTCAAATAATCATTGCTAATTTCTTAAAATTGTTACCTCTAAAGAAAATATAACGAATAAAAAGAGCACATCACTCTAAGGTTTTCTACAATGACAGAAGAACCTTCATTTAGTGTTTTGTGTGAAATTATTAATTGTTGAGATTTTCATTCTAGTATCCAAGATTGTAAAAAAGACTGTATTAGGTATGGAGGGGTTCCAAGGTAAAAACCCCAAGACCCCGTGATAAAAGTTAACCAACAAAGGGGGTTGTTGACAAACTTCATTTAAGTTTTAATCAAAATAACAAGTTCTTGGTGTTTAAGTTAGCACTTCTGGTGTTATCAAAAGATGTTAAGAATTCTTTGAGTCTTAGTCAGAAATGGCAAAGAAATTTAAGCAATTATTTGCCATTAATATTACTTGGTTAAACATATGCTTAATCTTAATATTTGACAGTATTTTCCAAGTTTAAATATCCCATAGTTATTATTGCTGACAGCTAGGATAAGTCATTTTTGTTTTTATTTTCTTTTTCAAGAAATGTTGGGTGTTTTGAATTGAACTGTTTTAACTGTTGATGCAACTTATTGACTCTGATGTATTTTAAATGTGTCCTTTATAAGAATGTGATTACTAAAATTGATTTTCCTGATTGTGGCTGCTCTTTTAGGAGTAAGAAATATTTAATCTTCAGTTCTTTTGTTTGTTTGTTTTTTTGTTTGTTTTTGAGTTAGTAAGATATTGTATATTGCAACAGGGAAAATATATTGGACCTGCAGTTATTGCTTGTTAATAATTGTTATATTTTAAGGTAAGCAAATCAGTTTTTAAACTCTGAAGAAAGAGCTGTCTGTCTGTGGCTTAAACATTTTCAAACTCTTAATCTTTTCTTTTAACCTTATAATTCAGTATTCATTTATTCTTTTATTACAGGCCAATGTCTTTAAATGGTCTGTCTTTTCCCTTTTCAAAATTATGCTGAGTTTAGTTTTTTATTATTTTGTTCAGTGCGCTATAAATATGCATTTCATTTTGATTTTTACTAAAGTCATTTTAAGAAAGCAGCCTTCTAGACACAAAGTTAAGTGACTTGCTCAGAGTCACAAACTAGTTAAGTGGAAGCTGTAGTAATCAAACCCTGGACTGCTGCAGATGGTAGGTCTAACAGAACACAGTCTCAAACATATGTATCAAATGCTGGACAATTACAGTATATAACAATTACATTTGGAGTCATCTGTCCCTTTATTTACCTTTCCAATAGCTGAGATTTCTAAGTGTTAATTTAATTTTATTATTCATTGTTATCTATCAAAGTATAAGATGCAATGGGTACATATATTTATTTTCTCTTAACGGGCTTTTAGGATGCTAAGTGACACTATAGACAGCAAATTGTTTTCTTTAACAGTAAGGAATATATAAACTCTCTTAAATATGCTTATTTTCCTAAAAAAAAAGTTAATTATGCATACTTTATGAAATTATGGTTAATGTGTCTTCCAAAACTTACATATATTACATAAAGCCTTTACGATTTCACCCCACTGTTTTTTTCGAATATTCAGTTTTATAAACAATTCTTAATACTTCAACCACATTTCTTTAAAATAGTATTTTATAATTTCCCCCACACATTTACCTTAATCTTTAATTCATACCTTACGTAATATATTTCCAGCACTTTTGTACATTTTACTATCCACATTTTTTCTTTTTTCATAGAAGCTGTCAAGTCATCAGCATATGACAGTGTTAAAAGACAATTCCAGTTCCTGTCTAAATTTCCACTGAGCCAAATACATCTGTTTACCAAATCTTAACACTAATACATTCACTCCTCATGTAAACAAATCACTACTCACAGGACAGCATTGTTTCACTCTACTAGTAACTCCAACCTTTCATTAATATCTTAATTAAACCTTTTTCTTGCATTGGTCTACAAAAAAAACTTAACCTTCTTACCACAGTTCCATATGGTCAAAAATCGACCACATTTGTTCACAGTCTTTATTGTCTTAAGCTTTTCCTGACTCACTCATGATCATTATGCCTCCCACATTTTAATTTTTGATACTCTCTTTAAGACATTTGACATCTTAGACTTCTTCTTTTTATCATGTATATTTTATTCATTAAACTTTTATCAATTATTTTTCTCAAATTTGTTTGTATTATTTCTGCTATTAACTTGAAATTTAGATTACAGAACATGACTTGTCTCCAGTTTTTAAATAGCAGTCTGCCATTCTTAAATGTATTTTTCTTTCATTTTCATTTTCACATTTTTATAAAAAAATTCCATTCAAATTTGGAGCAGCATTAACATTTACTTCTTTTAGTACTTCTACTTCCTTTAAGTCAATTTCTCTTTGCAGTTCTTGCACATCTTAAATACTAAATTTCTACACATCTCAGTTCTGTGCAGCTCATCTCCTTTTCTTATTATATGCATTTTTTATATATTCAGCTGTCACCTTTATAATTTATTTTTGTGTTCTTACTTCTTTGGGATTTTTATCTAGTGATAAATACGTCTTCCTTTCATCTCTTTTAATCACTTTCCTCTAGCAGCTGTGTAATTTCTATCTTTTTTAGCTGCCAACAAATATGTTTGTCTCTTTAATTTTTATTCCTTTTGAATACCCCTCTTTCTAATAAAAAAAAAAATCTAAAATATTTTCTTCTAATGTTTTTTTTTTCACATTTCTTCATTAGTGTCATATACTCTGTGTCCCTATCTTCAATCCAGTTTTATTTTTACTTTTTTATAGACCTTCTTGCACTTGGGTCTATATTGAATTAGTGAAAGCTTACAAAAGCGAATGCTAATTCATCGACCCCTTTTAAGCGAAAGCTTAAAATCTCGAACACCCGGATTAGCGAATTTTTTTTCCCCTGGGAAAAAAAATTGCTGTTCCGAGAAACACACACACACAACACAAGCACACCAAAAAAAACAGCAATCCACACACATACACTTAAAATTCTACATCTACCCTACAGTAAACTGTGCATACACTACTATCTATCCACTTACCTTAACCCAAACCCTAACCCTAAGGTCTGTCACTATCGCACACTCACCTCACCCACACCCTAACCCTAACTCACCTAACCCGCACCCTAATCCTAATATCCGCACAATTGCACACTTTCCTGAACCCGACCCATAACTGTCCACCACAGTGCTGAAAATAGCAAAGCCACAGAAATGGCCAACCGAATTCTTTCCCTAGGAAAAAAATTTGGTGTTCTGCAGCTTCGCTATTTTCAGCGTTCACTGTTTTGGGGTCGATATTAGAACATTCGCTATTTTAAAACTTCGATGTTCTAATATAGACCCCATGCACTTCACTAGAAAAGCTACCCAACACTACAACCAATTTTTATAAAATATCGAAATACCTAAAAGATTTCTTACCTTCTCTTCCATTAATCCTTCTTCTCTAAAAACCTATGTCAACTTTTTAATTCCTTTTCCTTTTTTTTTAATTTCCTCTACATCACCCCTACTCAACCCCCAAATTACCAGAGGGGATGAAAAACTGGCCATACATATTTTGCCTTCCACCTCTCTCTCTCTCATATTACCAGAACAGAAAACATAATGGCTTAACTCTAATAATTCTTCATCTCGCTCTCTACATAATATATATATATATATATATATACTTAACCCAAACCCTATCCCTAAGGTCCATCCATATATAACATGGGTCTACGTTTCTTGATCGAAATTTCAAAATCTCGAAAAAGAAATGTAGAAACCCACTTAAGCGAAAGTGCACTACATCAAAAATGCACTTTTGCAAAAGCCAGTTCAGCGAATCAGAAAAAATAAATAAATAACGTTAAACACTATTTTGCAAGGGACAAGCCCTTCTGCACCTCCATGTGGGGGGATGTGCACCCCACACCCCCTACTTAAATATACTAACTCTGAGATCACACCACAGTGTGGAAAAGGATACATTTCCTTATCCCCACTGTAATGTGCTTTGCTGAATCGGCTTTTGCGAAAGTGCACTTTCGATGTAGTGCACTTTCGCTTAAGTGGGTTTCTACATTTCTTGTTCAAGATTTTCAAATTTCGATCAAGAAACATAGACCCATATATATATATATATATATATATATATATATATATATATATATATAAACTCCGTGTACTGAGAAATCTATTACCCATATTCAGAGCCAGTGATATACAATTCTCAAAACATGAAATTGTATATTAATGGTATGAACTCTGGGAATTTTACCAATTATTTTAAATCATTATCAGTTTCTAATTCATCTAAATCTACATCTACATCTACTTATATCTATTTCTTAACAAATTACCTTAATGTTGAGTTGCAAAATGGCGAGACGGAAACAACAAAAGTTTACATTCATGAATGTCCAGATCATGGTAAATTTTTGCTGTGAAAGGAGTCAGTTGGCCAATCTGGTAAACTTTGCCCTTTTCTCCACTGTAGTGTGATCTCAAAGTTGGTATGTTAGTTGGGGGGTTTGTTGTGGGGGGCAAGGCCCCTCACTTGGGTGGGTTTTATTAGCTTCATTTTTTTTTTTTTTTAAGTTTTGTTGGCCGATTGTTTACTTGCCAGGGGAAAATTTACAATGATCCAGATGTTCATGAATATAAACTTTCTTTGTTTCCATCTCACCATTTTGCAACTCAACGTTATGGTAATTTCATAGATTCATATATTGATATATATATATATATATATATATATATATATATATATATATCAATACATGTATAGTACGTATATGTATTTTATATATATATATATATATATATATATATATATATATATATATATATATGTATATGTGTATATATATATATATATATGTGTATATATATATATATATATATATATATATATATATATATATATATAGATAGACAGATATACACACACACACACACACACACACACACACACACACACACACACACACACACACACATATACGTATGTACCATTGAAACAGATTCTGGGCACAGAACAGTCAAATGAACAAGCTAAGTGCATTTTGACATCCACAGACAGTCCATATTTGAGATTTACTATTATTTGTCTTAAACTGTCATTAATATCACCTGATGCTATGATATCTGCATTACTTATGATGTAGTTCCCTAATTCTTCAAGTAGTTCAGTCCTCTCACTCATACTTGTAAATTCATTCAGTGATACAATACTATATATGCTTTTTCTGACTTTAGCACTGGTCACAATCAAATGTACTACCCTTCCTCCATTGCATTTACAACAAGCACAGAATGTTTGATTTAACCTTTCTAGCAATTATTCATTATCTCTAATCTTCTAATATTGTTTTCATGCTATTAACATGCATGGATGTATCTTTATGTTTTCTTCCCATATTTACTGCTGCATCAGTCCCAACAGTCCCACCCTCCATCTTCTCACTATCAACCAATTGTTCCCCTTATATACTCATTTTGTAATGTGACATTCTTATTATCATTCGAGACTACTATTTTCTGTGTTGTTGCCCCTCCTTCAAGGTATTCTGGCAAAACATAACCCCGGTCTTCTACTTGGTTAACAAACCCTTTATACACACTTTCTTGAAACACATTTTCCAACTGATTAACTTGAATCACTTCTTCAGTACATGTTATGCTCCACAGATATTGTCTTCGTATGTTTCTGATTGTGCCACTACTGTACAGTCATCACTTAGTAATTTGTACTCAAACAAGTCTTTTTCTTGAATGATCCCTTTCCTCACATTATGAACATCATTTTTTATCACAACATAGTACCAAACTTGCATCAGAATTACAGAAATAATGCCTTCTGTTGCTCACAGTATCAAACCGCACCTTGAAATCAATTCATATTTCATATTTCATGTGTGATGTGTGACATACATTATCAGTGATGTTCAGTAAAACCCATACTTCCCAAGCAAATCTTTTACCTGCTTAATCTCATGCACAGTTTCATATTTAGCTGAAAAGGTCATACAAATCAGCTTCATCAGTAACAGCTGTTCTAATAAAAATGACCACCCAGTTTAAACATATCACAGAGAACACAAACTAATAAAACAAAAAAAATCTCCAAGTCAACTTATTTAGTGCTTTTGTCCATACTGATAAAAGGACTTCTTCAGAATGAATGAAGTCTTTCAATTCATAAATACATATACTACACTTTTAGTCACATGACAATATCATATGATACACAGACATCAATTAAAGAAAAATAAAGTTAACAATTCCTAAATTAATATTTATTTAATCTTCTATTAAATTTCAACACAAACTGTAAATTTAATTTTCTAGCAAGCCATTTAAGTTGTATTACAGTATGTGCAATGTCAGCATGCTTGCTAGGAATTAAGGTAAGTCCTTCATTTAAAACATTTAACTGTTCATCTGAAAAAAAACTTTTTGTGTAAAACTAAAAATCACATTTTTGTCATTTCTGTTAAAACTAGAAGTTTTAATAGTTAATGTTTTGTACTCATCCTCTCCCCTGCCTTGACCTCTTCCTCTCCCTCTCCCCCTGTTTGAATCATTGTACCATTTTTGTTGAACTTGTTCCTGTTTTTAGCACGGTTCTGTTTATGAAAATACATTTTCTTTCTGCTTAATATTCAGTAGTCTGGGTGACAGCCTCACTGTCTTTTGCTCCATGCTGTTCTCTGAAAAAAAAACAGAAATGTTAGCATTGCTTTTGCTCCACGCTGATCTCTGAAATAATGGAAATTTTAGTGTTGTTGGTATTCAACACTTCCGCTTATGTTTGACACTTCGACATATTACAGGAGAAGCATCAGAACTGCTAGGGAGTGGACAGTTATTAAAATTGTTAAAATTACGTGGACTTTTCTCAAGTGGGTATGCTGTTGCATTGGTATGTCATTTTACCTCTTTTGAGTTTCTTTTTTTTTTATATACATTTTTTTATGTCTCTCAACTATAATAAGTACACTTTCATATCCAGTCATAAAAGTTGTAAAATTCTCATAGACTTTTCCAAAGCTAAAAGTCTCATTTAATTGTGTAATTTCAGCTTTATATGTCCTATCCTCATCTTTGATAACTTCAATACAATTTTATTAAAAAAAAAAAGATCCACCAATCATTGAAAAAAACAGATCTTCCATGGTAATTCCATTGAGAAATTAGTATTTCCTCAAACCCTTTGGTACAACTAAAAAAGAAAACAATGTTCCAGACATAAATTATCGTAAATGAGGGAATGATGTTTCTTAAATTTCTTTTTGAACATATTAATATTTTTTTTTAACATCTGATGGTACAGACAAATTATCATTCACATGTCCTCCATTCCATTTAAAAGATTGGTTGATGCCTTTAAGAAAAAAACTTAGGGAGCATCTCTGATGATTGTTCACCATCCCAGCAATTTCTTTGTTAGATACTAAGGTTTTTCCACTCATATTCAAATGTCCAGATTGATTTAAACTAACTGCAGGCATTGAACCAATTAACTCTGGTGACCCATTACAAATAATTATCGGTTGACTAACCTGTTGTGGCAATGCAGAAATGGTAACTGCACTCCTGCTAAGGCAATATTAATATTACAAAAAAACTGCATTAAAAGATTCAGGTACAGTATGTAGTATTAATGAAGTTAAACCTTCCGGGCTACCATCTTCCTGCTAATCATTTCCAGCCATAAAGCAGAACTGTAACAAGACTAATAAAAATGACCAACCAGTTCAAAGTATCACAGAGAACATAAGCTAATAAAACAAAGCAATCCCCACTTTAGCTGAAAAGCAGTAATTTGTTTAGTGCTTTACATGAGTGTGTATTGTGTAATATTGTCATGAGTGTCTTGAAAACTCCAGCATGTTTGCAAATACTAGCTGTAATTTTCCTGACTTGACATTTGGAAGCTGATCATTTCAACTAAAATTTATCGACAGGAACCTGGTAAAAGATTATAGACTGACCATGGAATAAATATTTTTTCCAACAAAGGTCTCAAAGTTATTTTTGCCAGTTGACTCTTTCCCAAATGTATGACTGCTCATTCTATTTTTTTTTACCACACAAAATATTCATCTAGTTTTAGATGTTGCCATCAGACAGAAGCAGTACTTATGACTGTGGTAGTTACTACTAACATGGCAAATGTCTACACAGCATCTCTGCAGTTGGTACCCTCCTGTTGTCTAGTTACTGCAATACTTTCCACAATCCGCTTTCTCAATATACTCACATCATCTAAAGCTGTCTTCCACCTCCTTTTGCCCTTTTAGCACTCGTTATGGTCCCTGTTCCTTTCACTGAAAACATTCTACTGCATCTCCCCACAATAGATCAGTTCCATCCTCTGGCTCTGATTCTTGCAGCAATGACAATAGTGTTTTATTCTATTATCCACCTTCTGATATTTCCATAATTACCATGCTTTGCTCAGTTTGTGAATTTGAGCTATTTCTTTCTAATTCGAAATCCACTTGCAGTCCCTGCTCACCATTGATCTTCTTGGACTACTACATTTTACCACAGTTCCCAAACCACCAGTAGTTCTGTAGCTCCTTCTATTGCAAAAAGAGTAGGGGAATTTCACTAGCTCCCTCGCCAAATTTCCCATACTTAGTATGGAAAACCACCTCAGCTCTCCCCAGAATAGAGGCCATAAGCTTAGTGGTACTATTACTGTAAACAAGGTATAAATTAACAGGTAAATAAATAAAGTACTTATTTGAACTTCACTTCATTTTTGTCCCTTTATAAAACCATATTCACTTTCATCATTTAACTCACCATCTACATCTGCTAAATGTCCATCTGCCATTGTTCTGCATTTGGTCGTCTGCTGCTGTCAAGATACAGAGATCTGTCAGCCTTCACCTTCAAAATGCAAAGCACGTTTTTACAGCTGTAGTCATCTGTCTTTCTATCTGCCTGATTGTTGTCTGCTTGTCATTACAATGTGTAAACATAGGGCCTTGAATTAAACTGCAACACATGCATTTGTCCTAATAAATCATAGCTTGCTGACACTATGTTGTCCAGCTGTTATCTGTTTTTTTTTTTCCTAACTTATCTGTCTTATTTCTGACTAACCACATCAACAAAGTGTTATCTGTGCATTGCAACTGCCGTATTCATGAGGTTGCCAACGGGGGTAAATCACAGTTATGACACTTTGCAGAACCACCAGTGCAAACAAGTCTTATTTGGCAGCTGGCAAGAAATGTTATCATGAATGAAAATATAATTCATAGGAAGAAACATCTAGACTTTTACCCGAGAGTCTGGCATATGAAACCTTCAGAGCTTAAAATGGGAAAAAGCATCATCTTTGTCATTAGACATAACATGTATATACTAACTGCCCCTTGGACAGAAATCTTATGCTGACATAATTTATGTTTCTAATCAGTTAATCTACTTAGTGTACCTTCTTTACCTTGAATCACTGTTACACCTACTGCCTTATTATCTGTCAAGAAAAAGGCTCAAGTTTTGGCTAGTCTCCTCACAAATCCTATACTGTGCAAAGCAGGAATTCCAGAAAAGTGTTTTCTTTTTGATATCCCTCTGCATCTTATTTCCTAAGGACCATGGCTAGCTAACACCTGCCACTAAGGAAGCTTCCAAGTCCTATTCCTGCATCCTTATACAGCTGTAGGTACTGATTGCCCAGCCAGTATGATTGCACACTCTACTGAAATGCCTTAGGAACTCCTACCACACCTTCGCATCTCATTTTCTGTACATTACTAATCATATCCAGTTACATACTTTTGTCTTTTCTACCAGCCAGTATTTTACATAATCTCTTAGTTAACACACTCCTTGACCAAACTGTCCTGAACAAAAAGACCAAATGGCCAGGCAAACGCTTGTGGAATTTTGTCCTAATCATATGTCCTAATCAACAAGCCGTTAAATGGCAACAAACCTACTCATCCTTTCAACCAGTTACTACAGGTGCCCCTCAGGGCTTTATCCTGAGTCATCTCCTATTTAATATAGTTATTAATGATATCCCACATCTACTCGCCCTGCTAGTTTAGTTCAGTATGCAAATGACTCAACATTGGTGTATGGCCTCAACAATAAATAAGCTCCAAGTCATTACCTAAAAATCTTTCTCCTCCATAGAAACCTGGCTCAAGAAATCAAACCTTCTACTTAACTCCAGGAAAACTAAATTAATTCTTCTTACCTCAAAAAGTTTTCAAAATCAAAAGCAATATTTTACCATAAAGTCAGCAAATAATAGTGTCATTCAAACTGTAACTCACAGTGAACTTCTAGGTGTTATAATAGATGACAATCTCAAATATGACCAGCATATACTGCACACTATTAAATGTACACACCAGAAACTAGGCTCCCTTTATAAGATCAATGAATTCCTTACATATACTGCAAGAAAAACCTCTAGGCACCACCTCCGTATTACCATCTCTCATATATGCTGATCCTATCCTAACAAACGTAAACAATACTCAAAGAAAGAAACTTGACTCCTGCTACAATGATGTAGCTAAATTTGCCACCAGTCTCCTTCATAGGATCCACTATTGTAATAGTTTAAAGTAATTAAACTGGCTTGAACTACACAACTACCCAACATATTCAAAACCAACTGCAGCACACAAACTCATTCATCAACCAAAAAAAATGCCCTGCACTACAAAATGTATTACTGCCCTACTGTCCAGCAAGGGACCTCTGCTCTAGTAACAACTTCTTATTACTTACAAGTAAGTCAAATAATGTTGCAGGAGACTCGCTGTACTCCCAATACATCGCTAAACTCTGGAATAGTATCCCAACACAAATAAAACTCTCCAACAAACTCAGTAGTCATTAAACAACATTTTAACCAATCCTGATCTTGCACATGCTCATCACAAGGTTAAGACTTTGTGTTCACTGTACGATACTCTCCAAATACTCTCCTTAAACAGAATACTCTCAACCACTCACTGACAAAACATTTTTTATACATAACTGCTGCCTGTACAATCCACTAAGTTGCATGTGGGTTTACTCTTTAGTACCTTCCACCTCTGTAAAATCTTAGAATGTATAAATTTAACTACTGTCTGTGTATAAATGTAAATAGAAATGTAACTGCTCTGTGTTTAACTGGAACTTAGTAAAATGCAAAGTAAGCAATTGGAGCTTTACTCCCTAGGCCTCCTCTGAAAATGTGTATTACCCAGCCAGAGTTTCCCAGTAAACAAAGACAAATAAATAAATAAATAATAGATTAAATATGTCTAGTTTTCTTTAATTGGAGTATAAAACAACCATCTACCAACTTCTATGTGATCGCCCACATTTTAGAGATCTCTGTGAAGCAACCATCTTGTGCAGTATCTTCATAAAGTTGTTCTAAGGTCACTATTCTATCCTGTACCTGCTCATTAGACCCATAGAGAAACATGAAGTCATCCAGATGACTAATGAGACATGGTTCTGCGTTACCTATCACCTGACCTTTTTAATGCACTTCTGAATTATACAGTGCATTCACAGGCCACTGCACAACATGTAGACATGACCCTCTGACTTAGAGCAGTCCGAATGCTGACTCACTGTTTACTATCTACAGAAACTGAAGCCGCTTTGCCCCTCACAATAGCCTCAATATCCTCCAAAGAGGCAGACAGCTGTGGTATGACTCTGTAATGCATTGATATTGACAGAGGCCCCTTCAAGAGCTGACAAAGGGTGAACCACCTAAAATGTGTGTCTCTTTCTTACGAACCAGACTCAGTGAGGAATCATTAAACTTAGATTATTAAATAAGGGCATTGTTTCCCAACCTGAAGTTTTTCCTTTATCAATTAGCTCAAGGAGTACAGCTTCATTTCATTGAACTGATTTCAAATTAACATGTTCTCTAGAGACTTCCCCAATGAGACAAAATGTGACAACCCATTAAGTAAATAAATCAAGCTTGTGTTTTTGGTTATTAAAACTAGCCTTTACTAACTTCACACATCGAACAATGACATGGGAACACATACAGTTATACTAAAGAAAGCAAACCATTTAAACATTTTCCAAAACATCCAGCGTTCACTTTTGTCAACATTTTAATTAAGTTCATGTATCATACATATATGTTTTCTTTTCTAACAATGATCATTCACTCCAAAATTACACCAATTGCTCAATACCTGCCTTCCCTTAAATGTCACTCCTCTTCCTGAAAATTATTCTGCATGTATTATTCCCACAAAATCCATTTATTTGAATGCAATTTACATCTTCTGTTCTCTAAAGATCCCGCCAACAAGTTTTGTATTTCCTTTATAATATTCAATACTCCATTTATGGTTGGTTTACATTTTGATTTCCATTTTCTTGTTATTGGTTTTTTGTTAGGCAGTAGTATTAACCTTAACAAGGTCTTTCTATGTCCAGACAATTCACTTCTCACATTCCAGTTTAAAACAATAATTTCCTTAGTTACAATCATTTCCTTCACAAACATTTCAGACAAATTACTCTGTATGGAATGTTTAAAATCTGCCATCTCATTACATTGTGAAAAACATGTTCTTATTTACCTCTCATTTTCCCATCACACCTCCAACAGCTACTATCTACCTGAGAAGTTTTTTTTTTCAGAAAACTGCTTAGGGTATAAGAATATCCATGCAAACACTTCCATGCAAGAATCTTAACCTTCTGGACTTTGTTGCATACTCGGGAGCCATACAGATGTCCTCCCACTGTATATTGCCTTTCCAGTCTGCCTTCCCAATCTTTTCTAATCTCTCCTGATAGATTATTATACTTATTATGCAATATTTTATGCCCAATTATGTGTCACTTTTGTAACAGCAAAGTACACTCAACTGAAAACTCCACCCAAGCTGGTCTTTCACTTGATGCTGTCAGTCACCAGTTGAGAAGGCAGTCTGTAATCTGCAGTCCAAACTTCTGCTTGCTATAATCTTTCCCAACATAGTTATTTTCTCCCACTGCCTTGGATCTTTGGTAATTTTCTTCATTAAATTCCAGCCCCCTCTTGCCTATTTTCTATGCCTGTACTTGCAGGTATCCATATTAGTAACATTTTGTTTGTGTTATGTATATAAGACCTAACTGTGTAGCTCTGAAGTATTCCTTTAAATCATGTAATTCTCCTAAACCATCTTATTATATGGGGGAGACATTAACTCTTGCCTTCTTTCCTTCCCAAATAAAATTGGTCTGTATGAAGCTGGATTTGAAGGGTTTTTACCTTCTTTGGGTAATACAGCCACAACAGCTTTCTTCCAAGATGCTGGTACTGCCCTTCCTTACAAAATACTGTTAAATATAACCTTACAGATCTATAGCACTTTCTTCCCTCCTAGCTTCCAAATGTACACAGGAATACCTTCTGTTCCTGGAAACTTTCCCATTGATTGCTTAAACATCAATATTTTTAGCTCATCTTTTCCTACCTTAGGGATTAATTCTTGAGTCTCTTCTTCCTATAGTTAATTCTTCACAAAAAAAACAAATTCAGCAGGAGAACAAAGGGATACTACAAAATGCCTTTATTCAACCAAAACAGACTGAGTGTTTTCATAAGAGTATAACACAATTTCTTTAGAATCTATTTAAAAATTCACATACTTGGTTTAAATACCTTTCTAATGAGTCACATGATAAAAAACACACCCCTCAAAGCCAATAACTCTTTTTTAAAAAAACCTACCTAATGACGAAAAATACAAATTCACACAAATAAAATGCATATAATATCGGAAGATCGGTAGGTAGTCAGATGGCTTACCGAAGCCATATCAGAATTCGAGGACTGAGAGCGAAAATATCTAACTACAATAACAATAACGTAAAGTTCTGGCATTGAACAAAGCACAAAAGCGACAGCGGGTGACGTCGTGATCTGAGCCTAAACAGGTGACGCAGTAAGAATGAAGTCTCGGTGTGGTATTTGCTTTCCACAGGCGAGATAATGTTAACTTTTTCTGACATCGGTTAGAGCAAGAAAAAAGGATCCACAATGGGGTACTTAGCTTTAGAAGACTTCAACTTCAATTTGGAAATGAAAACTCAGGTAGCGGGCAACCGGCACTCATGTGAACTGCTTCTGCTTTGGGCTCCTCGGCAAGAAAGACTGGTGTTGGCTGCCTGTTTTTATACCACTGACGACCTGACATCAGTCCTGGAGTGACAGCAACTGACACAGAAATACTAAGCGTCTGGTATCCGGGCCGACTGAGGGCTACCCCTGGCAAGATAACCCAGATGTGATGACTGCAACAGTGAAACATGAAGAACATCAGCCATTACTCATCCTATGGCTGTTTATATAGATCAAAAGGTAAAGACATTATTTTCTAGATACACAGATATAGTACAGGATTCATGGGACTTTTTGGTAAAATTGAGAGAAGTTACATATAGTCCCACTTTGGCATTTGTTACCATAGATGTTGTCAACTTATTCAATGTAATTCCTCAGGATGTAGGCAGGGACATTTGTCATGAATCTGTGCATGTCAGGGGCTTTCAGCTCTAATGAACTTAATGTGTTAGATGCTTTATTGGATATGGCTTTGAAGAATAATTTTGTACATTTAGATGGACAGTTTTTTCAACAGAAAAAGGGAGTAGCAATGGGTGCCGGTTTTAATAATAATAAGAATGCATTTTAGAATTTCCTTATATGGTGATTTTCCTGTTGGGAAAAGTTCACAGGAAGTCATGTGATGATTCTGGAAGTATTTAATGTGAATGAACTTCCAGCAATGTTTTTTGCCTTGAAAAAGTTCGCAAGTGGTCGAGTGAAAGCGCTTGGAAGATATTGTGGATTTTTACTTTGCCTTGTTATATTAAAGGATCTTTTTGGAGACCTAGCAGCTGTTTGATTTCTTCATCTGCTTATTTTGAAAGCCTTTGTTTACGTGCTTCCGGGTCCTGTTGTGCCAAGTGGTTTTTATTCTTGGTGTTTTTTATCATGTGACTCATTAGAAAAGTATTTAAACAAGGTGTGTGAATTTTTAAATAGATTCTGAAGAAGTTGTGTTATACTCTTACGAAAGTGCTCAGTCTGTTTTGGTTAAATAAAGCTGTTTTGTAGTATACCTTGGGTTTCCTGCAGTATTCATTTTTTGTGTTTGGTTTTTGGTTCCTTCCTGGTCTGCCTTGTGGGTTATAGTTAATTCTTCCATAAATATTTCCATTTGTGCCTTTTCATTGGTTTCCCCATTCCTCTGCTTTGCACAAATCTTCATAGAATTTCCAAAATTTCTCAATATCTGTGTAGAAGCCCTTGTTAGTTTTCTTGTCATAGGCTCCCTAAGTTTGGTAACAACCTTTTCTATCTTCTGGTGCCTAAGTCGTTGAAGTAAGAATTCTTGTGTTCTGGCAATGTTATCAAAAATTACTTAACAGCAGCCTTTCTAAAGTCATGCATATTGTATAAATACAACCTTCTGTTCCCTTTAGCACTCAGCAATTGCTCCTCTTCTTGTTTCATGAGATTCTTCCTCCTCTAGAAAACTTTAACCAGTGAGAACCTCTCTGAATAATTCCCAGTGCTGCTTTTCCATATCTTTTTCTCTCTTATTTCTGACAGATTTTTAAACTTCATTTTCATTTTATCCCACTCCTTCACTATCCCTTATAAAGAAATGTCCATCTTCTATAATAACTTTTGAATCATTCCTGCTACCCATTCCATAATTCCTCTCTTTTTAATAAGTAAGAAAACTCCAGTGTCTCATTTTTACTCCATTGCCCTGTCTCTTTTATCTTAGCCTTTATTGGTGCATGCTGTGAAATAGTTAATGAATATGTTTCAGAGCTTTCAGTTAAATACTCGTGATCCTTAAAATGCAATTTTTATCCATTCTTGCCCCGTTTTTTGTACCTTGGAGAATAATACGTAAATTCTGTCTTAAGTCTCTGCTAGTAAATTTATGTCTTCCATTCCAAATATTCTGATATATTTTTTCAGAAATCTACACACTGTCATATTCTTCCTTCTGGGTCCCCTGATACATACTCACTATTACAACTTGGGTTTCAGACACCACCCATAAATGATATTCCCTGCTCAAAGCTGATTAGTTCTCCAAAAATTCTCATAAGCTCCATAGTAGTAGTTTTATGTGGAATATAAATACATGCCAGTGTAGTTCTGCTACTCTGCCGATAACCCCCTAGTACCAGAAATCTACTATTATTGCCTTTTATTTTCTGTTGTATTACGATTTGAGTCCCACTCACAATCGGTATCATTATCCCCCTCTTCCTTTGTGATACTCTGCTAGATATCCATTCTGAATCTTTTTCTTTGCCAGATGAATTTCTGACTAAGTATAACCCATTTACATTGGTTGTCTAGGAAGAAATGCACCACAGAAATGCATAGCAATTTGACATTAAAGAACTCCAAAAAAGATTCACAAAGGGTCAACATGCAATGATAAGAATGTCATAAATACTAAATATAACAAATTGGACAAAATGTTAAGGCAGCGGTTATAAATAAACTCCTCAAATATAAAGTAAATTTGACATGAATTCATGTGTATGAAATATATAATTTTACACAGTCTGATTATTAAAATAACATGATAGGGCAGTGGCTAGATCAAAATATTGTTATATTATGTGTTATCCAGGCCCAAGCGCACACCAATATATGCACAGTTACCAAATAATTATGTTTAAATACAGACTTGTGTAAAGCCAGTCACATAGATTAATAGAATATGTTAATAATCATGTTTTGCTAATATTCTTAAGGAAGGCTGAGTTTATGGCTGTCAGCAAAAACTTTTAACTAAAATCCCAGATGGTGAATTTCAGTTTTATGCATAAAACACTTTAGAAGAAAAGTCTCACAGTAAACTTACTTCAGAACAGCCAGGTAATGAAAACATCTTGAATGTCATTTAGAATGCCTGTAGTTTGTGAACACCAAAATAAAAATAATAAGTAACTCTTAAAACATAATTTGACTATGAGTAAAGGCCTGTCACCTTGACCAAAACCCAATAAATGAAATTGAACTATATTCACAGACTATTCAATTTTAAATAAAATATATTATAGCAAACGTACTTTAAAAGAAATAATGTATTAGCTGCATGGCATAAAAAGCTGGTATCCTGATTATGACTCCTACAAGCTGCAATAAGATTACTGTACGGGAACAGCCAAAAGCAAGTGGGAAAAATGAAGTCCACTCACTTTTCTCAGGGTTTGAGTGGAAGGGGTACGTGCTTAAAAATGGATGCTCTGTTTGAGTTGCTGAGGTGTTTACCTAAAGATAGCATCAATGATTCTGAAGGCTTGCATCAGTTGTGGAAGTGAGTGGCAGTTCCATGCAGTAGCCATTGCATGTCCGACCCAGAGTCACTATTATACATGCACAGGGAAAAACAAAAGGGTATAAGTAGAAACATATAACCCTGCATGGATGATGAAACCAAGCCTAGCTGCTAAACAGTTACCATTAGTAGAACACATATTCCATATGGGTCTCAATACCTCAGAAATGAATAGGTCAGCAGAGCAGCCAGGAAATGATGCTTGATGGTCAAAGTGGAAGAGGGGAACCAGAGCAAAGAAAAAAAATGTGAGCAGGCAGAGCAATAGAGAAAAAAAAAGAAAGTAAGTGGCCATCATTTAATTCACCTACATTATTTGTAAAATTAAAGACCAATAACTTTAAAATGCCAAGTTCACAAAGAACAAAGGGATAGCTATAGACACCAGGGTTCACCGAGTAAAATTCAAGCATATACACAGAATTATGCATTTCTTCTTTTATAGATCATAATAAACATATTCTAAAGCAGTCATTAATCTCATTCCCTTAATTTAAGAAAAAATGTTGTAAACATTTGCTAGCAAACAAATTAAATAAAACTTTAACAGGAAGCAACTTCTCTACCACAGCCTATGAACCCCAAAACAAAAGATAACAAATTTTGGATGAATGGATGAGTAACCATAAATTCACCCCTGGTTTCACACCCCAGTCCCTCATGGTTAGTGGAAACATGTAAATGTTCCCTGCATATCCTTTTAAAGCCTATCTCTGGGTTATTTTTATGCAAAATGTAATGACTAAAAACTACCCACAGAATAAGGACAGAATAATTCACTTACAAACTTAATTTAAAAACAATTCCTTAACCAAAGACTTTCTTTAATTCATTTGTAATGCTTGAAAAGTTAACCTTCTAACTTCTTAAAACAGCATGATTACCATAAGTAAAAAGTCAAACCAAGTTGTCCACGGCCTGCATAGTGAAATTTCGATAGCTTTACAGCATAACTCGCTTAGTAAACTTGTTTTTAAAGCAGTCAATTAAATAAGAATTTATGAAACTGATTTGCAGTCCTTACAGAAGTTTATCCAGCAGGCTTCCAGCGTCAAGATTATTATGACTGCAAACCCAGGCCTTGTTGCAGCCCAGATTCTTCATGGCAAATTTTATTCTGAATAAACCTTGAGAGGAAAAAAAACATGTAGTAAAACCATATTCACTGCAATTTGAACCTACAAACAAGCTTACTGAAGCTCAAAACTAAACAAGCAGTGCCTCACTCAGAGCAATCTTTAAACCAAATCCTTTCTTTTACTAAGGTTCTCATCAAGCTACAGAATATAACAGAACTGTGCCTTCTGAGAGACAAGGTGTTGATTCTTGTGCAATAAACTCTCAGTTCTTGAAGGAATAAGACAATAAGACTAATGCTAACTGCATCATAACACTGCCAAGAAGGGCAGAACTCTGAGCTGCAGCCTACCTTAAGACATGCAGTTTTGTGTGTGTGTGCGTGTGTGTGTGTGTGTGTGTGTGTGTGTGTGTGTGTGTGTGTGTGTGTGTGTGTGTGTGTGTGTGTGTGTGTGTGTGTGTGCGTGTGTGTGTGTGTGTGTGTGTGTGTGTGTGTGTGTGTATGTGTGTGTGTATGCGTGTGTGTGTGTGTGTGTGTGTGTGTGTGTGTGTGTGTGTGTGTGTGTGTGTGTGTGTGTGTGTGTGTGTATGTGTTTGTGTGCCTGTATGCATGTGTGTGCACGCGCTATTGCCTTCGCTCCTGTTACCTACATGTACCAGTACCCGGTCACGCCCACAGGATATTGCTAAGCATGCATCACTGTCCTTGCCTTCAGGACATTGAAAGAAAAGTAAACTCACAGAAAAAAGTCTGACAAAGTGTTAAATAAAAGAGGAACAATTTTAATACCAATTCCAAAATGTAAGTTTTTATATATGCAGACACTTTCTTAAATGTAAACTTATCTTCTTTTAGAAACAAGCAGAAAGGTGTCAAAAACATGTGTTTCACAAACCTTTTTTAATAACACATATAAGTATAATTAAAATGTATGAAAACATGCAATACAGTTATTTGTTTGTAATTGTTAACAACGGCACGTTTATGAATTATCCATTACCTCTGTCTTGATTGTCTAGCATATTATGGTCCTTATCATCTCCTGCCACTTTTCATTTCATTCCCCCTCCGTAGACTGCTAGCGACTGAAACAGTCAGCAAAATGGTACCATAGTACTGGAACAAAATCGCACAGTATATCAGAGAAACATCATCTCTCACAGAATTAAAAAAAATCACATAAGAAACACATAAAAGAATCATTTCAGTGCCACTGCTTCAACAATCATGGCTAGTTTACCAGACCAAGAATTGTTGTGTAAAATCTTACCATGACTATAGATGTCCATCTCTTCTATGTTGCAGTATTCTTTACATGAGGGATGACTGCTGTAAGTAGGCCCAACATTCGGCCAGTATACAAAAGCCTTTTACCAGTGCAGGGTACATGAGATGTCGCACATAGGCCTGCAGACAGTGTAGGCCATGAAGCTGAAATCCCCATGTACCATCTTCAGAACTGAATGCCCCAGTAGGAACACCAGTTTAAGGAACAAATGGAGGCAAACCTACATCCACAGAAAAGACATGAACCAGGGGGAAGGAGGGAGGGAGGGGCAGGATACTGCATCATGGAAGAGAAGGACATCTGTGGTTATGGTAAGATTTTACACAACTATTCGAGGTCCTTCTATTCCCATGTTGCAGTATTCTTTACATGAGGGGAAAATACCATAGCTCATGAAAAAGAGATGGAGGAGGAAGGAGCAGAGGCACTCTCTTGAAAGCCATGAAGAATGGCTCTAGCAAAGCCCGCTCTGGACCTGGAGATACCATCCAACTTGTAATGTTTAGTGAAAGGGTGAACATAAGTCCAAGTGGCTGCTTCCAAAATAGAAGTAGAATCCAAACCCTTGAAAAGGGCACCAGAAGAGGCAACAGCTCTAATAGAATGAGTGTTAAAGGGAGAAGACAGCCTCTTTCTGTGAAAGACATAACAAAACAAAATGCCCTTGGAAAGCCAAGTAGAAATTGTCTGCTTGGAAACAAGCCTTCCCAGAGCCCTGGGATGAAAAGTCACAAGTTGATCAGATTTCCTGATAACTTTAGTTTTTCCAAATAAAATCTGAGTTATCTATGCACAACCAAGGTATGTAGGACCCTCTCACTATAGGACTGTGGAGAGGGGAAAAAAGGTGGGCAAATTAATAGAATGATTAAGTGACAACTCATTCCCAACCTTGGGCATAAAGGAAGGGTTGGTACGCAAAGAAACCCTATCCTTATGAAAAACTAGGAATGGTGGAAAGGCTATCAAACCCTGAAGCTCAGGCACCTTCCTAGCAGAGGTGACGGTGAGTAATAGCACAGTCTTCCAAGTACAGTGTTGCAGAGAAGCTGTGGCTGTAGGTTCAAAAGGAGCCACAGTGTGTTTTTCCAGAACATAATTTAGATCCCAAGGAGGAGGAACAGGTTTCCTATGAGGCTTTATGTGAATGACACTATTTAAGAAAAGTTTTACATCTAATCCAGAAGCCAATGGAGGAGTCAAAGGCAGACAATCAGAAATGGCTGATAAATGAATTTTAACAGAAGAGTAAGACAACACAGCCTTCAACAGTTCACACAAGTAGGATAGAACCAAAGGAATGTCCACAGATAGTGGATCTCAGTTATGAGACAGACACCAGATGGAAAACCTCTTCCATTTTGATGAGTAGGATTTCCTTGTATTGGGTTTCCTGGCATCTTGCAGAAACCTAAGCACATCCCCAAAAAAGAGGTGTCAGAAAGGAATAAAAAAATTATCAACCACAACGTCAGATGTAGAGATGACAGATATGGGTGTATGGGAGATCCCTTGTTCTGTGTGAGAAGCTCCACCCTGGGAGGTAACGTGTGATGATTGCCCTTGGCTAAATGCAGAAGAAGAGGGAACCATTGTTGTCTTGGCCAAAAGGAAGTCAGCAGCAAGGGTTTCAGTTTGTTCTGATGAATCTTCAACAAGACTTTCTGAATGAGAGGGAAGAGGGGAATGCAGAGAGAAACATCCCCTTCCAAGCAATTTAAAGGGCGTCCAACTTCCAGACCAACGGACCTAGGACTCTGGCACAAATTTGTGGAAGTTGTCTGTTTAAAGGGGAGGCAAAGAGATTGACTTGAGGTGTACCCCACTGGTGTAGAATGTCCAGAAACACACCCCTTTGAAGCATCCATTCATGAGATTAAGTCTTGGACGTGCTGAGTGTGTCTACCACTACATTCTGCTTGGAGGAAAAATACACTGTCAACAGACTGACCCAGCACTGATCTGTCAGCTCCCATGCCATGACAGCTAGCCTGCACAGAATATATGATTTTGTTCCCCCTGTTTGTTTACATAGCAAAGTACTGTGGTGTTATCTGGAAACAGCTTTAAGGGTCCTGGATGTGAAAGAGTTTGGAAAGCCTGAATAGCCAGCAGAAGAGCTCTCATTTGTTTTATGTTTATGTATTCTTGCCTTTGAGAAGGAGACCAAAGGCCTTGAACCTTTAATTTTGCAAAAGCTGCTCCCTCAAACCATGTCTGAAGCGTCTGTGAACCGGACTTGAGTAGGAAGAAGATACAAAGGAAGACTTGGGTTTAGTGAAAACTGCTGAATCCATCCAATGTAGCTCTCTCTTTAGGGAAGGAAGAGGAAGGACAAAGTCCAATAGGTGCAGATGCTGTCTCCAGTATGACCAGAGGCAACATGGGGATAACAGATGCCATAAATCCCAGCAGTTTGAGAAACTGGCTGTCAGAGAGTGCAAAGGGATAAGGTTTTTGTAAATAGTTGGTAAGAAGCAGAACTTTTTGATGAGGTAGGCAAGCCAACATTAGGTCTGACTGTATCCTGCACCCCAGGAAGACATGTTCCTGGGAAGGTGTGAGGAAGGACATTTTGAAATGTATTCTGAAAACCAACCTTTGCAGAAGGAAAATGATGAAAAGAAGATGCTGTTGCAAAGTCCATGGAGGTGATGCCTGGAGCAGCAGGTTGTCCAGATAAGGGAATACCTGTATTCCTTGGATTCTGCAGAAAGCAGTGACAGGAGCCAAGCATTTTATAAATACCCTTGGTGCCATAGAGAGAATAAAAAGGGCAAATCAGAGAACTGCAAATATGAGGAAGCAACAGAAAAATGCAGAAATTCCCTATGGAAGGAATAAATGGGAATATGAAAGTAGGCATCCTTGATGTCCAGGGAAGCCAGAAAAGCTTGAGGAAGGATGAGAGGAAACAAAGTCTGTAGAGAGAGCATACAAAAGGTGGGAACTTTTATGAAGGTGCTAAGGTGAGAAAGATCCAGAATGAGTTTCCAAGGGCCATCTTTCCTGGGTAGAAGAAACATCCTGGAATAGAAGCCTCTTTCCCTTTGCGGCAATGGAACTTTTTGTATAGTTTCCTGGGATTTCAACTCCTGAAGCACCTCTGAAAAGAAATGAAATTGTCCTCGTGGTGGTTGAGGAATTCCCATGAAGGGAGGGAGAGATTTCCAGACTATGAAGTATCCTTTGTGGATAATGGAAAGGACCCAAAAAACTTGAGTTATGTCTTTCCAGGCTGGGAGAGAGAGGGAGAGATGCTGAGAAAGGGGGATGTGGGAGAGGCATGGGTGGTTGTCACAGACTACCTGGATTGTCAGGAAAGGGCTGCTTCTGGGAAGGTGCAGACTGAGTCAGTTTAGAAGCAGGAGATTTCCTAGTCGTCCTCTTACCTCTAGAATGAAAATGCAAGATTGTTTCCTAACAAAGCAGTTTTAATTGGATAATTTCTTTGGAATTTAGGAAATGTGGACACAAAAATATGCCTTAAATCCTGTAACTCCTTCCCTTTCTCCTGCAGTGGCTTGAACAGATAAGCTGCAGCAGTCCCAAATAAGGCATTATTATCTAAAGGGGCATCCATAATCTTAGCCTTGAAATCATCAGGGAGTGGTTGAAGCCTCAACTGGAAATATTTCCTCAAGACAGAGCCTGAGGCAGCAGCTCTAGAAAATGCTTCAGCTGCATCATAGCTGCATTTAATGGAATGAGAGGCCACCTGAGAAGAAGTCCCCAGAATAGAGCAGAGCTGAGACTTAACTTCCAAATCTGGAAGGTCAGAGAGAAGCTGAGTAGTCTGAGCAAGAAGGGCCAAGGCATACTGAGTCATATGGGTCTGGTAGTTGACAACATGAAAAGCCAGGGTAGCTGAGGTGTACACCTTTTTCCTGACCCTTTCCATAATTCTACTCTCTTTATCAGTAGGGCATAGAGAAGTGGATGGCAGAAGTCTGGATGGTTTATCAGCAGCCACAGAAACCACAACTGAATCAGCTGAAGGGCATTTGTAAAGGAATTTATAGTCCTCATGAACTTTGTAAAATATATCTGTCCTTTTAGGAGCAGGAGATTCTTTATCAGAGCCTTTGGTGCAGAAGAGAAGGCGTCAAAAATGCATGTAAAACAGGAGTCACAGCAGACAATGAAGGAGAGTCCATTAGAAGCATAGTATCTTTTCTGCACCTCAAACATCTGAGAGTAGTCCCATCTGAAGTATTCCCTCGTCCCTGCAATAGTCTCACTGAATGTGATATCCTCACCAGAAGACTCGGTACCATTAGATTCTTCCTCAAGGGAAGTATACTCCAAAGGAGATGTAATCTGGGCAGAGTAAACCAAGGATCCATCCTTTGAGGAATCCTTCTTATCAGAAAGAACCTGTTTCCTAACCCTTTTGTGAAGGAAAGACGTAAGAGGGGTGAACCCTGAGGGAGGCCTTAAGGCCATGAAGGCATTAAATGGGCCTTGTGAAAAGGCATATGATTCCTGAAGAAAAGAAACATGTTTAGTTTTCTGCTTCTTCAGGAAATTCTCCCAGACTAAGATCTGTGGGATACTTCATGGTCTTTCCAAAGCAGAGAGCCTAGCTTCCCCCCTGTCCATCCGATATGGACGTCTGCAAAACCTCCAAGGACGTGCCCATAGCTGAATCCTTGATAGCCTCCAAAGTGGTGCCCACTGAGGAATCCAAGCCAATAAAAAAATGGACCTCCAAGCCTTCATCAGCCTCGAGACGGACATCTAGAATGGGAGGTGCAGCCAAAGTAACAGGCTTGAGTTTCTTAACCTTCTTCACAGGCTCAGCAGAAGGTCCTGACGTACCCTCCATAATGTCTCACGCTAATCTCTAAGACTCGGATTTTCAAGGTAAATACTAAGAGAAGAAAGGCAGCTCTGTAGGGTCTTCTGAACAAATGCCTTACAGATAGGGCATGATGTATGGTCATGGTTAGGCCCTAAGCAGAAAAGACACTGATTGTGAGTGTCTTTATGTGGGATTTGTCTGTCACACTGCTACTTGCCTTTCTTGAATGACATGTAACTTCATACAAAGCAGTAGCAAAAGGTAAAAATGAAAACTCCAGTGGGGCACTTATTTGAATCTTGTACACCAGCAAACAACTCATGCAAGCAGACCGACAGTCAAAGATGGCATTCGGACTGGTGGCAGAAAAGTTCTGAGGATGGTACATGCAGACATCACTTTTATGGCATGTGTTGTCTGCAGAAATACCTACAAAATCCCACATACCACACTGCAGTGGTAAAAGGCTTTTGTATACTGGCCGGAAGTCAGGACTGCTTACGGCAGTCATCCCTCATGTAAAGAATACTATAACATAAGAACAGAAGGACATCTATCATTCAACCCTGATCTTAGTCTCAGTGCCAGTCCACTCTGCAGTAGACTGACGGCACATTATCTTACTCTCCATTTACCTCTGCATTTCTTTTTCCTTCTTTACTATTCTTCTCACTCCCTTTTTTATTCACTCCTTTTCTTCTGCCCTCTCCCCCTTTTAACTAACAGATGTAATCTAAATACTTTTACTGCACTTATTCATTTCCTCCACCCCACATTTACTTCTTTTCTCACAATGCTTATACGCCACCTCTACCAAATCTCTCACTCAGTTCTCAATATCCTATGTCCTTTATTCTCACTCTAATATTTTGTTCTTTTTTTAAATTTTCTATTAATATAATTTGTGCCTATCAGAGATATAATTAGAGTGCTGTGAAGAGGCAGCCACCCTGCGTGGAAGCTGTCAGGGGCATAAGCAGATACCAATCGAGGGATAGTGCAGTAACAGCATTCAGAAAGTCAGGAGAGAAGTACTTCAACAGTCTGTGCAGTTCCAGCAGGGTTGCCACCCCTCCGTTTTTTTTCTGGACTATCCGGAAATCAAATTGATTCTCTGGTAGTCTGGAAAATACTGTACAAACTCCAGTATGCTGTTTCAAAAAAGGAAACAGACTATCGTAGTTTGTAAATCGGCTGCTTTACTATGCTTTTTTACAGAAAAGCATAGTAAATCAACCGAAAAAGAGGGCGTTCCCTGCCTGATGATGTCAATGTAATGTCATGAAATGGGCGGAGTGTGGGAGGGAGAAAGGGCAGAGGTGGGCGTGGATACTGGTGATGGGAGGGGTGTGGCCTTACTCTGGTTTTAGCCACAATGAAAGGTGTCAACTCTAAGTTGCACTAATCTAAAACGAATGCCAATCCTGTGTTTGCACTGAGGGCTAAACTGCTTCAGCACATTGTGGGGTATTTAGACTGTAGCAAGCCAAGAATTACATAAGTAGCATCTGGTTGCCATAGTTTTTTTCATTTATTTATTTATTTGACATTTGTTAACTGGGTTAGTCTGACTGGGCAAGAAGCCTTTTTTCAGCAGAGGCCCATGGAGAAAAGCTCCAAAACATGAAACAGCATAAACAATACAAAACATAATATATAGAAATATAGAGCATAGTTATAAGTAATAACAAGGAAGATATATGGTATACCAACAGTAAAATCTTAGGATAGTTATATACAAACAAAGAGCAGTGTAGCTAAACACTTGACAGTTAAAAAAAAGTTAAAATATGAAAAGTAATTAAGATCTGATAATGTACATTTTTAAGTAGCTTGTCTGCAGGAAGAAAGAAATGAGATAAAGGAGGAAAGGGAGACTGAGAATGAAATAGGTCAGGTTGGAATGGGGCAGGGGAAAGACCATGTTTTCAGCTTATAATCTTTTAGAATATTGTGAAACACAAACTACTAGTAGTAACTCTTAGGTGTGGGGGTAGTTTATTCCAGGAGTTAGCAACTGAATGACCATACAGTTTACCTATTTGTTTCATGGGCTTATAGTCTTCCAGAAGATGTTTGTCTGCACTATGAAGACAGCGTTTGGGAATATAGGGAGAGATTAGGGTAGAGAGAGAGCAGGACAGCGGGAGGGATTAGTTAGTGTAGAGTGAGGAAGGTAGAGCTGTGGAAGTTGGAGTTGGTTTTGAGCTTCTGGCCACAGAAGATTTTGTAGGACAGTACAGTGGTGGGAGCGGTAAGGAAGGTTTGCAGCAAATCTAGCAATTTTATTGTAGGTGAATTCAGGTTTGGTCATGAGGTTGGTTTGTAGGTTAGTGAGTACAAGTGTAGCACAGAAGAGGGTAGGCAGTAGAAAAGTTTGTGTCAGAGAACATTTAGTATCCTTAGTAAGGTATTTTTTTCCCTACATAAGCCTAGGTTTTGGTGTGTTTTTGATGGCTTGTAGAATATGGATGTCAAACTTAAGTTGGTTGTCAATATCAACACCAAGGAGTTTAGCATGAGTTTCGACTGAGAAGATAGTATTATTGAGACATGTGACTGAGAAGGAGATTTTACAATGTTGTTGAGATTTAGGGTGGGAGAGAAGTTGTTTTGTTTTGGTGGGACTGAGTAAGAGTTCATTGCTGTTTAGCCATTTTTTAACAAATTGAAGATAATCTTGGGTAAGGGACAGAAGGCAGGTACTGGATAAGAGAGGAGTGAGGGCAAACTACGAAAATATTGTAAAGATGTTAAAGAGGAGGGGTCCTAGTATTGATCCTTCGGGTACACCAATATGAGCAGGCAGGAAAGGAGAGAAAGCAGATAGTCATCTGACAGACTGGAGTCTATCAGAGAGGTAGCTGGTGAACCAGAGTATAGTAGATTGTGAGAGATTAAGACTTTTAAGTTTAGACAAAAGCAAAGTGTTGGAGACAGTATGGAAAGCTTTGGATAAATCGAGGAAGAGACTAGAAACTAGTTTGGTTTCATCACAAACTTTGACAATGGTCTGTGTGAAAGTTATGAGAGTGGTGGCAGTGCTATGATGGGGATAAAAATAATGTTGTGTAGGTGTAAGGAGATTTTCCTGTAAAAGGTATTCAAGGATTGTTTATGTATACATTTTTCCATTATTTTGGAAAGGGGGGACAGAATGGCAATGAGGCAAAAGTTGGAGGGGTCTGTAGAGTTTGCTGCTTTATGAAGGGGAATAATATAAAATTTCTTCCATATTTTGGTCACAGTATTTTCAAGGATGGATCAATTGATAACTGTGGAGATGGGATAGGCAAGGGTGTTAGCAGTAATTTTGAGAAACTGAGGTGGCAAGTTGTCTGCAGATGTAGAACATGGTTTAAGTTTAGTGAGAAGAGATATAATATATGCAGTGGGGGGTGGGTTTCAGAGAGGAGGTTGAGGCAGGGGTGGTGGGAATTAAATTGATAGAAGAAAGATTTGCAGTTTTATTTTTAGTAAGATTTTTGATAGAGTTGATGAAGAAAGTGTTTAGAAGAGTAGCAGTATCAAGGTCAGAGCTATCTGGACAGGGACTAGGTGTAGTAGGCTTACCTGGATACAGGAGCTTATTAATATTGTTTACAATATTGTTTACAGTTTAAAATGAAGAACCCTTTTATTGTTTCTCAGCTTTCTTTTGGTCCTCATTTGGGAGGAGAAGACCCTTTTAGAGTCAGTGGACACAATGGGAAGACACGATGCCACAGCAGCTAGCTATGGGTGTGTTGTCTGTAATGTGATCCTGGCTTATACTGTCACTGCTACATGCTTCTATAATCCATTGTTTCCTTCTGTAATCTGTGCATATAATGCCATTACTTGCTTGTGTACTCTCTTCTCTTCTAGCCTGAGTTGTGATTGAAAATGGTCTTCAGACCAAAGCACCTAGCAATTTGTTAAATGCAAAATAATTAAACAAAGAAACCTGCATATCATTTCCCTCTGTTTGACAGCAACATGCAGTGGCATCATAAGTTCCCTCCTAATATATCTTGCCACCATCGCAATACCTGACAGATACAGCTAGACTTCTGGCATCTACCAGGAGTCTCTGATACAGAGCAACCCACCAAATCCAGATGAGTAATTAAGGAACCTCTGACCTATTAAAAGGATACCTTTCTGCCACTTAAGTTTACTGTTAAAACAATTAAATTTTAAGTCCATCTGCAGGAGACCACTGTGTTTTAGCCAACTCACACATAGTACTCTGATTATTTGGATGTTTATACTCATCTAGCTATATATTTATATCTATTCATCTGACATGTATATATATTTACTTATATGTATACAGGTCTACTTGATATGGTCGACAGTTCATATGGTCGAAACTCATTTGGTCGACAACCAGTATTCAAGTCACTTAACAGAGATTTGCCCCCCCACCCCAAAAGTTGTGCGACCCTGGAGTTGATATATATAGTAAGGGGGTGTGGGGGGCACATGTTTAATAGTCATTTAAAACATGAAAATACAACAAAAACTAAACATTTTAAACCAATATGTTTGTTTAAAATGTTTAGTTTTTGTTGTATTTTCATGTTTTAAACTAACGACTTATTGCTAATGTTCGTTTAATAGTCATTTAAAACATGAAAATACAACAAAAACTAAACATTTTAAATGAATATGTTCATTTAAAATGTTTAGTTTTTGTTGTATTTTCATGTTTTAAACGACTATTAAACGAACCACACCACCCAGTGTGGGGGGATGTGCCCCCTACACCCCCTCTAACTATATATATCAACTCCAGGGTCACACAACTTTGGGGAGGGGGGCAAATCCCTGTTAAGTGCCTTGAATACTGGTTGTTGACCAAATGAGTTTCGACCATATCAAGTAGACCCATGTATATATATATATATATATATATATATATATATATATATGTGTGTGTGTGTGTGTGTGAGTGTGTATTATATGTGTGCGTGTGTGTGTGTATTTATACACACACACACACACACACACACACACACACACACACACATATATACATATATATAAACATACACAAATATAACCACATGCGCGCACACACACACACACACACTTCTATATATATATAGATATATATATATATATATATATATATATATATATATATATATATATATATATATATATGGGTTCCATACACTAGATCGAATTTTCACTAATTCGAAATAGTGCATGGAATGCTCACTCCAGCAAAAGTGCACTTAATCGAAAGTGCACTTATCAAGTTCAGTACAACGAACAGGTGTTGTACTGAACTTCCGTGCAGTATTCACGGACCTTAGGGTTAGAGCACGGGTCATGGTAAGGGGATAGCCCTATGGGCTATCCCCTTACCATGACCCGTGCCCTAACCCTAAGGTTCATGATGACTGCAGCGCAGTGAAGGACATAGCAATGTCCTCCACTATGGTGCGATAGTCACGAACCTTAGGGTTAGGGCATGGGTTAGGGTAAGGGGATAGCTTTACTAGCTATCCCCTTACCCTAACCCGTGCCCTAACCCTAAGGTCCATGATTATCGCACCATAGTGGAGGACATAGCTTGTTTTTTTATGTCCTCCACTGTGCTGCGGTGTTTTTGGTGATGTGCACTTACGCAAAAGTTCACTTTCGTTAAAGTGAACTTTTGCAGAAGTGAGGCTTCCTATTACTTTCGTTCTTGTAATAGGAATCCACACACACACATATATATATATATATATATATATATATATATATATATATAAATATCTGGGTTCACTACTAAATCTCGAATTATGGAATCTCGTGACTCTGAAGCCCGAAGACCAGAATCTCGAGATTCCGTAATATCGAAATTAAAAAACATAAATAAATAAAAAGAAAAAAAAAACATTTAGAAGGTATATGCAGGGGGCAAGCCCCCCTGCACCCCCCACACCCCTTGCACTTAAATACACCACCTCCTAGATCACACTACAGTGGAGTGAATGGCAAAACTTCCATTCCGCTCTGCACGGCACTATTTTGCTATTCACTCCACTGTGGTGCAATCTTGGAGTTGGTATATTTAAGTTGCAGGATGGGTGCAGGGCTTGCCCTGCATATCTTTAAAAATGTTTTTTTATTTTGATATTACGGAATCTCAAGATTCTGGTCTTCTGACTTCAGAGTCTCAAGATTCCGTAATTCGAGATTTAGTAGTGAACCCATGTGTGTGTGTGTGTGTGTGTGTGTGTGTGTGTGTGTGTGTGTGTGTGTGTGTGTGTGTGTGTGTGTGTGTGTGTGTGTGCTTGTGTGTGTGCTTGTGTGTGTGTGTGTGTATATGTGTATATATATATATATATATATATATATATATATATATATATATATATATATATATATATATATGTGTGTGTGTGTGTGTGTGTATATATATATATATATATATATATATATATATATATATATATATATATATATTTTTTTTTTTTACATATGAGCAGAGTAGCATTGTGAATTCTGGTATCTGGTTTTGCAGGACTGCTATTCCTATGTGTACTGGCACTTTAGCAAGCCTACAATAGCCATGGTAGTTAATGGACTAAGTATGCCAGTGGATCCCCAGTTCGCTGGAGTTATACATATGAAGAATGATGAGTGTAAACTTTAAAATTGTATATATGTGTGTCTGTGTGTGTATGTTTAATATATATACACATGCACATAGATAAGGCACAAGCACACTCACATAAAATACACCAGCAATAGATACATGAATGAATATTTTTCATCTTTTCTGCTTCTCATTGCTAGATTAGAATTAACATGTCAAAAGGTGATGAGAAATGGGTTAACAAACCAAGAGGATTTCTAAGGGAAGGCCTCCTTTACCTCATCTTATTATGGTGCTAGCTAGTCATCAGATGGTCTTTCCTTAAATCAACTAACTAATAAATAAGATAAAAACTGTCTCACTTCACATATCTCAGTAGTGGAGAAGTGATTATATTTGCCAATGAAGTAAATGTTATGCTGACAAAACAACCAACGATCTAAATGCGAAGGGATAGTGCAACAGTTTGCTACTGATTTCCACCAGGTCATAACTTAGCTCATGTGTATTTTATTTTATTTTTTTGTAATTGTGTGAAATACAAACTGAAATCTGAATTAAATTAAAAAGTGAAACGTTCTTTCTAAAATATAAAATGGCACAAAATACAGTGAAGACACTCATCTGGATGAGCTGTTTGTTAATTCCAGTATAATTCCATTTCTGAATGCTCTGCAACAGACATAGGGGATTTGATGGAAAATTACTCCTATCAATTATTTATTCATTCATGCTACTCACAAACTGTAAAAAAAAGCCTTGCATAGTAGGTCGATAACTCTTATAATGGTTACTATCCATTAGAACATCTCAAGCTGCAAATTCTGATGGGAATTTAAAAGTATCTCCTTGATATCACACAATGTGTTGTGACATTCCATTATTCTTAAAGCATTTTTCCTCTTTGTTTTGAGAATGATACATTTGATGCCATCTCTAAAAAAGAGAAATTGTTACAGAAACTGTGTGTTCACCCTCATTATATCAGCATTTAAATATATGCAATTATATCATTAAACATACACAAAAATATTTATGTTGAAAATGAAGAGATACCAGTATTATTTTATTTATAATTTACATGAAAATAATTTAGTATTGCTTCAGACAGAGAAAAGGGTACTTTGTACTGTTCTAGGGGGGAAAAATAACTGTACTGGGATGAATAGTAAAAAAAAATGGAAAGCGTTTTTATATACTATATTTTATATGTAGTAAAATGTAAAGCAATGCAGCAACATGCCTCAGTCTTGTGCATACAAGACAACCGGAAAAGTATTATTCACAGCAGATTTTAACACTGGTTAACAACATTAAGCAGAATTATACAAGGACAGCAAGATGTTGCCTTTGTACATATATTTGCTCCATTTTGAGGAGCACATTTTGGGATATTTTGCATCATGTGCAGGATGTTGTCTCACAGTTGGCTTAGAGGATTAAGGAGCTGTTAATGATCTGTTTCATGTGGCTCAGAGGTGCAAGGTTTGGTTCCCTCAGCCTTCATTGTCTAACACACACACACACAACCACCCCCTCACCTGATTGAGCTCACATTCATTCATTTGCCCTTACACATACAAACACCTGATTCCCTAACTGCACTACTGCTAACTCCCAGGCATACACACATTTACTCAGACATGTAGCCTCTTGCATACACTGAAGCACACACCTCCTAAACCTGCCTCACCACTAAACTCTCCAGTACTTACTTTGACCACAATGGAAGAACACAGCCTTTTAGACATGCTCACTTCCATGAAGTTCATGGAGCAGTCATAATAACCTACATAGCAGGTGACTCTGTGAATCACATAGATGTCTTCCCAGAGACAGTTGTGGTGGAAGAGCACATGGCTAATTAGTATATGCCTCTCCCTGGACTGCCTTATTAGTATCTAGCACTGTCTCAGAGACAGCCAACCACTGCACTGCACATCTTCATGCAAAAGCACAATGGTAGTGCTGTCATAAGGATTACTTCAAGGCGTACATATCATGTACACTTTGCAGATACCTTTATGAATTTGCCACCCTCCAACCCCCACCCCACCCTGTGTGCAAAATGTTTACCCTAAGTTCAAAAATAAGTACATAAATGATACATTTTAACACAGTTAAGGTAAATACTGATGGTGACTGTAATATTATTCATAAAGGCACCTCCATCCAGTTGAGTTTGATAAATTCCTTGCCTGTATCGTAATCTTCATTCCTGACTTTTTCTCAACATAAACTCAAACTGCTTTGTCAAATAATGTGCTTTGTGTGTTTAAAAACTGAAACTATTCTGTGTGAAGGCAATTCTGCAATTTTAGGAAGGACTGCAGGTGAATTGATGGGCATTGTTCAGCAAATTTACAGTGTACTAGTTCAGGAGATGTGCTGTAGAGGGTGTCGTACAGCAGGAAACATTGATTTCCACAGCATCAGAGTCAAAATTCCTTACAGTTGCAAAATAAATGATTTGCAAAGTTGCAGAGTCAATGATTTGCATATTCATGTAGTGAGTCACAAACTCCCCTTGAGTACCCTGTTCCCCATTGGCCCTTTTTTTCAACTATAAAGGAATTCCCAATACTATTCTAGCATGTCCAAAGGTCAGTTGTCAATCTCCTCTCCGGTCCAGCTGGTGAATCTGGGAATCTTGAGGCAATGTTACAACTGCCTCATGTACACAGATAACCCTCTCCTCCTCGCAACAAATTCCAACACATGTGAGAGATGCAACCATATAGCCAAACTGGAGGCTAAGCTCTCTCAACTCAGTACTGGCATAACCAGTCAGGAGGAGAAGGAAACCACACTCACTACAATTCCAGTCTCACATAGATCTACCACGACAGCAAACCAAACACATAAACACACAAAAACATACTCGGAGGCTCTAAATAAAAATCTGCCTAAGCAGCAGAGACCTCCAAAGCAGACACACAAGCAACTGCTACCCCAAAACAAAACACGTGCAACACATAGCTCACAAAGCCAGTGTGCCGAACAGTCACAGCCCTTAAGGCTAAACAACACACCTGATACACTTGTAATAGGTGACTCTATCGTCTGGCACACTTACGTCTCGCTCACCAGGCTGAACAAGGAGAAGGTCACGGTGAGCTGCCTGTCGGGCACTGGGATCTGTCACATAACACAAGCACTCAGGTCACTCCAAGGCAAGTACAAATATGACTCAGTCATTGTCCATGTTGGTGTGAATTACCTGAGATGTACCTCCCTGGACTACATGAAAAGAGACATAGAGCAGCTCTCTGAGCATGTAGCCCAGGCCGGTATGACCCTGACCTTGAGTAGCATCTTACCCTCACCAAGAATGATGCCACAATATGAAGACAAGATGATCAATTTCAACAATTGGCTTAAGTATTGGTGTCATTCAAAGGGGATCCAATGCCTGTCAGCCTGGGATGACATGCTCAACAAGCCACGATGCTTCGCTAGGGACGGCGTGCACCTGTCACCCCTGGGCTTTCGGATATTGGCAAAGGCTCTTGCTACCCCCATAGTGCCTTTTTTAGGCAAGGCTCAAAAGACAAACCCACCTCCATAGGTATCACAAGGGATAAGAAACTAAGAGTAATGCTACTCAACACCAGAAGTCTAAACCTCAAGATGCACGCACTCGAAACTCTCCTTAGCATGGAGAACATTGATATCTGTGCAGTAACAGAAACCTGGTTCAAGGCTCCCGAGAGCGCCCCAGCACTACCAGGTTATACCTCATACCATGCTTTTCGGTCCCAAAACTTGGACCAAACCACAAAAGGAGGGGGAGTATCAATATTCGTCAAAGATACCCACACCTCCAGGTTGGTGGCACAGCACGACGCATCAGAGACTATCCATGTGCAACTAACAGTGGGTAAAACTGCCTTCCAGTTTATAGCCTGCTACAGACCACCCTCCCAAACCCAGGAACCCACTCGGCCTTCCTGAGAACACTGGAAAATATGAAGGTCTCTCCAAACACCATTATATTGGGTGACTTCAACTGCCCAAACATAGACTGGGAGCATTACTCTAGCTCCAACACCCTAGCCCAAAGGTTCCTAGAATTTATAAACTCAAATGCTATGGAACAACTTGTTACCACTCCCACAAGAGGGGAAAACATACTGGACCTGATCATTACCAACATGGGGACTCTGTGCTCCAGACCAGAAGTGTACCCTTCACTGGTAAGATCAGACCATAAACTAACCTCACTGGATATTCACATCCCGACCCCACCCCCTGCCCAGAAAACCACAGTGAAAAACTTCTCTAAAGCAAATTTCACACTCCTCAAAACCGAGGTGGAATCCTTCAAAGCCCCCGGGCCTGTGGAAAATACGGCCCAGACTGCAGAATCCTTTTTAAACGCATTCTATGAACACCTTCAGGAATGCATGGATCATGCAATCCCAAATAAAACCAAGACCCAATCCTCCAAAGGCAGACGTCCTGTCTGGTGGACCCCAGCCATAAACAAACTATACAATAGAAGGAGGAAGCTACTACATGATAGAGCAAAATCCCAAAAAGGGAAGGCATCTCTGATCAGTATTAGCAAAAAACTATGGGCACTCATAAAATCATCTAAGGCCAGCTTCGAGAGAAAAATTGCACAGGACACTAAGGATAATCACAAGGCTTTATTTAGTTATGTTAGGAACCTGGGTGGGAATGCCCAGATATGCTCAGAATTAGTCCAAAATGACAAAAAATACACCGAACCCACAGACATTGCCAACATCCTAGCTGACAGGTTCAGCGCAAACTTCCCCCCCTCCCCACCAAAAGGGCAAATATCTATCCCAGCAGAGTGCTGCCCCCCTGACATCTCAGATGCTCAGGTAAGAGCCGCCCTCTCCAAAGCAAAAAACACAGCATCAATGGGACCAGACGGTGTCCCGGGCTGCGTCCTACATGAACTCCAAGAAGAGCTAAACCCAAACATAAAACTACTGTTCAATCTCGGCCTTACTACAGGATATGTACCCAAAGAGTGACATACAGCAACAGTGGTCCCTCTCCACAAAGGTGGTGCCTCTACAGATCCTGGAAACTATCACCCCATAAGCCTGACTAGCTTGGTCTGCAAAGCTATGGAAAGGATCATCATGGACCTCACAAATAAAGATATTGGGGACCTACAGACACTGGATCCTACCCAGTTCGGCTTTGTTAAGGGCAGATCCTGCCTCTTAAACCTGGTTGATTTCTTTGAAACAGTCACCAAGGCCATTGACGAGGGGAAGGTGGTCCACACAGCCTACCTGGACCTCGCAAAAGCCTACGATACAATACCCCACTCGGGCATTATAGATAAGCTCACCAGCTTAAATATAAACCCCTATGTCACTAGATGGGTTGCAAACTGGCTCAAGGATAGAACCCACATGGTTAGAATTGCTGGAGCCATGTCAGACTCCAAACCAGTTACAAGTGGCCTCCCACAAGGCTCAGTCCTGGGACCTCTCTTGTTCGGTATATATTTCTCGGAGGTACAGGCCAACATGGAAGGACTGTGGCTGACCAAGTTCGCAGATGACTGCTAACTGGGCGCCATAATCAACTCTCCAGCCGACACAAGCATCCTCCAAAAGGGCCTCATAGAAACAGACAACTGGTGCCAGAACCATGGCCTCAAGCTAAACGCCAAAAAGTGTATAGTCATCCCCTTTGGCAAAAACAAAGTGCCCACAAATTACCACATAGGTGGTAATCCATTAAGTACAGAAGAAGTAATTAGGGACCTGGGGACCCAAGTTGATAGCAATCTCTCATTTGACAACCATGTGGCCAAAGTGGTTAGAAAAACATTTTATATAGCCCACCTAATCATGAAGGGATTCACATCTAGATCAGGGGAGGTCATTGTGCCTCTTTACTCATCCCTCATCAGGCCCATAATTGAGTACAATGCCCCTTTTGGGATGTACCTTACCAGACACTTGCAGCAACTGGAAAGACCCCAAAAGTACCTCACCAAGAGGATCAAAGGGCTCAAACAGATGCCATATGTTGCCCGGTTAAAGAAACTCCAGCTCTACTCAGTGGCATACCGCCTGCTCAGAGGCGATCTGTGCCTGACGTATAAAGCCATGTCCAACCCGTAATTAATGGACATGCTGCACCTCAGAAAATCCAAATCCCATCGATCTACGTGCTCGAGAGACTTGAACCTCAGCACTGAAATAAATAGGACATGCTGGAGGGACAGATTCATAACCCAGAGGCTCCCTTCACTCTGGAATAAAATCCCAGTCCAGGTTAGGCAGAGTCCCTCATTGACTCTCTTCAAGAGGAATCTTGATGAGTGGATGGGAGATCGTAGGTTTACCCCGGGTATCACTTCTGTGTCACTGTTAGACAGAGGCACAGTATACTAACCTCGAAAAAGGGCATAGCAAAATTAATTTAAAATGGGTGGCGAAAGCCAAACACACTCTGGCTAGGCTTATAAATGCCCTAGGGCAGATAGCCTAGTATGAACCTATGAACCTATGAGAAAAGCTAATCCTCAACAAAAGAATGCAGTGTGTGGTAATTTGGATCACAAAGCTCAAATGGGACTTCTTTGGATGAGATTGGTAAATGTCAGTCTGATACCATTGTCACAGCTGAAAGCCTATCAGAGCTTTGCCAGCTCATTAATCTTTATTTGAAACTATAGCTATTGAACAATATTATTGGAATTGGCTAACTACATGATATGAAGACATTTAGATAAGAAATAATTATCATGATGGAATTTATGCATCACAAGTGCTGATGTTCAGTTCTGACAGAGTGAGTTTCCTACTCAACTCCAAAACTTATGTTAGAAAAAATAAGTATATTTAGGAAATGTGCAAAGATGGTGGGGTTGAGACTGTTTTTCCTTTCCCACACTATTTGATCTCAGAGCTGATGTATAAAGTCACACCAGTAGGATGGGACAGTCATACAACCAAAAAGCAGACTAAATGTTTCTGGTGCATATGTGTACATGAGGGTAATTAGTGTGTGTGTTTGAATAATATATGTGGGTTTACTTTCTTCTATGCAGGTGGGTGAACATGTGTAATGTAACGGCTTTTGCAGTGAGATCAAAAGAAGATGAGGTTGAGGAGGTTTCCCTTTTCCACACTGTTGTTTGATCTCAGAGTTTGTACATATAAAGTTGCACAAGTGACAAAGCCAAAAATACCCACAGTATTTGGAATCCCTAAGGTCCATAAGGACGAGTTAAATCGACCACTGAGACCAATAGTGTCATCAGATGAATCCAAGACTTTACCCTTGGAAAAATTTATGGATGCTAAACTTAAAAAGCTTTGGTTAAAGAGAAAAGTGATCTTGAGAGACTCATGGGATTTCCTAAGGGAAATAAAAGATGAATCATTTCATGAGGACATAAACTTCATAACAGATGATGCAGTGGATTTGTTTTCTAGTATCCCACATAATGAGGAGATGAAAATGTTGGAAGAAATCATTTTTGAAGATGGTGAAGTCACTAGAAATGAAGAGATAGTTTGAACATAATTGATTTAGTTCTAAGGTACAGCTTTATATTATTTAAGGGTGAGTTTTACCAACAAATACAAGGAGTGGCAATTGGAGCAGCCTGTGCCCCAACTTATGCAAATGTAATTTTAGCTAAATGGGAAGAGAAATGTGTTTTATGGTCCAAATATTCAGATCAATGGAATCTCTATAGGAGGTTTTTAGATGATATAGGTATTTTATGGAAAGGTAGGCTGGAGGTTTTAGAAGAATTTTTAGATTGCTTAAGCAGTACAATGTTGTATTTACACACAAGGTTTGTAAGGAAAAGCTGCAATTTCTTGACATTGAGATTTATAAGAATAACAGGTTTAGTTCAAACATTTTTCAGAAAGAAAACATTTTCTAACTCCTTCCTGCACTTTAATAGCGTGCATTCAGCCCATTACTAGAGGAATATTATTAAAGGACAATACGTCCGGGCTAACAGGATGGTATCTGAGGATGCTGATTTTGATGAAGAGAATAATTTACTTGAACTTCTATTTAAGGCTAGGGACTACCTTGGCAGTTTGATTACAGAAGTTAGGAATTAGCAATAGGTAGAAAATCACAGTTTAAACCAATCCTGGGTACACCATATGACACAATGCCAGTGCAGGTTAGTGTGAAGGAAAATTTTAGTAAAGCATTAGTGTTGTAATTGAATGCCAGCTCAGGACATGTAAGAAAGGTAATTGAAAATGAAAGGGAGAAATTCATTAGCTTTACTGACTTGGGTGATATCCCAAAACAGCCCCTCAAAGTGGTTTATAGAAAATCTCAGAATATAAGATGTCTTTTAGAAAATGTTTACATGAAGGGAAGTGTAGGGGATGTAAAGAAGGGGAACATACAAATGTGGACGATGCACCCAATGTGTACACATTTCTAATAAGGAAAAAGTTTTTATAGCAAGCAGAAATAAATGGATAGATAGTACACAATTTTATAACTGCGAATCAGGTGGGCTTATATACTTGGCTTTATGTGTGGAATGTGAATCCTTCTACATTGGAAAGATGGAATAAAAGTTAAGAAAAAGGATTTATGAGTATTATTACGATATCAGTGTAAAAGAGATTCTAATGCTCTGTATAAACACACAAAAATATGCCCAAAAGCATGTTCCACTTTTTTTGTACTTGAGCAAGTTAAAAAATAAGTGAGAGAAGGGCTATGGGAAGAGAAGATTGAATATAAAGAATTATGGTGGCAATTAACCTTGCAGGCCACCATTCTACCAGGGCTCAATGATTATATTTCCATAGCCCCTATATTAAAAATGAGAGCTGCTAAATTATAGAGGAAAATGATGCTGCTATTTGTTTTGTGCTTGCAGTGTTGGTATCAGAGGAACCACTAGAGGGTACAAGAAGCATATGGCAATGTGTTTTTAACATAACAAATAAATTAATTGTTCAACCTATTTTTATTAGTTTTTAACAATTTGAAATGCTTTTATAAGATAAACATTTTAAGGTGTGCAATATCATTTATGGTTTTATTAAGTCACCTGTTTTTACCTTTTTTAACATTTTAAGCAGTTGTTCTTCGTTTATATGTAATTAGTTATGTTAAATAGAGAATGTTTATTGGTGGTGGTTTTAATTATGGACTTATTTAGGGAGATATATATTGGTTGTTTTTTTTAATATCTTTTGTATCTAATGAAGTCTAAATACGGCAAAAATGCTATATTTTGAATTGTGTTTATGCATTTTAAGTTATATTAAAACCAGCTTGTGTTTCACCTTCGAGCTGTGCTGACCTCCTTCTTCCATGGTACCTTGACTGGTTTCTGGTTCAGGCTATGCTAAGGATGACCTTTTTTCTGCAGGAATAGCAAACAGCTATACAAAACCAGTCTGTTCTCATCACAGGTGAATTGTTTTAGAAAGTACAATTTAGAGACAGTGTGTGGGAACAAATATTACAGAAACTACAGAGACTGTTTCAGAGTGGGCTTCACAAGTATATGCCTATATAGTGTGCTCCAGTTGATAACACCAGCTGGCAGTACAAATGGTGACCAGTGTCCTAATTATGGCCAATTACTGGATGTGTTTGCAAATCTAGCCATTACTGTTACACCATTGTCACAGTGACTGTAATCCTTATATGGAAGAGTGACCAAAAAGCCAGCTAGATGTTATGTGTTAATAGAGAAAAAATTCACTAATAATATGCTGTGTATGTCTCTGTAAATCTGTGTATTTGATTGTCACATTATGTATGTAATTAATTGACATTCCTAGTCTATAGTGTTTAATATGTAAATGCTTATTTCTGTTTAATATAAACACCAAAGCTTAAGAGAATTAATGTACTGTAGAGTGCAAAGTGTTTTCAGGGTTGACTATCAAAATGCATTTGTTCAAATTTTGTTTTATTGAAAGTATAGTTTCAAAGTTTTTTATAATCAAACACACAAAGAGAGAATCTGCAATATTGAGATGCTCTTCCTGTTCCAATACCTGGATGGCAAATGCGGTTTAATGGTCATGTTTCAGAAATATCAAATATTGATATTTTACCATTTACCATGTTTTACCATGTTTGACATTTGGACGGCATAATGTTTTTATTTCCAACATTTTATTTCGACTTTCTGAGTAAATGAACAAATGCATTTCAATATTTTGATGGTAAACCTGCATTCAGTACCCATACTACCCTGCATATGAAACATTTTGACTATGCTTTGGCACTTGCTGCCACAAGTAAATGGAATGTTTGCATTTTCTTTAGATTCTGTCTCTGTGTGCCTTTCTGTTGTTTACCATTGCTTTCCATTAACTAGTGAAGTCCAGGTAAGCCCTGATCAGACAGTTTTCGTACTAACTATGGAAAATTTTGACACAACCCTGGAGCAATTCCCTTACTTTTGAAATATTTAAAGTTCCCCTACTCCTTGTAGTCTGGGGAATTATTTCCTGATGCAACAACAAGGAGAAAAGCAGGTCAAGTATTTGAGGAAGCAGTAGAGCAGGTTTCTACAGAAATGGACAGAAATATTTATGTTGAATTACATCAAGGAGCCTTGAAGGACTTTGCACTAATGGAGTTAGTAAATGCTTCTGAAAATACTGGTACTACAGCAGATTATTGAAGAGGGATTACAGAAAGAATGTCTCCTTTGGAGAGTAAAGAATAGCAGAGGAAAGGAATATTGCTTGGAGCTTTATTGTGTGAAACCCCAAAGTCCTGAAAAGGATCCAGAAGCTTTGATTCTCTGAGGAGGCATCATGAAAACATTGTGCTGTAGGGGATGGAGAGAAGGGAAATAAAGGAAGCTCTGCTATGAACATTAAACTATGTTCTTTGATGAGAATTCAAAAAAAAAAAAACAAAAGAAATGTAAAGATACATTTCTTAGGATTGTTTCATCAAATCACTGGGGTTTAAGATCTAAGAGATATATTCTCTTATTTATTTTGATATGTAGCTGTTTTGCACTGTGAAATTTTGAGTCATTTGAACTAGCAGCATGGCTTGTTACAATGCTTTTGGAACTGGGAGTAAATTAATTGATTTATTAAGAAAAACTGATGGAAATTCATGTTGTTGTAATAGTTAATGGATAGTTAAGAGAAATGGAAAACAAGGATAAGAAGGTACAACAAGAGTGCCTTTTGAAAGGCACTATCTTTAGCTTAAAATGATTTGCCAACATTTTATTAGACATCATAACATCTCATGAGTTAAGTGCTGCAATTTCTTTTCCTGTTTGTTCTTTTTTATGCTTTTAGGCTGTTATTAATAAAAAGCCTTGCAACTTTTTTATTAAACCAAGGCCCAAATAAATTTATTTATTCCCACCGTAACATTACCTTAGGGTAATGTGCAGAGTCCATAGCCTTTATTTGGGTGCTTTAGCTTATGTGCAGTGGTGTATCCATTAAAGTCTATGGACACAACTCATGTTTTTCCTACACTGACATCACTGAGGTTAGAGATCCCTGTGTTACTCAGTGAAATCAGTGCATAGAAAATACACATTTTAAAAGTATTTTTCTTGGCGAGGAAGATGCCAAAAATGTTCCTTGATGTTGTAAATTACAGTTTAGCAGTTTATTCACATGTCTTGGTGAGAAGGTATGGTTCAAAACCTCAGCAAATTGAATTAATAATGAGTGCAGTGAGGAGGCAGTGCACACATTTCAGATCTGCCTAATTTCATATTCTCAAAACTGCATCATTTTTCCAGAGTACATCCCAGTGTACACACTGTACAATTGCTTAAGCTATTTTCTCAGTAAAGCCAATAGAGAAATTCTTCTCAGTTAACTAGTGAGCCTATACTTTTAGATTGATGCAATAGTACTTTGTGTATCAGTTACTGTTTCATTTTCAAGCACACGTCTTTATTCTACATTTACTGGGAGCATTTTAACGTTTTCCCCAAGTCAAATGTAATTTCATGCCAATATGTTTTATAGTTCATTGATTTCAGTTCTACATTTAAAATGCAGTAAGCCACTTTTTGTACTTTGAAAATTCAACTCATTTTTCTATACTTTCTACATGCTTCTATACTTTCTTTCTTGAGTACATGCTCCAGACTGAAAGAATATTTTCATGCATATTTCTTACAACAGCTTAGTGGATTCTCTATGGATATCTACATTGTCTGTGAATCGTTTGGCGATGCAGTGGTGCAGTGGTTAATGTTGCTGCTTCACAGCAAGAAGCTCTCTGGTTTGATTCTTGCCTGGGAAGCCTTCTGTGTGGAGTCTGCATGTCCTCCATGCATTCATGTGTGTTCCCTCTGGGTGCTTTGGTTTCCTCCCACATTCCCAAAACATGTGCCTGGAGCATTTCTCCCTGGGCCTCTGCTGAAAATGGGCTCTGCCCCAGTTGGACTTCCTAGTAAACAAATGTTATATAAATAAATGCCTCAATTCTGTCTTGAGTGCATGCTCCATATTGAAAAAACTTTTTTTATGTATATTTCTTCAACAGCCAAGCACATTCACTATGGATATCTTCATATATTGGTAAACGGTCTTCCATTTACTTTAAATTACTTTGCCAAAACTTTTAATGTACTTGTCATTCTACCACTATCTAAAATGCCATACAGTTCTTTTTAAACTTGATTTAGCAAGTAATAGCATTTTCTTCCTCTCAGAGCCTATTTTCTGCTTCTGTGTCATAATGCCCTTGGGTATGGTAAAAGAGAAGCCTACTAATTTCTAATAATTTTTACACTGAATTTCATCTTTGTGGACTCACACTTTGTTAGAAGCACACAATCACATCTGTCTTTCTGTAGGTGGGGGAATCAACTCCCAGTTGGTCAGCACTTGCAGGTAGCAATGATATGATCAAAATATAGTATATCTCTATACATTTAGACCAAACATTGCCCACCAAACAGCTGCCAGTGTAATCCAAGCAATCACTGGGACTACACTTTATATTTTAAGTGCACTTTATATTCAGTGAATTACCCATTTGAAAATGTATAATAATAGTTGCAACATTAAGCCATGTTAGCTCAAGGGATTTCTCAAAAGAAAAACTTCATTTGTTTCATAGTGATTTTCTGGTCAATAAACTCTGAGGTAAAGTCTTCGAAACCTAGTTTAACTCCCTGCAGACCCCAGCTTTTGTGTCTCTCCAGCACTTCCTCTCTCAATCAAGGAGACAAAAGTCTCCAATACTAAGTCTCACACTGTGCAATCACCTGCCTGTATTCCTATCTTCCACCCTTCCTCTGCCTACCAGAGTGGTACATCTCCCTTTAAGTGAATATGCTTGTATCTTTTAAGCTAAAAGATTCACAGTCAAGCCCCAATTTTGCATTATTACATTTATTATTTAAACTAGACTGTATTCACTTGTTATGATAACTTAACTCAATACAATTTTGCATGCACCATGTACTTATGAAAAGTAGAAACAAGCTAGGCAATGCTAAACTAAGAGAGAAACTTTTTTATGAAACATTTGTGGGGCATATTTTAAAAATGTCAGTCAACTCAATAATGCAATGTTTTTATTTTGAAACAAAAAATCAACAAGAAAACATCAATACATTCATAGCTGTATCTTAATATACTCTGTGGGTGGAGCTACAATACCTTCATTTTTTTTATTTGATTTGAGTCCATAACTCTTAAAATGAATTAAAATGTATATCCTGTTTCTTTATCATCATTCATATCGAATATTAATTATATAAAATTTACTTTATTCTTTTCTGATTAGGTGAATGTGCAACACTTATCCTGGCTTGCTTGTTCTGTCAGTTTTATGACTTTTTATTCAGCTTGCCGAATACTTGTGAAAGTTCACTGAACCAGCTGTGTTGCCCATCTTACAGATACTGCTGTACACTGGATGACTTTGATGCCAATAATGACTGCAACTGGAAATGTGATTTTGACTGTGGCATATTTGATGCCTGCCAGGACACAAGTGAATGTCTGGAACTTGCTATGGAGATTTCAGAAGTTTGCTACCGCTAAATACGAACATATTTCTACATCAAAAGTAATAAAAAGTAATGCATATTGTGAAAATTGCAATATGTTTGGGCAAGTCTAATGGATCAATTACTTGTTCTAAGGTTTTCAATGTCAACTAGTTTCTTAGTGTGAACTGTGATAGGAAAGGAACAGGCATGAAATTGCCATTTAACTAAAAAAAACTTTTATCTGTAATGTGAATTAAATTAGAAGATTTTATGATTATCAGATGCAATAACGTATTTATGACAAGTACAGGTCAAAGGTAATGTGAACAACTCCTATAGCCTCTTTTTTCTCTTTGCTCAACAAGTAATATTTTGGACCAATTTGTGTGAGATACTATCAAGCTTCTGATTGCAGCCTGACCTCATAAACATACATTAATATGCTGTGGTCCAAATGCAACATACTTTCCAACCCGTGCATGAAGCAAGACGTTCTTTTTTATATGCATGATGAGGCGTGTGAATGTGTTTTCCCATGTATTGTGCTACTTAAGTGTCAATGCTGATTTAGTGTTCAATAGCAAGATGAACTGTTAAACTGAAAGAGCATTTGTCTGCTGGTGTATTTATTTTCTCTTGCATTCGCAGACAGCATTCTTAGCAAGAAGATGGCAAAACGTTTTAAGAGCTTAATGGTACTTGTACATTAAAATTTTGTGTATTTGCAGTACACAAAATGATATATTTTCTTTAGGACATCACACTGTATATACCATACTGTATCGCTGTAGTGCTCACAAAAACTGGATGAAGCGATGTTAGTTTGCATTAGATAGGTTGGCTTATTAATTTGACTCATATTTATGAATGCATAATAAATTAAAACTTTAGACCAGTTTCACCATGCTTAAAAAAACAGGAGAAAAAAGTGTTAAAGAGAAGACCCTGAAAATGATTTGAATTTCTTAAATCTGATCTCTTTTCTAATATTCGTCTTGGTACATTTTTTTCATAATTTAGATTTATGCATTTTACTTTCTGCAGTAGCTTATGACATGGAATGTATTTGCATTAGTAATAAATATGACCTCAGTAATGTGCATTGTTTTTGTGTCTTCCTTTTCTTAGCTCTGTAAATAGTCAGCATTAACAGGCATTTAAGGCTTAGCTACATACTGATTGAAGACATATATTTTCATTAATCTGTGATGTCTGACTGATTTTATCAAACAACTGTGCCAGCACATCTGTCCATTTATGGTCCAGCACATCACTGACCACAGAGTTATGGAAAGTGCTTTTTCAATCTTGTGCTGTGGATGTCTAAGAGATATGGGTATGTAGGGTTACTTAATTGGGATGAGAGGTGAGATCACAATAAGACAAATTGTTTTTCATTAGTTGATTATTGGTCCTTAAGGCAGTGAATCCCACAATACCATAAATTATTATGCATTTTTACAATGGTAATATGGAGCATTTGTGGACAGGTTAATAATAACCTAACATGTCAATGTTGGAAGATGCTCCAATTAATATAGCACATTTTAATACCTACCATTCATTTATGTATCTGTTCTCCAATACTCACTTTATCTTATTCAGAGTCAGTGGGAAGGCAGAATGTATCCTAGAGTATAAAATATGCAAAACAGAGGAGCAGGTTGTATGGAATATAGACCCATAGCTGGATGCATGCACACCTACACACATTCATTCCTATATGCAGAGTATGCCCAGTTCAGGTATCAGCATATCTTGTGGGATGTGGAAGGAAATCAGAACACCAGGTAAAAACTCATGGGGACAATGAAAGAGCATTCAGACCCCACAAAGAAGGTACTCAAATCAGAAACCAAACCAGGAGGTGTGAGTTAACAACATTAACTTCTGCAGAATATTGCCAAGTCCTGTGCCATTTCACTTAAAATAATTTTTATGACAAGATTTCTAATGTTCATGCCTAATGATGCTTCTGTATTCTGCATTGTGAAGAAGGGTGAGTCTAGCATTTCACTTCAGGATACACAACTTCAAAGGTTTAATAAATGGACTTGCATAACTATGTTACATGCACAATAACTTCTCAACACATCCTTTCCTGTTGTTCCACATATAGGACAGCTCAGGTGTGCAATATTTTCTTATATGTAGTAGCATATATGTACAGTGTTATAACTAGGTACTCTTTTGTCGCAGACGTTCATAATCTGTCATACCTACAAAGAAAATGCATGTTTAAGTGAAAACATTTATTTTTATACAAAACTGCCCTGAATCATAACTTTTAAATGACCTGTAAAATGAGAAATTGTATTAGTACTTAATACCAAGTGACCATTGAAGAAACAAAATTTCTTAACTCAGAAGGTCTGTTCACAGCTGCTGTGGACAAGTAACATCACTCATTGAAGCAATCACCTGCTGTCTCAGTCTTAGAACTAAAATAACAAGGGTAATTTCACCCAATTTTATATATATATATATATATATATATATATATATATATATATATATGTGTTATTATAAGATTTTTCTTCTGTGTTTTGACAATATGGTACCATGAAGCAAAAAACAGCATAAGATGTGGGAGTATCCTGAGACTATAGTCATATGCAAAATCTAATCAAATTATACTAATCAGATTATTGGAACAAGTTTTTCTCTGTAACCATATATTAACCTGCTGTAAGTATCTCCTAGACCATAGGAATCCACCAGACATAAGATTACAATGCCTTCAAATAAGGCGTCTAAAGTGTGTTTGCTTAAAAACTGGAAGAGCAGCATTCTTAAAGAGGGTATATATTGGCAGCTGAAGTCCTCAGAGCCAAATAAACTTATCCGACTGTTTAAATGTCTGAAACTCACCCATGTAACAATGGCATACAGGCCATTAACTTTAATAATTACCTAGCATTATCTTGAAATGCTGACCTGCAATTGAAGTAATCAGTACTCATTGTTCATGGCATCCAACCCTGTATTATAAAATTGCAATGGAAATCCTGTATATTTGCTACCAAACTGCATATTAATTAGCAACATGTTAATTATAGTAATCAGATCTTGTCCCAACCACATCCTCACTGTCTCCAAACAAAAAGCATTAACTAGGAGAAACTGTTGCTCTAGCTTACACTGGACATCAGAAAAAAACAAATGCAATGACTCTCCGTAACAAAAACAAAAAAAAAAACACTGTAAAAATAGCATTTGGGCAGTCAGAAGTGAAAAAATAGATAATGCAGGCCTTTAAGTCTGTACTCATTACTCATCTCCCCAAAGTTTCCTTCCCCACCCAGCTTGAACACTACAAGCTCCCAGGAAAAGTAGCTTTCCTTGCATAAGTTAATTTCTGAACTACATTCAAGGTTATAACTTTTTTTATCCCAAGTTAGCATGGCTCCAGATCTTGTTAGAACACCACTTCCCTCCTTTTTTTAAGACTTTAACTTTATGTTTAAATGTATGGACAAAGGTTTTCCTGCAGGATTTATCTTTGCAGACCTCAAACAACCCCCAGTGCTGTTTTTCTTTACTGCTACAGAAAATTTCTGGTATAGCATGCTCAAACAATTCTCTTTCATGGTTCCCTGACAATCTCTCAGACAGCTGTGGATTCTTTTCAAGGAATCCCTTTCACATTCTTCTAAGAGAATGAGTCCCACAAAGTTCATTTCTCAGACCCATCCATTTTCGCTTTACATCAACAATGTTACTTCTGACTTTCTGCAAACAATGATCTTGTATGCTAATGACCTTTTCTTTCTTAAAAGTAACAAAATAGCCAATCTCTGCAGGTGTACAGTGAATCTGATTAAAAAAATATATATGTCTATGATTTCCAGAAACTTCTCTGCAACATATGCTGTCATTATTGGTACTAGCCTCACCTTCCCCAACAAGTAATCTGTACTTATCCAAGCTATGCAATCCCTCATTTTGATTCTTAAAACTATCAAGGTCTAATTCTTAATCCATCATGAGTCATTATTAAACACACTGACCTGACCACTTACAACATTCTTACTTAATCAATTTAAAGGTGCCAGTCAACTGACCAACCTATTTATCTATGTTGTACAAAACCCATGGCAAAATGTCTTGTTTCCTAAGATGGAATGTTCTCGCACACTCTTTTCTGCTGATTCTGACAATTCTCTTTAACTCTTAAAAATTAATAAAATTTGTTTTCTCATTAATCTGGCAAACATTAGAACACATTACATCACAGTATTAGCTCCCCAGACTATCTTCCAATTAATGAATGTGCTGCTTTTTTTATTGCCATTATCATATGCAAGTTGAGTTTTCTTATCTTCTGCCCACCCACTGCACACAAATTAAGTATTTCAGGCCACCACTTCCCTCTACATTCCTATCAGTCCTACATACAATGTGAAGACATCCATTTACACTCAGACTTTCAGAAACTTATTGCAGCTGTCTGGAATTCTTCAGTCTTTTTCAGATTAGAACTGCACTGCTATACAATCTAACTGAAATATCTCAGTGCCAACACATCTTGCATTAGTTAACCTTCTTATTGTATTTAATTTCTTCAAATCCTATTACGAAGTTCTTCATTTAGGCTACCTTCATAGATTAATCAGTTCTGCCAATAGACTATTAGACTACCATATCTTGTAAAGTTATAACTCAGTGTTCAGCAACATTTACTGATCTATTATATGCAGTGCATAGTAACTTTGTTCATACTGTAGGTTCACAGGTGTCCACTAGGCTAACAACCACTAGGGCTCTTCTAATCCTAGTCATGCAACGCAAAGATGACCCACAAATTTGATTTATATAGAGTTAATTTACTGTCTCTGTGCATCAGTGATGTAGGAGCCAGAACAGGGGTGAATTTCTGATTAACATCCATTGGTCCAAACTGCACTGAAATAGGGTTAGGGAGGGCACTGTATCGCATGGATGGGGAGCCTGTTCCACAAAAATGGGAATTCTCTGAGAAATATATCTGTCTCTACAACATGTCCTATTTATGTCACAAGCAAAATGTAGGTGTTTTGCTCTAGTAGTTCTAATGCTGTTTGTTTTGCAGATGTGTAAATGGTTCATCAAAACATGGTCCAGGGATGACTTGCACACCAGACAAAGATTACCTCTCAGAAATCTGTCTGATAGCTAATAAAGAGACAGAGCTTTGAGACAATCGGCATAGGACATTGTGTTGTGTTTACTCCTTGTATTCCTTTTGTAAAAAACTTTGTGGACATTCGAGTTGCTGCATGTGTCTGGTCAGGTACATATCGAAGGAGGCATTATACTCTATGATTGATTTGATGATGGCTGAGTATAGTGGCTTGAAGACATCTCTGGACTTACATACCATGCTCTTATTTATAGGTTGAGCAACATAGAAGGATTTTCTTACTACATAGGACACATGTTGGTCACTGACTAGCCAACTATCTACAAAAGTTCCCTGATCCCTGACTAGTGAATCAACTTTTAGGGGTGTTTTATTGATGATGTAGTTACCTAAAGTGGCTGACTTCCCAAAAGGTACTATAATGCATTTCTTGCATTAAGTTTTAAGCCATGGCTTTGGCACCAAGAGTGCGTCTGCATTAAACCATCTTGAAAGGTGTTCTCATCTTGGAGGGTTTCAGTGATTGCTCCTAGTTTGCAATCATCTGTAAACTTAGTCAGTCAGAGGCCTTTGACATTGGCTTTGACATGTGAAAAGTAGATGCCAATGAGGAGTGGACCCAGCACAGAGCCTTGAGGGACTCCACTAGTGACTGTCCTCTTTGTGGAGGTGGCCTCATTGATCCTAACCTCTTTTGTCCTATTCATGAGCCAGCTAGCTATCCAACATGTTATAAAACATTTTATGCCTAGTCTTGTAAGTCTGTTGATAATGCCCAAGTAGGTTACCGTCTCAAATGCTTTAGCTAGATCTAGGTGCATAGACACCACTTTCCATCATCCATTGTCTTAGTGACCTTATCAAGGAAGTCCATCAGGTTCAGTAAGCATGGCCTTCCTTTGACAAAGCCAAACTTGGATGGATCCAGTGTCCACAGGTCTTCTATGTCCTTGTTGATAATTTCCATAATAGTTCTTCCCATGGCTTTGCAAATAAGATTAGTCAAACTAATGAGTCTGTAATTCCCAGGATCTGTTGAAGGTCTTCCCTCATGAATGGACATGACTGTTGCAGTCCTTCATTCTTGTAGTACAAAGTCTGTTTTAAGACTATAGTAAACAAAAGTGACTCCAGGGTGTAGCTCATTGTGTGTATTGTACCTAGTCAGCCACTGTAGCTAGATAGCAAGTGCATATAAGTTACTGAGCACGTGCAAGATCAGTGCAGTTTTGTATGGGCAGTCAGAGTGAATGCAGGCATGAATAGAGATGCACATGTGAGTGTGTTTGAAGTAAGGAGTCAGTCATTTAGCTTAAATATATGTTCCAGATACAGCTACCGATGTGTTTATGTGCAGTAAATAACCTGAACACATCACAGTGCCTCAATGTTTCTACATGAGACATGCGACAAAGGGGTCCTGATAAGTCATATTTTAAACTGTTAAGGAGGCCTCCTAGGATGTTATAAGGGCCCATTGAGGCAGTGTCTTTGGATTTAGTGAGTGTAGCCAGTACATGGTCCCTAGTTATAGCTGGAGGTGCTATGTTGAGGGTATTTCCTGATGGGTAGTTGGGGGTGACAGGCAAGTAAAGTTGGAACTGAATTTGTCTTATAACAGGTTCACTATATTGCCAGACTCATTGAATTTGGCACCATTAACCACCAGTTCAGCACATTGCTGTGTGCTGCCCTTGAGGTTTCTGATGTAGATGAAAGAAGGTCTTATGCTTATCTTTCACCTAGGAGACTATCTTAACCTCAAAGTTGTCTTTGTTTTACCTAATTAGCCCTCTTATTTGTTTATTTAGTTTGATGAGAGTTTTTATCTTTATTGCCCTGCCTGATTTTTGCCACAACTTTGCTCCATTTGTTGCATATCTTGTTTAATTTTAGATGCCACCAGGGCAGTTTGTTTCTGGGGCTAGTGCTGAACTTACTTCTGGTAGGTACAGCAGCCTCTATGCCACCACAGATGTAGTTGTACAGAGCTTCTGAGAGTAGTTCACCATAAGCTACTGTGTTCTCAGAGTTTGGAAGGGCAATGAATTTTGACAAACCATCGCTTAATATCAGGTAGTTTATCTTGGAATAGTTCCTAACCATTACTGATTTTACTAGGTTACAGAGATGATTCTGATTTTGAAAGAGACAGCTTTAGGGTTGGACTTTGCCAGTGAGAGTAAGACCTTAGGGGGATGCACTGTTCTCCCATATTTGTGAGTCTCTAATGGGCATATTCGCTATTTTGTCAAGGGTGTTTGTATTTACAAAGTCCAGGAATCTCTGTGCCTGTATATTTGAGGTCATATAGGATTCACAGTCTGTTGAGGGGTAATTAAAATTTTACATGAGTAGGGTGTTAGGTTGGATGTAAGTGTCTGTAGTAGGTCTATGTATGCATTGTGAGGTTCTTGGGACATGGAGGGTGACCTATAGCTGGCTAGGATATGGTATGGGATTTTGTCTATTGTGATCTACACATGAAGGAATTCCAGTATGTCATGCTGTTTGACCAACCTATATATATACCTGTTATTGATGTATATCGAGACACCTCCACCTTTAGCCCTTATCTGTGCAAAAAGTGTGGAAGGCACTGAAACCTTGCACTGCCAGGGTACTTTCTGCTGCTTTAAACCATATCTCAGTAATTGACCAGATGTCTATATTCTCAGGTCTATATCAGCATTTCAAATGCTGAAAACACCGAATGCAATTTAATCGAACTGAAATGTTCGAAATCTCAAAAGAGCGAACTGACGGAACATCGATTTCTTTCCCAGCAAAAAAAAAAAGTTTTAATATTTTAAACACTAACAGAAGTGGGGGGCTTTGCCCCTCACAACCCCACACACTCCCTACTTAAATATGCCAACTCCGAGACCGCATCACAGTGGAGTAAATAGCAAACTCCGATGATGGCCCACCGATTTCTTTCCCTGGGAAAAAAATCGATGTTCCGTCAGTTCGCTCTTCTGAGATTTCAAACATTTCAGTTCGATTAAATTAAATTTGGCGTTTTCAACATTCAAAATGCTGATAAGAACCCATATTCTCAAGTTGAGGAGGGCTTAGAGGGGGTGTAGTTTTTTATTTAGGATCCTGGCATTGAGCAGTAACACCTTGAAGTTCAGTTGAGTTGATTTTGCCATGTTGGTAGGTTTGTCAATTTGGCATTGCCTAAGAAAGGCATTATGGGTGTGGATAAAATGTTATCTCATATACGAAAGCATAGAGCAGACAGGTGCAGACCATCATTGGCAAAGCAATGTGTTCTGTCAGCCATGTCCTCCCAAGCTGACAAATATGGAATCACTTTTGAATGACACTAGAAAGCCAATTGTTAAAATCAGTCATCTTTTGCTCATATTGTGACATTATTCTCAGTGATTGCAATTTAATACTCAGTGCTACATTTATACCAGCCAGAGATACATAGTCTGAGAACTCCATAATGTCTCTCTTGATATAGTCCAAGGAGGCATGTCATAGGTCATTAACATCTATATGGATCATGATGGAATCATACTGGTACCTGTGGTGTAATGACTTGCATGTGTGCATGTTTTGGTGAATCCTGGATCCAGATAAGTAACTAGCTGGTAACTTCTCCTTGTTCAGCCTGGTTACAGGGGCACCAGTATGTCTTATAATGGAGTCCCCTGTGATCAGAGTCCAGGGAAGTGTGTTTGCTTGCCTTAGGCACTTAATGTTTGGGGCTTCAGTGAGTGCAACTGTATGTGTGGTGTGAGGTGTTGTTTCTTCTGAGTGCCTTTGGGCTTGCTGAGGCATAGCTTTGCCAAATATTGGACTAGGTGATCTTTGTTGTTTAGGAAGATTGCTTTTAAGAGCTTCAGCATACATTAGTCTATGTGCTTGTGTTTTGCTCTATGTGAGATGGGTGCTTTCTGTGTGATTTTAATAACCTGATATGTGGTTGTATGCGAGAGTTTATCTTCCAAAGTCATTGTGTAAGTACACCTCTTACATATTGTATCTGTTTCTTTGAGGATTAAGCAGTTGTCAGCAAGACTGAGGCAATTGTTACATTGTCTTGATGCTGATATCCACCAAGCTGGCTACAGAGAAGTTAGGAAAATGCATATCCATGCTGTCCAGTCTTTTGACTGGGGAGCTACAAGGGGGTGGTGTATTGGGGTTAGAAAGCTATTAAAGGAGCTTTGTTGGAGCAGACAAGTAAAGGTACTTAGCAAAAATTATGCTGAACAGTATTAAATTCTACTAACTTTAATATTTACACAATACTAAATTCTACTAAGGAGTTGCATTGTGTTTTTGTAGACTTAAAGAAAGCATATGACAGGGTGCCTAGGGAGGAGTTGTGGTATTGTATGAGGAAGTCAGGAGTGTCAGAGAAGCATGTAAGAGTGGTACAGGATATGTACAAGGGTAGTGTGACAGCAGTGAGGTCTGCGGTGGGAGTGACGGATGCGTTTAAGGTGGAGGTGGGATTACATCAAGGATCAGCTCTGAGTCCTTTCTTATTTGCAATGGTGATGGACAGGTTGACAGATGAGATCAGACAGGAGTCCTCGTGGACTATGATGTTTGCAGATGACATTGTGATCTGTAGTGAGAGTAGGGAACAGGTGGAGGAGACCCTGGAGAGATGGAGATATGCTCTAGAGAGAAGAGGAGTGAAGGTCAGCAGGACTAAAATAGAATATATGTGTGTGAATGAGAGGGAGGAAAAAGATGCTAAGGATGAAGCTACCAGTTAACAGGAAAAGAGAAAGGCCTAAGATAAGGTTTATGGATGTGATGAGAGAGGACATGCAGGTGGTTGGTGTGACAGAGCAAGATGCAGAGGACAGGAAGAAATGAAAACAGATGATCCGTTGTAGCGACCCCTAACGGGAACAGCCGAAAAAAGATGATGACTCAATTCTACTAAATCTATAGGTAATACCACTCAACACCCTGGTGTATATTATGTTATCGAACTGTTAAACGTTCGAACCTCATATGGTCGACACCATATGAGCGCACTTTTAAAAGTTTGAATGTTTCAATGGAGATCTCTGTACAGTGCAGAATGGGAAGATTTCCCTTTCCTGCACTGTAGTGTGATCTCGGAGTTGGTATATTTAAAGAGCGGGTGGTGTGAGGGGTGCAGCCCCCCATGTGAGAGGTGCAGGGGGACTTTCCCCCTTGTTTAAAATGGTCAGGTAGGTTTTTTCTGTTGTTAATTTTTTTTTTTAGCTTTTCAAACTTTTAAAAGTTCTATGATATGGCTTTGACCATATGATGTTCAAACTTTTAAAAATTTGGTAATGTAATTATACACCCTCAACCCCAACTAGCTGTTCTAAACTTGTCAGAGCACAAGGTATTTGCTCTATATTTACTGTTTTCCAGGGTGCAGTTTTAAGGATTGTTCTTTAGGGAAAATTTGCTTTCTAGGTGTTTGCTACTGTAAAGTGCACTGCTAGCCACCATTGCACAGTGAGCAGCTCTGTGCAAATGGGCCAAATTTATAGCAGCACAGAAAAGATAAAAACTAACTAAAAAGCCCTTTGATCAAAAAAACAACTGTACTATGAGCCCTTTTGTGTGTTTCTCCACTCAGATCAACCCCAACATCTTCTGCTATAAGATGAATAAACCCATTCCTCTTAATGTAAAAACACAACAGAACAGACCCACAAGTACAATGTACCACAATCCAATTAAAACAACTAGGAGGAAAAGGTTTATGGATCAGTCTACCTGTCTGATCAAAAATTAAAAAGCAGATAAATAAGTGTCCTAATCAGCAATATTAATGGAAAGCTAATAGTTAAGTAATCCACAGAGCTGCCCCATTGACTATCCTGTAATGTCATTAAGCATATATGGTTGAAATCTAAAAATATCTACTGGAACCAAAGAAAATAACTGTATTATATAGCAGGATGCACACTGCAATCTTCTAAAGTCACACATAGTATTTACATTTCGGCACAAAGTTACACCTGTTAGCTGAAAGTGCTTGTTCTCAGACAGTAACTTTTAATGTGCGTCTAAATAGGTTTTTTCTCATTTTTCTAAAGTGCTTCAGTAAGGCATGGAGGTTTAAAGAAAAAAAAAACAAGCATTGCAAACTGGTTAATCTGTTATATACAAACATGTTTCAGAACTGCACATCCAAATTCTGTGTATGTCTGGAACTCACTTTCTAAAAATCTGCTGTTTCTGCATTTGCTCACATTCCTTTAACAGATCTACTCAGGCCACTGCCATCGGTAAAGATTGGGACACTGGATGACTTTGAAATGAAAGATTTGTCTGGGAACACACCTCCTGTTTCTTCACAACAAATCATTTAGCTGCAAGACTGTAACCATGGTGACAATCTGTCCTGTAAAATATAGAGGGAAAGATACGAAAGTAGTAAAAGGTAAATAATTTCCATGTATGCATCATCATTTCCTTTAATGAAAAACAAAATGCTCTGTATGTAATAGAAGGATGAAGCCAGGAAATAAGAAAAATATCTATTTATCCATCTAAGGAAATTCTGAAAGGTACTGAAGTATCTCATGTGGCACACTAAAAAAAGGCACTCACTTATTGTCACTGTATATAGTATGTGGTCACAGGTGTTTGTGTCCATAATTAAAAAAACATTTGTATGTATTGACAGAAATGTTGTTTAATTACTGGAAATGGTCACCATATACCCTATTGTAGGGGAAGGAATACTAGTGACATTCTCATCCACAGTTCAAATGTTCCCTTGCCCGTCTGTGAACAGTCCATATGGGTATTTACCCTTCATGTGGTGTCTGTCCCATATTAAAAAAAAATGTAAAAAATTTTCCCTTGCAAAAATTATTTTCTGGTTTATGCGCCACCATATACTCATTTCATAGGTTCATAAGTATTTACTAGGCTGTTAATCTGGGTGAATCATAAGAAGCCTAGCCCTGCATTCCCATAGCAATTATTATGTCTTATATTTTGCAATATGAATCTCCAAAGACAGGCTGAACAAGTATATCTTGGGAACGGACACATTTCTCCTATCTATAAGGGCCATTGGTGCTAAACCAAGGGTGAATTGCAATTACTATCCCATTCATTCAAGTTACATTTGAATAGAGTAACAGAAGTATTCTGCTTTATGTGGAGAATAAGCAGTTTGCATAAAAGTGGTATTCTCTGTGATACGTGCTATCCCTCCAGCATGTTCTATTACTCTTACAAAAGAACTTGAGGTCCCTGTAGCAGGTTTCCTGATAAGACTGGACTTCTTAATGACTAATATGTCTGACGGAGCAGGTCTGCAGAGGCTTTAATATCAAGGCACTAGTCACCTTTCAGTAGCCTGTATGATACAGAGAATCGAGACAGGACTTTGACATGGTCTGTTTAGTTTTTATGATTTAGGTCCTTGATTTTTTTTTTTTTTTAGTGAGTTCTTTCCATCTGAGACAAGTGTTTGGACCAATAGGGGCATTATACTCAATAGTTGGCCCAATGAGTGCTGAGTACAGAGGGACAATTACTTCCCTGGATATTTACACCATACCCTTTGATATAAGATGTGCGACAAAAAAGGGCTTCCTCACAGTAGTGGATACACGGTGATCAAATGACAGTTAATTGTCAACACAGGTTCCCAGACTGCTCACTACAAGATTAGTTTTCAGAGGGATGTTGTCAATGTGATAATTACAAAGGAAGTCATGCAAAGACAAAGAGATGTGCATCTTTGTATCAATTCCTGATACTGGGAGACCACCAATCCAGAATAACTGAAATGTTTATGAGTAAAGTAGATATGTAGTCAACATTTTTGTGGAGGCAGACTCTTGTAAGTTGAGGACATCTTGTTTTTTTAAGTGCCTTTGTTATGCGAAAACATTTCATTATTTACTTAGTGAGGAGCATTTAAACATTATTTCTGTTAACCTATCTCACTTAAAATTATGTTTATACCAAATAAAAATTTACATTTGTAACATGTTTTTTTATGTGTCTTCTTTGTAGGGGAACTTTTGATAATTTAATTTGTGAGGAACATTTAAACATTGCTGCTGACAGCGTAAGTTACTTAAACGTTTTTTAGACCAGTTAAAAGCTGACATTTTAGACAAGTTTTTTTTCTGCCTTTCTTACAAGAGAACTTTTGATTATTGAATTTGAGAGGAGCTTTTAAATTTGTTTCTGATAGCCTATCTTACTTAAACGTTTATTTCAGACGAGTTTGCAGTCGTTTTCAGACCAGATAAAAGCTTAATTTTTTTGTCAAGGGGTTACTAATTTTAAGGCATATATTTTAGTGACCATAAGTAGGGATTTCTAAATAATAATTCATTGATTACATTTTTGCTCTAATTACACAACATGATTGCATTTGTCTTCTTAATGGGCAATCTTAGTTATGAATTAGAAGGTTTGATTAGTCATAATTTCTAAACTGAATTTGATAGTTGTAGGTCGTTTCTATTGAACAATATTTCGGATTCCCAGAATAATGCATTCATTATTTAAAGTTAATAAACATACTTAAAAGCAAAACTATTCATTTGAATGAATGCACTTGCAATATTAATTGCACATTTCAAACTGTAGATGCATTTGTTGAATGTTGGGAGGCTGGCCTCACTGCTGAGGTGAATACATTGTTATCTGTAAGTAACCCCCCAAAAATCTGCAGCTTATGAGCTCTTTAAATGCATCTGTTGTAATTAATGATATAGGAAATGAAGGTACCACTGATGAATATGTTGTTAATCATCAAGTGGATGATACCAGTTCTTATTTATGACTCAATATTAGTGAGGAAAATGGAATATCTGGGGATAACTGTTATATGGAAAGCTCATATGTTCAGACAAAGGGAAGGAAAAGAAAATGTAAAAATAAACATTTAGCATTATTATAAATAAGCACAGATAAGAGTGATATAATTAGTGGTCCATGTGCAATATATCACTGTAAAACAAGAAAAGAATAAAGCTAAACATAATGAAGAGAGTAAAATAAAAAGATATGACATTTTGGAAGATATAGAAATGATAAGCACAATAGAGATAAATGTCAGTCAAAATGTGACAGATTGGTACGGGTTGATGTTGTATCTTTACCAGTGTCATCAGATTTTATACATATCTCATAAGAAGAACAAAAGGTAGACATAGTGCTACAGGTATGTTAGAACACTCAAATTATGAACCATGATAATTGAAGTGCCCCAACTATTGCAAATATATTTGTACTGATAACATTTGGAACATACCTTTAAATGATAGGAAATATACAGTATTGTATATTATTGAACTTATGCAAAGAATGAATATAACTGTAGCATTTAGTGAAATCAAATCAATATGGACAAACTGCTGTTTTATCAAAGCCCATCATTTTAAAACTTGGTTAAAACAATTGGGAACTTTGATAATGTCAGTATTTTGAAGTATTAGGGAGACTTTATACATGACATGAAAATGTAAATGCATGATAATAAGTCACTAGAGTTCAGGCTATTTATCAGACAAAATAAACATTTTTAAGGATATTCAAAAACAATACAAATGGAGGAAGAAAATCTGATTATTTCATGAAATGTTATCAATGTAATGCACAAAGCCTAGGTAATAAATACAATGAGTTTAAATCTATTAATATTTCAAAAGAGATTAAACATTGTAGCAATAGTAGAAGCATGGTCGTCACTGAATTTGTATTTTCCAAACTATAATTGTTATAAGCGCAACAATCCAGGGGAGGTGGTGTTTTGTGCCTGGTTCATAAATCAGTTCCACCACTATTAATTTTCACACATAATGTTTCAGAGATATGCTAGCTGCTGATATTTTAGCATTTTCTGAGCCTGTAAGATTTGTGCCATACTATCAAAAACTGGGAATGGACACTAATACACCAAAGCAGTTCCTTGATTTGTTGAACATAAATCTTGAATATAATGCCATATTAATGGGAAAATTCAACTATCCCAGTACAAACTGAAATACATGAACTAAAATTAATTTGCAAAATTTTTAGACATACCATTCTTTCATGAGTTTAGACAAGTGGTTCATATAAATACAAGGAGAAATAATACATTAGAGTTAAAGGCTACTAATATCCCATAACCATAATTCAATCATTTTTACTCTGTAGAAGCAAAGGTTACTACAGCCTAATAATAAAAGATTTAACTTTGGTTTATTGGATTATTAAGTTAGATAATTAATGTAGAGATTTCTAAGACTGAATGGAAAATGTTAGTCTTAGCAAAGAATTATGATTATAGGGACATTGTGTTACACATTATATCAAAAGAAGATGTGGCTGCAACTACAGAGTTTGTTTACAGTTATACTACAAATAAGAGATTACTTAAATGTTGAAACATGAAGACAGTGAAATTGTACAAGAGAAAAAAGCATTGCTATCAATTATATAAAAGGTATCCAATACCTCACAATAAATCTAAAATTAAATAAAGCAACAAAGCAATTTTAATTCTTAGTAAAATCTGAAAAGATACTGTTTAAGAATAAAGTATATATTATGAATAATATTTAGACATATTGTTCTTCTTCTTTCGGCATTCCCAGTTAGGGGTCGCCACAGTGGATCAGCTGTCTGCTCATGATTGGCAGTGGAGTTTTGCAGTGTTGAGTTGCCAGCCCGGTGCCCAACTTTCCACAGAAGGCACACACATGTGCATACTCATGCCTAGGATATTATAGTTATATAAGTTATTTTAGGAAGATCAGAAATCCAATCACTGTATGAAAAATTAATAGTGATACTATTACCGATTTACATACTACTGGTGAGGTATTTAACAGTCATTTAGTAGTAAGGTGCAGAATTTAGGAAATGTTGACTGTATTATGAAGAGTATTATATTATATGTAGAATGTTCAGAAATCACAATGATACATTTTAATAAATCTCTAAAAAAAGGTTAAAAAATACATCAGTGGGACCTAAATGAATTCCAGCTGTTCTGATAAAAAATGTATCCTTGACTTTACAACCTGTATTACTAGTTGATTTTAGCAATTTAGTAAGGAATGGTACTGTCCCAGAATTGTGTAAATTATCAAACATTACTCCTTTTCAAAAAGGAAAACTCTTCTGATATAACAAATTATAGATCAGTGATCCAAACTTCTGTACTTCACAAATATTTAGAGAGAGAGTTGTTTAATGGAATTGATTCAAAAGGAAAACAAATGCTTAGGTGCTACTGATTTGCATCAACATGGGTTTATAAAACATAGGTTAGAACTAACTAATTTCACTAATTTTTATTACCAATCAACTTAAGTGGTGGATTTTGGACTATCTTGTGGTGCCATTTTCTTAGATCTAGCTAAACATTTGATTCCTTAACATATTACTCCATTTGCAAAGTTTTATGTGATTACTTGAGGAAAGTTTGTGAATGAGCATCTGGTGTTGGTACTTCTTTCAGTACTGCCAAATGCAAAGTAATTTTGGCAAATGCTTAGTAGAGCAGAATATGAATCTGCAGGATTTAACATTGGAAGAAGTACCCCAATACAAAGATTTTGCTTTATCTCCAACAATTTATCTTTTTAAAAAAATCTTTATACTGTAATGTATAGGGTTCTTACAAAAGTAGAGCTGTCATTTAAAAATATATTGAGCAGAAATATGAAAAATATGATTCACCTTGATAGGACTTTTATAAGTTCTGATGCAGTATAATATTTATTTTTTATATATTCATCAAAAGATTTAAATAGGTTAGAGAGGGTGCAAAAATATTTACTAAAAGTGTATATGGTTTATTGAACCTTAGTTGTGTTGAATGATGTAAAAAGACTAATTTATATTCATTATATCATAAATATTACAGAATAAAATGATTCTTGCATATAAAAAAATGAGGAGTGAGGAATTAAGGTTATTGCCAAATTTAGAACTCTACAACAGTAATTAGGCATTTGAATAAGAGTATAAACTACAAAGTTAGTTTTGATAGAACTAAGCTGACACACTGTTATATTACACAATCCATCTCTTCTTGGAATCATGTACCAGTTACTGTATGTAATTCTAAAAGCCTTGACTCCTTTAAAATTAATCTAGATTTTTGGGTTGGACCTGATGTGTTTAACCCATCTTTTATGGAGTCTGTGTTCCCCAAAATCCTTAGGGCCAGAACACAGTATATAAACATATGGACTTATAAACTTAAGTTTGCAGTCATCTGTAACCTTGGTCAGCCACAATCCTTTAATATTAGCTTTGAACTCTGAGAAGTAAATAACAAAGAGAAGTGACCTAAGCACTGGACCCTTGGGCACTCCACAAGTAACAGGCCTTTTGGAGGTGGTAGAGCCACCCATCCATACTTCCTGTGTTATATTTGTGAGTCAGTTTGAAATCCAGCAGTTAGGTATGGGTTAACATTTATTTGGGATAGTTTATCTAGGATGCCTAAGTGTCAGATGGTGTTGAACCCCTTTGCGAAGTCTAGATATGCAGTGCGCACTGGTTTGTCCTTGTCATTGCCTCAGTGACTTTTTTGAAGGAAGAAGTCAACCATGTTAAGTAGGCAGAACGTATATCAAGGTTCTATAGCAGAATTTATAGCTCACCTGTATTCCTGTTTATTAGCTCCATAATGATCCTTTCCATAGCTTTGCAGAGGAGGCTGGTCATGCTTATGGGTTTGTAATTACATGGGTCTGTTGTAGCCCCATGTTTGTGTAAGGAAATGACTGTTACTGCCCTCCATTCATCCAGCACAAAGCCTGTTTTAAGACTAAGTTTAAATAGACTCTGTAGTTGGTCTGACAGTTTATGTTTCAGGTTTGTCAAAGGAATCCTGACATGTTGTCCATATCCACAGATGTAGTGTTCTTGACCTTAGATAGTACTTTGAAAACTTGTTCTTGGGAGATCTGAGAGTAGTAGATGTGGGTATTTGAGCTGAGAACATTAGAGAGGTTTGAAGTTGGAGATAAATTTGTTTGCTGGATGACTGGCTATGTGCGTCTGGGTCAGAATATGTGATATAATTATTTATTATAGCTCTGTATAGTACAGAGAAATATTTCTATGATTTTAACATAAATAAAGAAGGCTTGATAGTTATCTTTTGCATGGTGGCTATTTTGTTGATTTGATCAGGATTTGGACTTATTTGGTTTAGGAAGAGTATTTTTGTGTGCAATGATTTTTTTTCTTTTATTATAGAATCCTTTTATATTAGGTTTTCACCACAGAGGTTTATTTTTGAATTTTACATTGTATTTATTTCTGTTGGTGACAGATACATTTCTGCAGAAATGTACTTTTGCTTAGAACGTGGCAGTAAAGGATTCCACATAAGAAGTGGGATCATTAGGGTTGAAGGGGCATTTACATTTATTCAGTTCCTCACTCAGTTTTAGTAGATTAGCATTTGCATAGTTTCTGAATACTGAGGTACTGGAGGATGGTTCTGGCTGCAATCTTAATGTTTAAGAGGCTGACCTGTAGTCCAAATTGACCATGGAGGAGGTTATAATAAGCACGGAACAGAGCTGTCCCATACTGGTAAGGACCATTTCCCACATCAGCTAGTTGGATTCATTTTCCAGTATGACACTGCAATACAGCATAAGGAGGTGCTGCACGCCTGAGTCTGCCATCCTTCGGAAGAGACATTAAACCAAAACCCAAGCTGCCGGAGTAGGTGGTAGCTCACGTGGATATAAAAGATCCCACATCACTTCAAAAAGAGTAGGTGAAGGTGGCCTCTGCCCTCACCAAATTGCCCCTAGTTAATATGATTGTCACAGTGGATCTCCCCCGAAAAGAGGCCACTGGCCTAGTGAGACTAACCAAGTCAATAAAGTGTAAATAAAATAGACAAATAAACAAGTACAGAATTTTTTCCCTTGGGCTGGGGTGTGGACTAAGTGGTCCAGAGAGTTTGCATTTAAAAAATCCAGGGAACAGTCTAGTTAAAATGAATGCTTGATAAAGCATGCTTATGTGTGAAAATGCTTGTTGCTCTGAGTAAAATTCCTATTTACATGGTTCCCAAGTAGAGTAGTATTTGTGTTTTGATTTGTGAATGTTTTTGGCTTCTATGGGATTTGCCCCAGCTGCTTACATTTTTTTGACTGTGTAATAAATGTGTGTGAATGTTTGTGAGAGAGTGTGTGTGTGTATGTGTGTGTGTGTGTGTGTGTGTGTGTGTGTGTGTGTGTGTGTGTGTGTGTGTGTGTGTGTGTGTGTGTGTCTATATGCTTGCTGTTGCAGGTGCCCAGGTTATGGTAATGTATGGGCTAGTAGGGAAAACCTGTGCAGTTTTACCATGTTACTAGATCAGAGAGTCTCTCCATCATGCTAATTAATCAGCCTATGCTGGGCAATTAGCTTATAATGAGAAAATCTTTCTGAAACCTAGGGTTTTTCTTTGAAATTTTAAGTTTTCCATCAGGGTAAATCAAAACTATATATTTTCACAGCAGACTCAGGTCATAGCTGAAAATGATCCTTAGCCAGATCACTTACCTGGATAATAAATCAAATAAATCAAATAAAGGATATTGCATTGTAAAGATTTAACTACCTGTCTTTTTTCTCTATAGTTCCAGTGTAGCCCTGTACCTGGTATAAGAGACCATGTCGTGTCTGAAACTAAATTGTTATTATGAAGGTACAGATTATATTACAAATTTCTGTCATGATAATGATTATCTTGGTTTCTGCACCTAAATAGATAATGTTTAATTTCAAATGAAAAGTACCATAAGTTGTATACTACTGCAGAAAAGTAAAGTGGTGTAGGTAAACTGGTCTCCCAACACAACAACAACACAAAATGAAAAAAATAGGAGATACCAGACCACGGCTGATAAAATCATCAAACAATTTAATCCAAGTAAAAAGGTGAGCGCTTTCGCAGCCAAAACTGCTTCATCAGACATAAGTTGTATGTTTGCGTGACAAGCATATTACAGAGAATGGTTCGGCCATGGCATTACAGAGAATGGTTCTGCAGTGTTGATGGCCCACTTCAGTGTCTTGTGGCAGGTTTTGGGAAGGAAGAACAAGGGGTCTACTCTGGAGTAACACAGTATGAGAAGCTTTATGCATACACCAAAATGGAAACCTTGCACTATACCAGTAAGATATGATGCATAAAAGATAAAAGTCATAATTATGCATCTCATTAACAATGTGTTGGTATACAGTAGGTTACAGTGCAGCATACTAAAACTCAGGAATCAGTGTTGCATGTTGTTCAAGCCTCAGTCATAATCTGCTTGAAAGGTTTGGTGAGATGGCTTGATACTCTGATTGTTACTTGGATGCATGAGGGGTTCTTCCAATCACCACTGGAGTAGCTGAAGAGGTATAAAGGTTGCTGCAGTTACAGGATGAAAAAGGTGGTGGTGGGGTTGCTGTGATCACCAATTTAATGGTTTGGGGGAAATATGATGGCTCCTGTCATTATCAGAGTGTTTCAGAGTTAGGCCAGGGACTCCAGTTACTGAGAAAATGTATTTGGGGGAAGTCCCCAGAAGATCTTTAATCAAAGTCAAATTGTGTAGAAGGAGACCATTGCCCATACTGACTGATGGAATATATAAATGGCGGAATTAAACAATGATCATCAGTCACTGACTGATCACATGCAGAGTACAAGTATGAAAGATCATTTTTTGACACAAGGGGAGAGGCACTAGAAAAGCCACGCGTGGGATGCATGGAGATTCTACAGACAGCTGTAGGAAGAAGGTAGTACAAGTCGAACATCTTCATAATGGCCTGGCCAAGGACCAATATGTCTGATCACTGTAAGTATGATGGGTTCTAGAATAATGATCCCCCATAAGGCAGTGGTGCTTGGCGGTGTCCTTAATCTGCTTCCAGTGGTCGTGACAAGTTACTGTTCTGAGTTTAGGATGATCTCTGTTGATAGATGGTTGATGAAATTTCTGTACAAAAAGTTTTCTGGAGTAGTCTGCCTAGCTATTCACTCTGTTTATATTCAAAACAGAGCACTGAAGATGCATAAAGGAGGTTCTATGAATCTGAATTTGCTGTGATATCTCTCACACACAGCATAAGCAAGGAGTAAAAGGCTTATATCAGGTGTAAAGGATTTGTATGCCCTAGCTAATGTCTAATGTCTTCTCACACAGATTTGGTAGTTAGTATCGCTGTACTTCTAACATCAACCATTCTTTACACTAGTTATTTCAGATACTCGGTTATATTACTTTTTTTGAGTTCCTTCACAGCTGATGTTCATCTCAATAATTGAATTACCTTTTAACTTCTATAATTTCTAACCCTGGACACATATGGTATTGATTCTTGAATTGCATTAAAAAAGGGAAATGCTTCATTATATAGCCACAGTGTTAGGAAAAAATGCATGGGTTTCAATAACCAGTCAGAAAATTATAAGAACTAAAATATTCAGAAATAAAACAAGCAAAATCATGCTTGTAGGTTCAGTGACTTCTGTGAGAAGTAGCTGATCAATAACACAGAAATATATTAGTTCCCTACATCTGTTAGTTCAGTCTTAGACATTTCAATATTAAAATTCCATTTGTCATCAAACCATGTCATTCTTAATTACTTAAGCCTGATTTATTTAGCCATGTAAACTTAATTTATACACATTGAAGTACACTTTAATTGAACTTTAAACATTTGGTTTAATGAGTGGAATGTAACAGAAATTGCATTAAATGTTAAAGAGGCACAGCGTGCTTTCAATTTGCTCCTTAAATAAAAAAGGTACAGTTAGACTACAAAAAATAGAGGATGCTTTCATCTTATATAACCCAATAAAGGCACCCAGCCAGCTTTTGTGGTTTTTAAACATTAAACATGCACATGTAGCCAGCAGCATCTCTCTGTAAAAGAAACCATCTGCTCTGTTTGTATCATATTTTCCTTGGAAGGTTTCCAAATTACCTGGTTATTACAGATTGCATGCATGTCAATTTACTTAACATTCTAAAATTACAGTAATTTTATACTGTCTCACTGATTTCTGTGTCTGCATGTTGGTATACAGAGCCAGCTTAACTTTCTTTTTTTTCTGTTTGGCTAATTAACAAGGATGATTGAATGAAAGAGGTGATGGTGTTGCAAACAGACAAAATACAACTCTGTTAATTAAGCTCTGCTATGAAACATGCCTAAAACACTTTTCACTTGTAGTGTATCTGAATCCAAAATGGGAGGCATTCTGCATTCCTTCTGCATTATGGTACTTTACAAAAATCCAGTCCACATAAGTAGCCCCTTTGTATGAAATGGAGATTAGATTTAAGGACTGCTGAGATATTCTTTAAACTGATTTAGGTTTTCAGACTGCACTAACTTGAGGCATTACACGTGCACACACACACACACACACACACACACACACACACACACACACACACACACACACACACACACACACACACACAGAGGTATGGTACACTATTAATCAACAGATATTGTAGATCAGGGCTTTAACATCAGCTCTCGTATAATTCTTTCCAGCCTGTCAAAACACATTCATATAATGCGCCTTGCCCTTAGAGTGGGAGTTTCTCTCCTTACCCTCTCTTAAAGTCGTGTTCCAATCTACATTCTATTTAAATATGGAATCCATTGTAATCAAGGGTCACTTCCATTAAACTATATTACTAGTTCCTCAGTCGATTGCTGATCTCTGTCTTCATACCACATACCTCGTCTGACTGTATTTTACATCTTAGCTATTTACTTGCAATATCTGTGTTACAAGGAATTAATGAATTTAAGCAAGACTCATTTACCAGACTAGACTGTTACAGTGATAGTAAAACAATCACGTGTATTGACACCTGTTTTATTTTTCCTGATCTAAAAAGCAGAGTAAGGTGATCTTGTAAAGTGCTATAATTCTTGACTGCACCAACAGTGTTATGTCAATGCAATCTGACTAACCTGGAACCTATACTTCTAGCTTAAACTTAAATACAAGGTGTTCTTAAACCACAGTTAGTAAAGCAAAAAAAATAATAAAAAATAAATAATCATGATCATTCTGTAGATTTAAATTGACCAGTTTATTTCTTTATAGGTTCATAGGTTCATAGGTAGGTACTAGGCTATTGGCCCTAGGGCTTATATAAACCTAGCCAAAAAGGTACCCTGGCTTTCGCCATCCAAGAAAATTATGTTCCTGTGCCCCTGTCGAGCAGAGCCACAGAAGTAATCCCCAGGGTGAATTTCCTATTTCCCATCCAATTATCAAGATTTTTCTTGAAGAGCACTAATGAGGAGCTTTGTTTGATATAGATAGGTAGTTTGTTTCAGAGTATGGGAAGTCTCTGTAGGGTTGCCACCTTTTCAAATGCCCAAAGTGGGACATTTTTGGTACAAACGTCAGATTTTGCAGGGCAAAACATACCCATGGCTAGTACAAAGGACAGAACTTCCGTTTTTTTGCCTAAATAAAAGCTTATTCTTGTAGCATTTTAGTTCCTTATTCTGTGCCTTACAACATTTAGGTGTTTCAGATACAGAATAACTGTTTTATGCAATTATTACATAAAATATAGGAAATAATTTTGTCCTAAAATCTCAGGACATTTTCCATTTTTTCAATTTTTTTGCAGGACACAATTGCCCAAATAGGGACTGTCACTCGCAAAGTGGGACAGGTGGTAACCCTAAGTCTCTGTGACAGGAATCTATCCCTCCAGCATGTTCTGTTTATTGTGGTGACTAGGTTTAGATCCCTAGAGTGTGTAGCTTTGGGGGATTGGGATTTCTTTAAGTGAAGCATGTCCAACAGCTCTGGGTTTGACATAGCTTTGTATGTTAGGCAGAGATCACCTCTGAGTAGGTGATATGCGACAGAGTAAAGCTTGAGTTTTTTGAGACGCTCTGCGTAGGGCATCTGTTTATGAGTGTTTTCATCATAAAAAGACTTAATCATATAATCAGATATCCCACATTCCTTCTTCACAAAAATCTAGGCCACGTAAGTTACTCCTTTGTATTAAATGTAGAATAGATTTGAGGAATGCCAAGATATTTTATAAACTGATTTAGGTTTTTAGAATGCACTAACCTGACACATGATACCTACACATATGCAGGTATGGTACACTATGACATCTTTTTACAATGAAAACGCTTATAAATAAGTAATCTGGACTTCTTATGTTTTACTTTACGAACAGTGGTCAAGAATACCTTAGTATTTAAGTTGAAGCTAGAAGGTTAGCTGACAAGTAAGTCAGATTAGAGTCACATAGCGCTGTTATTATCACCAAGGATTATAGAGCCTTACAGGCTCACTTTTCTATTCTTTTTCTTAGTGCTAACAAATTGAAGCTCCTTGTACATGTTTGGAGAGCCTAACAAGAACACCACTCCGCTACAGGAGACCTACTTTTACCATTTCCTGGCCTAAATATATTTCACAGAGATGAAGCACGTGACACAATATGAGGCTGTGATGAAAAAATATCATTATTAAATACAGTTTGAGTCTAATAAGAAACTCCAAAAATATCCAGAAAGTAGTATTGGTTAATTGCTTAATTATTCTTATAGTAGATGCTATATAAGTTGGACTATGTTATTTCTTAATTGATTCTGAAGAAGTCCTAGTTTTTGGATGAAAGTGCTTAATCATTTAATAAAGGTGCTACAAGTCTTACTTTATGGCCATGAGTTTATTTTGTAAAATTAGTTTATTACAGCTACTTTAGTTTGGTGACTGTGGTTCTGAGTGGTACGGCAGCTTGCGTTACTACTTTCTGCATATTTTTGGTGTTTATCTGAGTAACGTATTTCTGTGTAGTCTGATAAGAAACTAGCAATGTAATTATTCCTCATTTTTCTTTTGAAGTTATTGCTGATTTGTTCTTAAGTAGTGACATATTATTCCAATAAAAGTTTGAAGTTTTAGATTCTGGACAGCAGAGTTACATGTTAAGACAAAATCTACATAATTAAACAAAATGAAGTCAAAACTGTATACATTCAAATAGGTAATGAAATTCAGGGTGTCTAGTAGTCATACTCTTATCACTGAAGAACAAAAATGTTGATCAGAATGTTATAGCAGGTAACCAGGTGTGTTTATATTTTGGAATGCTGACCCACTTAAAATTTGTTTCTAATATATCAAATCAGTATGAACAGGTGCTTTACGAATAACATTCATAAAGTGTGGGTAATGCTGGGATTCACTCATACCTGCTATCATTTGGTCATGAGGGTGAACTTCTAGTGACTATATATCCACAGCAGAATTGAGCATTTCTCCTATGTATCACATACAATTGCCATGTGTTTCCAGAATTATGCATTGGCATATTATATTTAAATTAAATAAATATTTTTGGGATCCTTTTGGTGCAATAATTAAAAAAAAATAAATACCACCTACTACACACTAAACTGATTTGTTAGTGTAAAATAATATGGAAAATGGAAATAGCCAGAATTTCTCAAACTGCATTGTTTGTGCCTAGCAACACATGAATAAATATCTGTCTAACTTACTTGTAATTAATAGGCTTAAATTAGGGTATGTGAATTTTATTAAATAATCTAAAAAGGTATGACAAGATAATGAAATTGAATACATATTTTAAGTAACTATATAGATTGGGATTGATGCATATAATGTTTGTCTGTCTAAATTTACAATTAGTATAAAGCACAACAGTACCATTTCTGCTTGCCTTCACCATATTGTATCCATATAAAGATTCATGAATGCTTTTTTAAGTTCACTTGTGTAACTGGAACCTCAAAACCCCAGCCGTGCATTGGGGGATATGAAGCATCACAAAGAAACAGCCCCAGAGGGACCCAAACTGGTGAATCAGGTGCTGTAAGGCAGCAATGTCAAACCCTGTACCATTGTGCCACCAGGAAAATATAGTAACTTTATGTTATTATGATCTTATTGAATTTAGTTACATGTACATATTGTATGACAGGTTTATGTGACGTCCACAGAAGTGGACATGCCAAATACAGTTACTCAGCATTTTCGTCGCTGAGCATTCATTGAAGAAAATAATAACAAGCAAACTTTTTATGTAAAGAGCAGAGGTCTGCATATCTTTGCTCACAGAGACAGCGACCCTTGAACTACCACCTACTTCTTATACGTGATGCCAATATCTCTGAATGCTGGGCATAACAAGGCAAAATCACACATTATAGCACCCATAGCTCTCAAACAATCATGTTTTGCACAGTTAAAATATGACAGTAAGTTAGTTTGCTTGGTAAATCTTGAAGAACTGAATGATTTCCATTGAATGACATATTGCACATTCAGAAGGAACCTAATATAAATTTAAATCCAGCTGGAAGTGGAGTTAGGCTTTGCAGAGAGTATTATATAATCATTAGATCATAAACAGGAAATAAGTACAAAAAATCAATAAAAGGGTCATTGGTGAAACTGTTCGTGATTCTAAGTAGTCTATAGGCTTGTATTTTAACTATATGATTTTATTATATTAAAAATAAACTGAATTCATGACTTTGTGACAAACTGTAATAAGCATAATTGTTTATGTAGCTAGTATGGATGTTAGTTAAGTGTTTTGAGGAACACTAGTAGGTTCCTGACTAGACAATCTGTACATGGCATCAACAGATAAGTCACTTAAAGAGATGCAATATTTTCTCCAAGACTGACGTTGCAGTGGTTACTTGACTCTTAAAGTCTTCAGGCAGTATTTAGTGAAAGTAGTTATAATTCATAGCTGGTTCTCTGTACTACACCTGGCAACTTTAACATAAGATTCTTGGCATGGGAAAACCTCTATGTGGAACTAATGGACAATTAAGTTAATTCATTGTGATTTAGTTCTGTAACACAAAGCTCCCATTATTTTGGAGCATATAATTACATCACGGCACACTCCTATTTTATCTTTACACAGCCATGTTTTATTTATATTTATACCTAACTGAGAAATGACAGTACTATATACAAAAACACAACTACTAGTGCTGGTCAAGCTAATGAAAATAGGATAATGTTGTTCCGTGTAATCACAGAGCTGGTAATTTAAGTGTAATTTGTCATAGATTTACTTGATTTTGCATTTCACACTGGCTGTAAAGGCAGCTTAGTCCATACTCTCAGGTAGGACGAGCACTGTTTTTCAAGCCACAACTTCCCTGGTGAGTAGACAAGACATCTAGTAACGGGCAGCTAAGGATTTTTGCGTCTTTCGGCTTTTCCCGGTTAGGGGTCGCCACAGCGGAACTCCGGTCTGCTAATGATTGGCAGTAGAGTTTTAACATGCTGGCTTGCCAGGCCTAACACACAACCTTATAACGAAGGAATGCCCATTCACGCATGTCGTCGCACAGAAGACGCTCTAACTGAGAATCGAACGGGCAACGTCTAACTGTGAGGTGACAACGCTACCGCAGCACACAGGCAGCTAAGGATAAGAACAGTCTAAGCTGGAATTTCCATGGGAACATTGAATAATAAGGTGTGAGGTCCAAACAAAGTTCTAAGTATTTGATTTTGTTTTCAGTTTCTCTGTCTTCTATATGAAGTTTCTATAAATTATGAGTTTTTGTGGCACCTCTTTGAACTTTGTAAGGCTTCCAAAGGGAATAGCCTTTGTTTCTGTTATACCCTAAATAGGAACTCGAATATCTTTAATGTTACAAACACTTCATACTGCAAAGAAGCCAGCAACAAGAAGAGCTTCAGAACCATGAAAAGAACATACTGGTTTGCACAGCCTTAAAAACTACATGATAAAGAAGACTTACTCTTTAACACATGACACCTTCTAGTGCTCTTTCTCTTTTTATTACTGCAAACAAGATAATATAGTAGGAACAACTACGTAAGACACACCCCATTTCTATGCTAAAAACTTCATGTTTAGCATGTTATTTCAATAAAGAAATATTTTGTTTGATATACCCTAGAATTAGAAAATGTAGAACTATATATATTTCACTTGTTCAGTATGACTGTATAAAGACAATACTTACCCATCTAATGTCATCACTGTCATTTTTCTATACTTGGATGCTTTAATTAGACAATCATATCTGCAGTATAGCTAGAATCTATTCTTGCTTTTTCCAAATAAATGGTTTTAGTACTAGTTTATGAACTAGTTTTTTAGGAAAAAAGAGGTCATTGCTCCCCTCTACTCGTCACTCATTAGACCCATTATATAGTACAACACCCCTTTTGGAATGTACCTCACAAGACATCTGCAACAGCTGGAAAGGCCACAGAAGTACCTCACAAAGAGGATTACTGGCCTCAAACAAATGCCCTACACTGACCGCCTCAAAAAACTCCAGCTTTACTCCATAGCATATCACCTACTCTGAGGTGATCTCTGCCTAACATATAAAGCTATGTCAAACCCAGAGCTGTTGGACATGCTACACCTAAAGAAATCCCAATCCCTCCAAGCTACACACTCTAGGGACCTAAACCTTCTCACCACAATAAACAGGACACGCTGGAGGGATAGATAGATTCCTGTCCCAGAGACTTCCTATACTCTGGAACAAGCTACCTATCTGTGTCAAGCAAAGTTCTTCATTAGCACTCTTCAAGAAAAATCTTGATGAGTGGATGGGAAATAGGAAATACACCCCGAGGATCACTTCTGTGTCTCTGCTGGACAGTGGCACAGGAAAATTACTTTCTTGTGTGGCGTAAGCTATGGTACCTTGCTGGCTAGGCTTACGTAGGCCCTTGGGCTGATAGCCTAGTACCTACCTATGAACCTATAAGTGTTCAGACAAATAGGTGCACTTCTTTCAAGCTCAGAATATTTACATAACAGAAATAAGTAACTGAAGATGTTGAAGAATATTTTCTTTCAGTAGACAGGCAGGTATAGGTTCCACATCTACCAGCTGCATAGAAATAACAGACATTTTTCATTGAGTGCTGCATGTATCATACTGCTATTGCACTATGCATGCTATATTTCAAACTTTTATGTTAGATTTAAGTGTTTTGATACTGTTATAGTGTTATTTACTGCTGTGCTATGATGTCTGTCTTTTATTGTAATATTAAGTGATTTTGTATTTTCTTGAGTTTGTACTCCCTGGTTGAGTCTGAAAAAGTCCAAGAGGAGCAGTAAACTACCCTGATTAACAAATATGAATGAATAAATAAATAAATAAATAAATAAATAGAATATATGTGTGGGCCTCTGTGCTGTTCATTTAATTTTGCAATCTTTTCAGGTCTTAAGATTCATCTCTTCTCTAAAAACCAAACTTCTTTATGATTTATATACCTCCTTACATGCAAAATAGTACCTATGACTACATTCAGTTCTTCCTGGGTTTTCTAATGAACAAAAAATGTAATCCCCTCATAATCAAAACATATTAAATTTTCAAAGATGAACAATTTTTAATAATTTGCATTCAGTGATACAATAAAACACAAGTTTCTATTGAAATGTCCTAATTGTGAAACTTACCTAAAACAAAACAAATTAATCAAGCAAGCTTACTCTGCTCATATTGTTTATAATTAGATCGTCTATGTCAAATTTTAAAGGACATAATGATAAATATGTCATTATTCACTGCAAACTCAATATACTATATTCTCATTTATAAAAACCCAGAAAGAAGATGTACATATTATAGTATCTGATAATTCTTCCTCAGATATTATTAGCAATACAGCTCCTAACATAAATGGTGGCAATAAATAATAACTCAGAATCCATATAACTGTAAGTAAAAAGAATTCTGACAACATGAAGAAAAACAAGAAATAATACCTTATTCTCACTCTCAGATAAAATCAACTTATCAGAGTCAATAAAACTCCAAAAAAAGAAAATGGCCTTCAATCAAGGGAACAAAAAAATAAGGTGAAGTGATACAGCCTGTGACAATTTATCCCTACAGTCTGCTGATGAATCCTGCGCCAGCAATCCAGATCTGCCAAGACCAAAGATAGCTGATTTAAAATACCTACACAATATATCTGACTCTGATTGTGCGACAACTAATGAAACAGTTCAAGACAAAAGCAGTGGAAGCTTGTCTCAAATCTCACCAATTTCTGCTCTAGCACTATACCCTGAAGGTATTGTAGTAAAGAAGGCTGTGTCAGAATGAACACACAATGAGCACATTCAATCCTCAGAAGAATCATTCAATTTCGTCGACAGGAAATTAAAAGAAAGGCATTAGGAGGCTTTCTCTGTCTTACTGCAAAGATTTCATTTATGACAGTTGTATGTATATTGCAAACAATATACACCTAAGTTACTGTGGTGGTTTCTACTTCGGAAGCAAAGTTTCAGTGCATCTTAAACATTTTTAGATTATAACAACACACAGGAAGCAGTACAGCAAAAAAATAGACTTAATAACATTATAACAGTTTATTAATGCCCATAGTACCTATAATAAAGGTAAATAATTGGCAAATATACCTCTTTAAGATAAAATTCAAATAGCAGTTATAACTGAATTAAATTCTCAAAATCTTATATTCTCCAGTTACACCAAAGTCAAGTACCTATTGTCATGTAAGAATGGAGGGAGGTGTGCTACTTTTAGTCTTTAACATGCTAATATTCAACATTATTTCAGTTATCACTTGGAGTGAAAATGTTGCTGATTTTGTAAATGCCTCCATGAGATACATTATCAGAATAAAATGCACTTACAGAAAATGCTCCATGAATACATCTATTCACTGTGACTTACCTCATCCACCTGGAAAGTTATATAACTCAAAAATGTGTGATTTTGATAGATGATTTGAACTGCCAACAGATAAATTGGAATTTGTCTTCCATCCATAGGGACATTGTTTCCTTTCATAATCTTACATAAATGATACACAAATTTACTCAAGCAAATACAATTCTTAACTTATTACTAACTAACAGTATTGATTATGTTTTAAATGTATCTGTTGGTCAACCATTATGTAATTCAGATTATTGCTTGAAAATTCTCATTCTTCAACAGGACTTAATCAGTGTACCTCACCAGAAGAAAAAGTTAAACTTTAATAAAGTTAACTATGCAAATCTCTTAGAAATCTTGAAGACTGAGAACTAAGATGCTAAAGTTAAAACAGAGGTTGATGCAGGATATCACCAACTCAAAAAAAATTCTAGCTCTACTGAAATAACATTGTATTTTATTAACACAAAAGTTAAAACAAATAATTTTCCTTTTTGATGGAGAACTTTATGTACAATTTACAGGAAAAAGAAATGTTACTTTAAAATATACAAAATGGATTGGACAGTCTGGAACAAAATGCAGTTAAACAAAATCTCAATAAAGAAAGAAAGAAAGAAAGAAAGAAAGTCAGAATTATGACTAATAAACATTAATTTTTGAGACCAAATTGGTGACTAACATGATAAGTAAGAAATCTTTTTTATAAATATATCAATTCTTGTACCAAAGAAAGGGACCCAATATCAGCAATTTATCTCAACAATGAATAAGTAAAAAAGGAACTTACAAGGATGTAGTAAAAGCCGAGAAACTTTTATTTTAGCGCTTTCATCAACAATAAGTTATGATTTCTTCAGATTCTGAAGAAGTCATAACTTATTGTTGACGAAAGCGCTAAAATAAAAGTTTCTCGGCTTTTACTACATCCTCGTATGTTCCTTTTTTACTTATTTGGCTTGTTATTCAAAAGTTTGAATTAAATCTCAACAATGAAATTATTTCTGGCAGAAAACAAACATTAAACACTTTTAATTCTTACTTCTCAGAATCAGTGAATATGGCTTCATATACTGTCCATATACCTTTATCAATACCCAGTGACTCCACAACCTGGCCTACAATATCTGAGAAGTTGATGATCAACTCACTAAAAAGGATAGGTTCTGCCAAATCTATGTGTCTTTACAATATTCCAGCAATAACTCCAACAAGAATTCACATGGAAATATACCCCCATCTTACATAATATATTTAACATACTGCTATGTTCTGTTGTCATTCACTGCCAAAAGAAGTCTATAATTTCACCAGTTCACAAAAGGGTAACAAGTTTAAAATGTCTAATTATCATTCAGTTAATCTGATACCTTTATTCTGCTTAATGAGACTTTTGTTAGATCCTAGAAAAACATTCTGGAGTACATGATTTACACTAATGTTGAATATGGTTTAATTGTAAGTCCATCTTTACTAACTTGATGAACTTTTATGATTATGTAAGCCAAGCAATTGACCAGGTCATATATAATCAGCATTTGACCATCTTTGGTTTCCTCAATACTTCAAGCATTACAGAAGTAGAAATATAACTTAATTAATTATGTTAACAACTGGCTATCTGGTAGCACACAGTGTGTTTCAGTTTAAGGCATTCTCTTTGAATATTTGCCACTAGTGTCAGGTGTACCTCAGGGATCCACCCAGAGGCCTTTTCTGTTCAACTTAGTACTTTCTACTAGACCATTTCACAGATATTGTTGGTATGCCAAGTATACTGATGATTGTAAAATACTGTGAATCATTACTTCAGAAGAAGATATATTAAGTTTTAACAGAACCTTAAAGTTTTTCTCTGACTGAGCAAAAGTAGTTGGCCTTCAATTTAGCCATACTAAATATTAAGCATTGTACTCGAGCAAATCTCAAATCAAAAACCATTAATATTAAATAACCAAACTCTTGAAGAAGTATGTTCATCTGTGTATCCTCCCCGTGTTCGCATGGGTTTCCTCTGGGTGATCCAGTTTCCTCCCACATTTCAAAGACATGCAGTAGATGGATTGGACACTCTAAATTGGCCATAGGTGTGAGTGTGCATGTGAGTGTGTGCTGTGGAAGAACTACAGCAGCAGGGCTAGCCACTCCATGGTGTAAACCTTGGCTCTACGTGATTGTCACTATTGATCCCATGTGCAAAAATGAGAAAAATCTGGGTATTTATATTTCCTCAGACTTGTCTTTTGACAGATAAGTAAACATCACTAGAAAGTATGCCCTAACTCAGGACTATTGTTTAACTCTATAAGTTTGAGGGACCAATTAAGCCTTGTTACTTTGTATACTACTTATATATGAGCAATTCTGGAATACAACATTTTGCTTTGTATTTTCACTAGGAAATAATTAAACAGAATTCAGTCTATCGAAAGACAGTTTACTACAAGTATTTCATCTACTCAGGATTTGTGCTACACAGAAAGGTGCAAAAAATTACATTTATTTACCTTATACAGACACTTTCAGGACAAAAGAAATTACTGCATACAAAGCATATAAAGATAAGGGGCCGGGTTCACGAAGGCTTGCACGGAGTCTAAGAGTAGAGTAAGACTCCATGCAGCCAACATGTCTGCCAAGCGATCCAGGAACAGCCGGTAGGGGTGTGCAACAGAGCTCCTAAAATGACTCTTACACGGACAGGGCTAGGATATGCAAATTACCTCATTTGCTGCTGAAAGGTATGCAAATGAGGTAAATTTGTGATTCAGGAAACCCTAACCTGTCCGAGTAAGAGTAGTGTTATTTGCAGAAATGTACTCCATTGACAACTGAGTACGTTTCTGCAAATAGCAAAATGGAGCCGTGACAGCTCCAAAAAAAGGATGCATCCAGTCGAGGAAGCATGCCAATGTCCAAAAATATGGCTATTGGCAATGTCCATCGATGCAAAAATAAAATAAATTAAAATAATTTTTTTTCCCGATCGCCGATGTTTAAGCATAGCGCAGCACTGCGCAAATGCGGTGTGCTGTAAAAACCAGAAAACCAATAATTAAAAAGCAGAAATGTGGATTTTATAGTAATCCCTAATATACAATGCAAGGGAATGGCAGTCCAAAGACAACATGGCTACCGAGTAGAGGTTGCTAAGGGGGGAAGCTCAGTCTAAGAGTTGTAACCAAGCATTAGTAGGCAATCCTATGCAAATAAGGGTAAGGATAGTGAATCCCAAGTTTACATAGCAAAAGAGCACAGTCAGTGTAGTGTAGGAGTAGGATAAGGGGTGTAACAGAGTAGAAGATAGGTGACATCATAAGGGGGTATGTCTGAGAGAAGTGAAGCTCATTGGAGTAGAGTGGCATGTGTCTGCTGTCAGATACTAATCACTGGAAGAGGTGTGTCAACAGCTACCCTAGCTAAAGGCAAGAAATTGAAGGTGTATGCCGTGAACAACACCAAAGTTTCTTGTAGAAATGCCTGCACCATGTGCGCGCCTGTAAAACAGAGTAAGCCTGTGTGAACACGTGTGCACGCGTGTGTGCCTGTGTGCGCGTGTTTAAGCCGGAGTAAGCAAGTGTAAGGATGTTGAAACCCGTGTAAGCGTGTTTCCGCCTGTGTGCGCGCGTGTGTTAGCAAGAATAAGCAAGTTGTAATCCGTGTAAGCATGTGTGCACATATGTGAGCTGCTGTGCGTGTGTTTGCGTTTGTTTGCATGGTGCTGCCCCCTGAGGAAACAGAAATGGAAAAGGAAGCACAACAAATAGTAGGAAGTTAACCAGGGAGTACTAGCAGAGCTAGCAGATGAAAACAATCAGAATCAGGCAATTACACAGGCAGTACACTAGCCCAGCCCAGCCCAGCACTTAAAACTCAGCAAAAAACATTCCAGTATATTTTTCTCAGACATACTGCAACACTGCAGTAAGCTAATAGAAGTGAAAACTGAAAAAGCTTTACTGAGACAAAGAAATGTTAGGGGCTGCCACTGCTGTCATAAGGGGACATATGCAATATGCTGAGGGTGATGACAATACAAATGATGCTGAGCAACCCACAGTGAGGAGACGGAGAAGAGTCTACAGGCCTAGGGTAACCTACCAGGGGCTACATGAGCTGGAGATAGTGAAGCGCTATAGAGTTCACAGAGACTTCATGCAGCAAATTGTTGAGCTGTGCAGGCCATGCCTCACACACAGAACCAACAGAGGGGAACCCATCCCAGTGGAACCCAAGGTATGTGTTGGCCTAAGAATATTAGCAACAGGTACCTTCCAGAGACCAACTGGTGATATGATGGGGATTTCACAGGCATCAGCATCCAGGGTACTGCACCAGTTCCTGAATGCCATGTCAGCACATGTTGATGATCATGTATATTTCCCCAATTCCCGTGAGGTATTGGCCAGCAATATGCATCTCTTCCAGCAAATAGCGGAATACCCTGAGGTAGTGGGTGCAATAGACTGCACGCACATTTGCATCAAAGCACCAGCCGGTGAGCGGGGTAGGGTCTACTATAACCGCAAGGGTTACCCCTCCATCAACTGCCAGGTCATGTGTGATGCCTAGGGCATAATAATGAATGTGTGTGCTGGCTGTCCTGGAAGCTACCATGACTCCCATATCTGGCATCTGACACAGCTGTACCAGACATTTGCCAATGGGCACATCACTCATGGTCACCTAGTGGGGAATGCTGGATATGCACTTGAGCTGTGGCTGAAGACACCCATCAGAAATGCACACACACCTGAACAGGAATGCCATAATGAGGCATATGCACAAACACGAAATGTAATCGAGCATGCGTTTGGGCTGCTCAAGTCACGGCTCTGGTGCCTGGACACATCTGGTGGAGCCTTGCAGCACTCACCATCTACATGTACCCAAATAGTCATGGTATGTGCTATGCTACACAATATGATCCTGCAAAAATAGCTGCAGCAGGAGCAGCATAGGGTCGGGCACAACAGCCCCCCACCATTGCCAAGGCCATCACAGGCAGAGCGTGACTCGGAGGAGGAACAACCTGAGCCTGCCCCAGTAGGCAGAAGGAGGTGTGCCCAGTATGCTTTGGCCTTGGCAAAGAGGCAACGCATAGCATATACACTGGCTCAGTAGGAACCCTGGAAATGATACCTCTCTCTGACTTGCACATATAGTAAAATGGATGCCTAACTTGACACTACCTGTTAACAAACATGTATAGGGAGTGTAAAATGTGCATCTAACATAGGCAGCCCTGCAGCACCACCTGAGGCATGATTGCTATGTGTTAAGCAATATAAAGCACTGCTAAACAGCTCTCACCACTATTTAGTATATGTAAACAAAATTGCACACACTAAGTAGCACAACTGCAGGCAATGTTCAGCAATATTGTGCACTGTCCAGCAATATTGGGCAACATTGAGCAATGTTGTGCAAGTCTGGTCAAATCTGGGTACATTTCAGCAAAAGCAGGTTAACATGTTCATATTTACTTCACTTTTCTTGAAGCAGTCTGTTCTGGCATGTATGAAAATATGAAGCAGTGACAATCCTCGAACCCAGGATACAGTGCACTATAGTCATAGTACAGAACCACTAAACCATGAGAGTATGTCAATGGTCAGCTTGTATGAAAAAATGTTGATAAGTCAATGCTAAGTATCTCATGGAAACCTTGCAGGCATAGCATAATCCCTGTCGAGTTAAGACACAAAGGTGAGGCCTGCAGTAATAATAGAACCTGATATTCAACACACATATAGTATAAATGTTAATACCGGTAATGTTCACACATATCAACAAATGTAGTGGACCTCAGACAGCAACATACTGCAAGGTCACACTGGGCATGCTCACACACTTGAAAATATGAGACAAATGTCAGGCAACAAAACACTGAAAGTCTGAACTGGGCATGCTCACACACTTAGGGCAAGTTTGAGTACAGCAGTGGGCCACACATATCCCTCAGTTGCATATGTCAACCCAGGAACCTCGCACTATTCACCAATCCGCCATGTGCACACAGTGATATGACAACAGACACAATATAATATAGTGAAATCCTGTCACAATCAAATATGTTATGCAGAAACCGAGGTTGTTCATAGAAAGTGGTAAAGCAAAGAAGAAACAAAATCTGCAATCAGTACCATCACTGAACAATGTGCATCCCGAACATTAGCATAGGTTCAGAGGTTGACACTAGGCTATCTGCCCTAGGGTATGTAGAAGCCTAGCCACAGTGTGTATGTATTTTGCAACCCCGCTAGATCAGTAGACTGTGCCTGTTAATAGTAGGTCACACAAGATATCTCACATATGTTCATTTCATTCTGCCTCTGTCTAGCAGGGACCCATAACATATCCCAGGGCTAAACATACGATCACCCATCCACCTGTGAAGATGTCACCTGTAGGTGGTCAGAGTGGGTCTGTGCGTATGTGGGACTGTGATCACATTCCCGAGTGAGTGGAGCCTCTGTGATGGGGATATGCCCCTCCAGCATGTCCTATTAACATCATTGCTCACGTACCTGTCCCTGGAGCATGTACCTGTAAGGGACTTTGATATCCTCATGTGGAGCCTGTCCATCAATGTTGTGATGGACATGGCTTCAAACAAAAGGCACAGACTGCATCCAAGTAGGCAGTAAGCAACTGAGGAAAGCTGGGGTCACCATAGCCAAACTGTGCATACCACCTGTGTGAGTCCCTAGATCCACTTGGTTATGTAAATCTGTGTACATTCCAGTTGCTGCAGGTGTTGGGTAAGGTACATCCGAAATGGGGCATTGTATCCAAGCATGTGCCTGATGACTATAGGGTCACAATGACCCCACCTGATCTGGATGTAAAACCGTATGGGATAAGGTTGGCTAAATAGAAGGTGTGTCCAACAACATTGGCAACGTGAATGTCAAAGGCGAGAGTACTAAGTATTCATGTCCCCAAATCACAAATCACACACACTGTACGTGATGTATCATCACCTATGTGATAATGTGTGTGCACGATGTTACTACCAAAGGTGATGACTATGCATCTAAAGGAAGGTAGCTGTAGGCCATGGCTCTGGCACCAGTCATCCATCTCTGTGAGACCCTTTCTGAGGATGCTTGTGCCAGCTGTGGAGTCGATTATGGCACACAGTTTCAAGTCATCTGCAAACATGGTCAGCCATATTCCTCCTGTGTTAGCCAGTATGTCTCAAAAATATATACAGAACAAGAGAGGTCCCAGGAATGAGCCCTGTGGGATGCCATGTGTAACTGATGTATAGTCAGACATAGCACCTGCAATACTGACCATGTGTGTGCTATCCATGATCCAGTTAGCAATCCATCTTGTGACATATGTGTAGATATTGAATCCGGTGATCTAATGTATAAAGGCCAAGTGGGGTATTGTGTAGAACTGGTGTGCGAGCTCCAGGTAAGCTGTGTGGACAACCCTGTGTATGTCTATGGACCTGCTAACTGTTTAAAGACATCAGACAGTGGCAAGAGGCAAGATATACCCACAACAAAACCAAATTGTGTAGGATCCAGTGTCTGTAGGTTCACAATGTGTATGTGTATGTGTTCCATGATGATACACTCCATAGCATACCAGACCAGGATAGTTAGGCATATATTGGGATAATGTCCAGGGTCCCTTGTGGCACCAGCACTGTGGAGCAGGTACACCATAGCTGTACGCCATTCCATGGGTACATATCCTGTAGTAACTGTGATATTGAACAGTGACATAATGTGAATGTGAAGTTTGTCATGAATCTCGTGTATGCCGCAGTCCGGGACACCATCTGGTCCCACTGATGCTGTGTTGTCTGCTATGGAGAGGGCAGCACACACATGTTCATCTGTGATGTCAGGGAGGCTACACCCTGTTGTGATGGACATGTGCACTGCAGGGGGGATGGTGGGGAAACATTCCCACTGAACCTGTTGTCCAGGATGTTCGCAATGTCAATGGGTTCACTGTATCATTTGTAATTATGCAGTAACTCACAGCATATCTGTGAGTTCCCACCCAGGTCCCTGACATAACTAAATAAGGCCTTGTGATTGTCCATAGTGTATGTTGCAAGTGTCCATTAGAAGTGGGCCTTAGATGAATCAACAAGTGATCATAACTATACCATAGTACTGATCAGAGATGCCTTCCTGATTGTGATTGTGCTCTATAATGTAGTATAGCTCATTAATGGCTGTGGTCCACTAGATAGGTCCCCTGCATTTGGAGGAGTGAGTCTTGTAGTTATCTGGGATTGCATGATCCATGCATTCCAGTAGTTGTCCATAGAATGGGCTTGTAAAGTATGAAGTGGTCTGAGCTGTAATTAACACTGCCCCAGGGTCATTGAGAGATACCACCTCAGTTTGTACAAGTGTGACGTTTGCTCATGAGAAGTACGTCACTGAGATCACATAGGATGTGTGTGTGTATGGGATATGTATGTCTAGTGAGATGAATGTATGTTCTGACCTTAACAATGATGGGTATACCTCTGTTGTAGAACATAGAGTCCCCGTGTTGGTGATGATCAGGTCCCACATGTTTTAACCCCCTGTGGTTGTGGTGACCAGGTCTGCCATAGCATTTGAGTGTAACAATCCTAGCAACTGTTGTGCGAGGGTTTCAGTGCTTGAGTAGTATACCCAGTCAGTGTTTGTGTATCTGAAGTCACACAATATAATGGTGTTTGGTGAGACCTTCACATTCCCCAGTTTTCCCAGGAATAACGAGTGTTGTGCCCAAGTTTGGGAGTGTGGTCTGTAACAGTCTACAAACTGAAATGCAGTTTTGCCCACTCTCAGTTGCACATGTACGTTCCCAATGCTTTGTGCACTGCTACCAACCTGGAGGTGTGTGTATGAATGATGTATATGGATACCCCCCCTATTGTTGTTGTCCAGACCGAGTCTTGTGTCTGAAAACCATGGTATGACGTAAAACCTGTTAGTGCTGCTGTGCTTTTGTGAGCCTGAACCAGGTGTTTGTTACTGCACATATATCAACAGATTCCATACTGATGTGAGTCCTGAGTGCATGCATTCTGAGGGTTAGACATCAGTTGTTGAGCACCATCACGCTCCGTTTCCTGTACCCTGTAATGTCTATGGCTGTGGTTATGTCTTCTGACCCTTGCTTCAAACAGCCACTATGTGTGTGTCAAGAGCCTAAGGCAGTCTGTGAAAGCCTAGGGGTGACAGGTGCGTGGCGTCCATAGCGAATGTACGTGGCATGTTGAGCATGTAATCCCAGGCTGACAGACACTGGATCCCCTGTGAATGACAACAATATGTTAGGCAACTGTTAAAAGTGATCATTTCATCTGTATACTGTGACATAGTACTTGGTGAGGGTAAGATGCTACACAAGATCAGGGTCATACTGGCCTGGGCTACATGATCAGAGAGCTCCTCTATATCTCTTGTCCTGTAGTCCAGGGAGGAACATCTGAGGGTTTACACACCAGCATGGTCAATGATGGAGCCATATTTGTACTTGCAGTGGACTGACAACAGTGCATGTGTCATGTGGCATATCCTGACACCCGACACACAGCACAAAGTGACCTTCACCTTATTCAGCCTGGTGAGTGGGATGTCAGTGTGACTGACAATTACAGTCACCTAATACAAGTGTATGAGGTGTGTTGTGTAGGCCTAAGGGCAGTGACTGTGTGGCAAAATGACTTTGTGAACTATGCGATATGTGTGTATGGTTGTGTGTTAGCAGTTGTTTGTGTGTCTGCTTTGGATGTCTCTGCTGCTTAGGCAGAGCATATTTAGATGCTCCAAGTATGTCTTTGTGTGTCAATGTATATGGTTTGCTGTTGTCATAGGTCCATGTGCGACTGTATTTGTGGTGTGTGTGGTTACCTTCACCACCCGATAGACTGTGCCAGTCATGGCTTGGGAGAGCTCAGCCTCCTGTCTGTCTATACAGTTGCACCTCTCACATATATCTGAGTTTGTTGGTAGGAGGACAGTGTTCCCTGTGTATATAAGGAAGTTGTAACAATGCATCAAAATTCCAATATGCACCAGCTGGACTGGAGAGTACACACGAAACCGACCTTTGGACATGCTAGGATATAATGATGACATACACTGTCGACTGATTACAAAGGATCAGTAGTGTGTCAAGTGTGTAAAAGAGTATAACAGGGGTTTAGTGTTCAGGTTTGTTGTTGCTGTGGAAAGATAATCTGCAAAGGAGTACAGACAGAAACATTACACCTCCTTCAGCTATGTCAGAAATATCGATGTACAGTCATATATGTCCTGAGTCAGGGTCAACTGTACCTGATTGACAATGTCGACATCCTGTCAGACAGGCCCATACATACATACCCACCTCCCAGTGACAAAAGGCCCTAACATCATACCAGGAGATATCACATGTAGAATGTGTAAACTGGTCCTCCCAATGCCAAATGAATCCCATCACGTGGATAACATTGTTTCCCCATATGTGTCATAAGTGAACAACAGGACAAACAGACACTGCACCTGAACAGTCTGTTGAGCCCCACACTCTCTACAGGATCTTACACCACTGAATGTGTTACAGCAACATGTGGCACACCCCACAAGTGTTGGTGCACAACACACCATGGGAACTATAGTTCTATAAGCCTACGAAGTCCGAAATGCTAGTCCATGGAGTCCATCATGATTGCAGTCAGGAACAGAGCTATTGTAAACCGACAAACACACAACCCAAACGTCTGTGGTATGTTAATGAGCACATCATGTTCCCCAAACCTGCTAGATATCTTGCAAGGCAGCCACCCAGGACATACATCACTGACAGGAGCAACACAGGTCCCACATAGACTTTGAATAGCCCTTTACCAACATCAAAGACACATGTTGTATCCACAAAACCAACAATCTGTGCATGAATATGTATTGTCATATGAAGGAATGGTAACTTGTCCACAGATAGATCACATAAGCTATGAATTGTGTATTCCTGTTCAAGATGTTCACACCTGCTGACCCACAAGGTTCATTCCTGGGATTGCATAACACTAAGTGCACACACATTACCATGTCCAGTCTGATGATGTCAGCAACCTACAAATATAGCATGTGAATGGAAGCCACACAGTAAAGTATATAGCACGTCATGTTAATGCGTATCTCACTAGTATCATAACATAGTTAGGTAGAGGTTTGAACCCTGCAATTGCTGAGTTTGTGTGAGGTTGGCTTTGAGGGGAGTGGCCTTTTTGGAGACTGTGGAAACACATTAGGAGTGGTGAATACCTCTTTGCCAAGTGTGATGATGTCAGCATCCTACAAATACAGCATTGGAAATGAATGCTCCCAGTAAAGCAAATAGCGTGTCGTGTTAATGGGTATCTCACTAGTGTCATAACATAGTTAGGTAGGGATTTGAATCCTGAAAATGCTGAGTGTGAATGCGTGTGTGTGTGAGATTGCCTTTGAGAGGAGTAGCCTTTTTGGAGACTGTGGAAACACATTAGGAGTGGTGAATACCTCTTTGCCAAGTGTGATGATGTCAGCATCCTACAAATACAGCATTGGAAATGAATGCTCCCAGTAAAGCAAATAGCATGTTGTGTTAATGCGTATCTCACTAGTATCATAACATAGGTAGGGGCTTGAATCCTGTGAATGTGTGTGTGTGAGAGATTGCCTTCGAGAGGCGTGGCCTTTTTGGAGACTGTGGAAACACATTAGGAGTGGTGAATACCTCTTTGCCAAGTGTGATGATGTCAGCATCCTACAAATACAGCATTGGAAATAAATGCTCCCATTAAAGCAAATAGCACGTCGTGTTAATGCGTATCTCACTAGTGTCATAACCGAGTTAGGTAGGGATTTGAATCCTGCAAATGCTGAGTGTAAATGTGTGTGTGTGTGAGACTGCCTTTGAGAGAAGTGGCTTTTTTGGAGACTGTGGAAACACATAAGGAGAGGTGAATACCTCTTTGCCAAGTGTGATGATGTCAGTATCCCACAAATACAGCAGTGGAGATTAAAACATTTGGTAATGCATATAGCGCATCGTGTTAATGTGTATCTTACTAGAATCATGACATATTTAGGTAGAGGTTTGAATCCTGTGAATGTGTGTGTGTGTGTAATCCTATGAGAGGAGTGGCCTTTTTTGAGAATGTGAAAACACATTGAAAGAGGTGAATACCCCTTTTGCTGGTTTGATGATGTCAGTATCCCACAAAAACAGCAGTGGAAATGAAAACACCCAGTAAAGCATATGGTGCATAGTGGTAATGCATATGTGTCTAGTACCATGACATAGGTAGGTAGGGTTTTGAATCCTGCAATTGTTGAGTGCGTGTGTGACACTGTTGAGCAAAGTGTTGTGTGATTTGCTACTACTACTGTATGACATATCAGTAAAACAACAGTATGTGCATTGCACACTGCTGGTATCTGTGTGGCAAATACACATATGTACATGTGACCTAAATTGGTAACTGTGTGGACAAGACATATATGTACATGTGACCTCATTCACGTCATAGGTGTGAAGCCTGCTGTCAACACAACTACATCTGTCACCATTGACATTTTTTGCTGCTGCTTCTTTGACCATAGCTCACATATGTATGTATGTATGTGACAGGTCCAGCCACTGCAGTGAGCTGTGCCCTAGGTAATCTGTGTCACACACACACATGACAGTTGTTATACAATAGTGTGAGTGTGGGTGTATGTCTGTGGCATATGACAGACATGCCCAAACACAACACAGTCTGTCAATAATGGCCATACATGGTAGGTATACAACAACCCCGTGTATATGCATACAGACACCTTATTACTTATGTGATACACTGAGGGACATCAGCATAGCTTTGGGGATGTGGATATCAAAGGACAGATGAAATCACATGTGGCTGTCTGTACACATCGGTACCCCTGCTACACATTGTGTGCTACTACCAATGTGGTACAATCAGGATACTATGTGTAGCAAATGTAGATGACTATGCTGTTGTTGGATCATAGCTTCACAACATGTGTTTGTCAACAGGTATGTGTCTGTATGATACCCTCATGGAAGATAGGTGTCTAATCCGGGGAATGTTTTGTAAGGCACTGTATGCATCAGCAGATGTGGATGTACATATCCCTAGTGTGTCTGCGGGTACCTAGGACGGGCACATGCCAAACAGGAGTGGTCATGGGAATGTGTAGTGGTCATTACCACTGGTAACTGGTATAGTACAAAACCAGAAAGATTCTAATGCTACTGTGTATCCTACAGCTGTGTGTCAGTTGTCAAGACATCATGTAACGATTTGTTAAAATCAGGCTGTTGAGGTTATGTACACTACCAGAATGCTAACCAATGACCGATATCAACAGTATCACCCACAGCATAGTGTCATACCATGTCATACACACATGTGTACACAAGTTGTGACATATGTGTAGTGACATGTATAGTGGACACCAATAGGAAATATTAAGTATTAACACTGTGTAGTACAGGGCATGTCACCCTTTACATGTGCCCACCATGCACATACATGCAAACAGTGCACCTCCACCATGTTCACAAATGTACACCTTGTAATCTGTACAGCACAGATCATAGATGTTACATCCACTCAACAACACATGCTGCCAGTACCACACACATCAGCCAACTGTCACATGTGTGGACAATCCATGTTTGGTATTAACACTAGTGTATACAAAACAAAATTGATAATCACTGCTGGGATGCATCATGCCTGCTCAGATACACCTACAAGGATATCATTACCCATTACTGTTCACAACATGCTAACATTGCTACACTGCTAGTAGGTCACCCTGTGCATCAGCACCGTGTTATCCTGTTCCTGCATCAATGTCACAGATGACAGGAGGTGGCACAGTTTCATCATATACACAGGGTGTGTGGTTGTTTTCCAGAGCCCGACAATGACCCAGCCAATCAACATGTATGTGTGTGTGTGTGTGTGTGTGTGTGTGTGTGTGTGTGTGTGTGTGTGTGTGTGTGTGTGTGTGCGTGTGTGTGTTTGAGGGACAACAGTACAGTATGGGTCAGTGTTGATGTGATGTGTGTGTGTATGTGTTAGCCCTACATGTTGGTAGTATGTGTGTGTGTCTGCATGCACACAGTACCCCCTTGTGGCTGCCAATTACGGGAGTTTGTGGAACAGCCACAGACTGTACCTGCCAGGCTGTACAGATCACTGTCTCCGGCCACGGACACAGTACCTGTGCCTGCCAGGGGTGACACGGACTGTATCGGGTACTAAGCCAGAATGAGTACTATCTTCAGGGGCAGAGGGATGTTGACTGGACCCATGTCCCTGCTGGGACTGGCCAGAGCCACGTGCACATGGTCGTCTCGGACGGTCTACCGACAGCCCAGCCACAACATCGCTGGGGCTGGTACTGGCACTACAGGAGCGCTGGCACTTGGTTGTCATCTGTATCGACTGCCAGCTGAGGATGTTGCTGGCATACATCCACGTCGATGTCCTAGCCATCCTGCACTGTCCTGACACATGAACATAACATTGCGGAGGACATCTAGTGTCTCCCCCCAACGTCTATCAATGACATCTGTGTAATTGCGGATGGCACCGGCAAGGTCATGGATACTGTCATTGATCGCAGTGTTATGAGCCCTCTGTGCACTTAGTCCCTGCCTGGTGTACCATTCCATACGTGCCTGTGCTTGCATCACAGCCCGGAACATACTTGAGGTTGTGAGACCTGTTGCAGGCATGCCTGCCAGGGGCATTACGCCCAGCGATGCTCCCACGAGAACCCCTGGACATATGCCTATGTGGTACCGTTCCGTGTGTCTGGGCATGGCTGCTGTGTGGGGTTGCATGTGCCATGGATACCACATTTTCCTGGTCAATGCCTACCGTATGCTGTTCCTCACCTAAGGCCATTGGTGTTGAGGGATGTAATGGCAGTATGTATGTGCGCATAGATGGGTGGAAAGCTGTGTACTGTCAATTGGTGGACCACTGACAGACACTACATCATGGTCACTATTAGTGACAGTGACCTCAGGTTCCCTGCTGTACCCATCCAACATACGCCATGTGTATCATATTAACACATACTGCATATGACAAAGTGGTGTATGTTGTGTGCATGTGTATTGATGATGCCTATACAATGTCCACTACAGTGTACCCCACTTGTTTGTGATGCTCTGTGTGTTGCATGTGTATGATTCAGCTACTCATGTCATTGTGAAGTGCATAGTCACACAGAGAACATGCAGAGCATGCACTATGCGTAGGTGTTTAACATGTGTATATGGCCTAAAACTCTCCTATGACATGCAGATGTTATATGCTAAATTGACTGTAGCCCACTCACCAGCATGGGTCTCCTGTCTTGTTATCACACCAGAGGGACCTGCAAGGATATGAGACAGTATGTCAGTGTCAACAACTATGGCATTGCTGCTGTGAGTCTGCAATTATACAGTAGTACATGGGGTGACAGTCACAGGCATACAGACAATGTCCCAAATTATCAGTATTGCATGACACCAGGCACCACATATTCTGCATACACAGTACACATCTGATTAATGCATATTACAACATTTTGGATAACAGTGGTCTACAGATATGTCATGTTACCTGCACGCTCGTTGCTGCTGTGCTGGGTGACTCCGGCCTCCATGATGACACAGGTTTGTTGTAACGGTTGGCCAGGAGACACCATGCTGAGGAGCAGCTCTTCCACTCTGGTGAGGGGGGGATGTGTGGCAGCACCACCACCTGTGGCAAGCTGTTGTCTGTGAACATCGGAGACATGCTGCCGGACATGTCTGATTAAATCACTGCAGTGATGGCGTACCTGCTCATAAGACTGGTTATGCATGCCTACATCATTCACCCGATGGACAACATCCTGCCACAGTGCAGTGCGACCATGCTGGTCCTGGCAGGATCTTGAAAACAGTAGATTGTAATGTTGGATGAGTGCATCTCTGATAACATCCTCCTCCTCAGGGGTATATAATGGCTCGGTTATGTGCCATAACACTGGAAGACAAACAGTAATTGTGAAAAAGACATGTTGCACACTCAACATTCTAATGTACAGACATCATTGAAATGCCATATATAGCAACCTATTGGCTGTCAGCAGATACACACTTTTAATAACACATATGACTGTTAAGACCACAACTGCCTGACAGTGCCTGGCACATGCTAAATGCAAAACCATGTTCTGCACAGCCACAAAGTGAAACCAGTATGTAGGACAATACAACAGTACATGGCACACTGTATGTGACACAATGCAACACCTAGCCACAGGAGGTGTATATGAAGCTAATGCATACAGACATTTGTCATCCATTTAAATCTATGTACAGTACGGTTATGGTACTAGCAGTACACCACACTACTTGTTGATAGCAAACCCCTCAGTAACATATGTGCACATTCACCACTATAGGTGGCATACTGCTGTACTACACTATCTATGTTGTGTGCACCTATATCCTGTGACACACATACCACCGAGGACATGTTACAGGCATACCCACACACACATCAGACATACCTACAAGACACAAGGGTATGGCAACCCAGATTACAGTTACCTGTGTACTATACATTACTGTGTGTCAGCACATACATAACCTCATGCCTGAGGTATGTGATGTGTGTGGACTACAGGTAACAAACAAAAGTGTGTTACCAAGCCATGTGGATATAAACCACGCTGAACATACAGCTTCAGGTAGTACTACAGTCCATACGTGACTTGTATTCACTAGTGTTAACGAACAATAAGCATACATGTACTGCTTTAGCCTACAAAGGCACACTCCATTCGACAACATGGGACTACATCACAACGTATGCCATAGTAATTTTCAGCCCTGCCAATAGCATACGGACCTTTGGATGGGATTAGAGCTACAACACTACATACCATGGTATACACAGACTCCCAGTAGGCTATCACACATATACACATCATTGATACATTCACATACACATTCTCCATCACACACAGTCAACATCACATAGCATGTGTTGTAACAGGTACATGCATGTGTGTATCATGTCCTAGGTAGCTGATAGGCTATTATCCATAGGGCCTATGGAAGCATAGACATATGGTACCCTGCTCTATGACACACATGTAATGTAGGTTCCTGTGCCCCTGTCATGCAGAGCCACAGGGGTGATTACCAGGTTGTGTTTCCTATCTCACATGCAATCATCATGGTTATTGATGGCAACTGCTAATGAGGACCTTCATATGCTGTTGATAGGTGGTTGGTTCCACAGTATGGTATGTGTCTGTGATGATGATGATGTGCCAGTCAAGCATGTTCTGCTTTTTGCATTACAAGGTGTTGGGCAGTAGAGTGTGTATCTTGTCTGGTGTTCCATCTGTTTACATGGAGCATGTCCAACACCTGTGGGTTTCCCATAGCTTTGTATGTTGGCCAGGGGTGGCCTCTGGGTAGGCGGTATGTGACACAGTGTACAATTGGTTTGGTAAGATAGTCAGCATAGGGCATCTGTTGGAATCCGGTAACACTCTTTGTGAGGTATGTGTCTGGCATCTACTGTTGCTGTGTATGTGTTCTGAGGTACATACCAACAGGGACATTGTACTCTATGATGGGTGTTATGACTGATGAGTGGAGTGGAACCCTGACCTCTGTTTCCATGGATGACACACATTTACTGACGACAAATGGACTGTACTAGTTTTACATGACTAGTGTGGCACAGAGATCATCATTAGGGACACTACTGTCCACCTGTGTCCCATAGTCTCTTATCACACCTTCAGTGTTGAGTACACTACCACCTATGTGTTCATGGGTACAGGGCTTTTAACAACAGGGATGGCAATACATGTACAACATTCAGCTGGGGCATACATTTCAACATCCACTGGTGTACACATTGATATGCATATCAGCACATATACAGTCCACCTTTCATGGTGGGAATATCAATAATGCTAAGGTTGTGGGGGATACAGTTATGTAATGATATTGCACAGTCTTGTGCAGAATGCATGGAAGGTGTTTTCAGCCCATATATGTTTAGCACGACCCCATATCTAGGAGACTATATACCTAATAAAGCATACCCACGGCATTTGAACAACACATGTCATATGCCAGCACTGTATGCTGTCTTGTTTGACACACACTACAACCTACATAGATATATGCACATAACCTGCACCAACATATAAATGTCCACCTTTCACAAATAGTTGCAGTATGTCCCTTGCTCAATGCACATGTTCAGATGCTCAAAAATCAGATACACATGTATCTCGACATATGTGTGTGCCATACAGACACAAGGTCCACAATGTTGTAAGTCCATACACCTCAGGGATGACCTGTTGGGCCTTGCTATGAGTAGGACAGTTGTCACATGTGTGCATACATTAATAGTACAGGGAGTATATATAGCTGCAAATGATACATCACTATGCTAGCCTGCTACATCGGTTGCCATTGCTAAGCTACATATTATGTGACGATCATGCATGTCTTACTCTGTGACATCCAAGTTTATCTAGGTGTTTGAAATACTCCCCAAAACTGCCATTAAATGCAGTACTGTACAGACCATAGATAACATGTTCAGAAGTTTGACATGTACTGCTGACCTACAACGGTCACACTTATGTCCCACTGCACACAGCTACCCAACAATTTCTCCATGGCAATACTTATGCATGGCATCAGTGCATACATACCTACTGCTACCACATATGCACGTATCAGAGGATCAACAGTACTAACCATAACCATCTACTACCTGCCAGTAACTACAAACTGTTACATATCTGTATGTCCCTTCCGGGTCCGTCTGTGTATGTTTTTTTTTTTTTGGGGGGGTACTGAAACATACTGGTTTTTTTTTTTGTTTTTTTTCCTGCTTGCTGTTGTTTGCTATGTTCAGCTTGCAATGTAATGATTGCATGTGAGGATAGCAAGTCCTATCTGCTTTTATAGGTATCTGTACATGTGCATGTGATGCCCTCTGCACCAATTGTTGGCCAGCATTTGGTAAATGCATACAGCCTGCTGAGTGGTAATTGCAGTACTCACTGTCATAGCAACCCAATGCTATAAATTGCTAAGGTATGTAGGCGTAGCCCTTTCAGATATCCAGAGTGGGGCCCATGCTTGTTTGCTGTGGAGACTGTTGTGTAAGTCAGGCGGTTGGTATATGTCTTATAAATGAAGCTAGAGGTGTAGACAGTGCTGTACATGTTGTACTCAGACCTGACTGTTGCCACTTCCAACACTAAGCTATCAGTGTAGAGTTTTACTCACCACTACAAATGCTTACACAACATTTATGTGACTATACTGGGAATATTAATGTACTGACTTCTGCAGGGTTATGTTTTTTACTGTTGACATTACCACAGGGTTTGCAGGACAACTGGACAATTCCTGTACTGAGTATGCCTACCTACACAGTTGGTAGACCCTAAACGCACAAGTATCTTTTAATTGGGGGGGGGCTTACATACTGAGAGCATTATGCATTAATGTGTGAATATTATCTTACTGGACTTGCAGGATTGGTGTGTACCTGTGTGTTTATCAGGGCAGGTTGTCTGTCTGCATGGTTCCCACCTGTGAACTTACCCAGTTGGTAGCCAGAGGTTATACTGTCATTCTTTGTCTGTGCAACTCACACGTGTTTTCAGCACTGTTACAATGGCATTGTTATAGTCAGTTGCTACCAGTACATGGCTACATCCATTGGTATTTCTGTGTTATACTCCTACATAAGGGTATGCTTGGGGAGGGCCTAAGAAAGCTATTTGCAGAGTGTGTAACAGCAGTATAGCCTATATGCCTGTGTGTTTGGGCCTCTGCTGGGCCTATGGAACAGTCACATACATCTTTGCATGGTGTCATGGATATGTAGTTGAATGTGAGGTACACCTTACACATAATAGGAACAGTTGGTGTATACTTCAGTGAAGCAGTGCATATGGATTAAGTACTCCTTTCATGACATACAGGCAGTGTCTACTGTAATTATTGTCAGTATTCATTGTGTAATAGCCCACCATTCTGACTGACGTCAGTACTTTTCTGTGGGATTCTGAGGGACACAGCTAAAATATGTTTCACAATCAGGGACATCCCTGGAAAGTTGACTGAGTTAAGAGGTATGGCCTCTGCCCTACTCAGATATGCCAGTGTTTGTGCTGCTATGATACTGAGTGAGGGTTGTAAAGTGCCTCTGAAACATTATTTTCTGCTTGATTGGCTGCTTCTCATATCACACTCATGTAATGCAATCCCACAACAATTGCTGGTAAAGATCCACAGAACAGGCTTTGTGTTATGGCCTTCCTGTATTTCCTTTACATTCACTCATTGTAATAAACAATATATTTTTTGCAGCACAAAGTTATTGTATATCTGTTGTGGCTTAGTGGTACTTCATGCAGTCTTATGTGTCCAAGGTCTGGGGTTTGAGACTGACAAAGGTATTTTAATTTTGCTGCTGAGCAGAACAAGGGCCCTGACCTAGAGTGACTAAGGCACTTTTAAGCAGTTGTAAGCGGGTTTGAGCGGGTTTGCATGACGCTTAGCGATGCTAAGCTTAGCGCACACATGCGTACACTCGCTTAAACCCTCTTACTACTGCTTAAAAGTACTTACTCCCGCTAACCCCGTGCTAATTTCTTTGAAAGAAAAGAAAATGGGGAGATAGGAAAGTGGTGAAAAAGGGGGCACAATGAGGGAAAGACAGTAGGAAAACAAGCTCGGGATGTGCAGGACGGGTGTAGGGAAGGTCCATAGCTGCCCATTTCTTTACCAGCAACAGTTGTACATATGTTGGAAATTTGGAGTGAAATTTGAAACCTTCCACCCCTGAGAGAGGGGTGAGGACAACATAGTTTGTTGTACTGCCAATTAGAATTATCAGTGTACATGTCCAATGGACATGTGTGCGAAATGGGCAGCTATGTATGGGGTGTAATTTTTTTTTGGGGTACAGATTGCTCTTTATTTATTTTATTTTTTTTTCAGGGGAGAGTAGAAAGTGAGGTAGAGGAAGTAGGTATATTTGGGGAGGTAGGTTGGGTAGGTAAACAGACAAGACAAGCAAGACACATACAGGGGCAGAGTATGACACATGGGATGGGTGAACACAATTGACGGGGACGGATGTTTGGAAATCGCAAGCCCATGAGCCCACAGATGGTAGCAGTGGGATGTGATCCCCACCCATGGGCAGTCACCACTGGACCTTCACAGACCTGAGGGTCGCTGTGCTGGGGGCTGCATAGGAGGGGCAGGCTCACCCGTGAGTCGCGCCACTCTCACCTCGAGCTGGCGTAGGGGATCAGCGACTAAACACTGGATCTCCCTACTCACCACAACCCGGACCCTTCGGAGGGTGACAGGAGGCCCTTCTCTGCCCATGCTTGCAGGGTGGGGCAAGCCCCATCCCCTGCAGCACTTCCACCCAAAGGTGGCACAGGACCTACGGAGGAGGGTGGCCCGGGCTGGGCACCAGGCCTGCTGGTGCCAGGTGCAACTGCCAGCTGAGGAGGGACAGGTGGGTCTGCTGGGACCAGCCTTCCCATAAGTTCTGTGATTAGGTGTGTTTAATTACAACATAGACAACAGCATTCCAAGTTAGTTGTAACAGCATGCAGTAATATTCCCATTAGCCCAACACACCAGGGTTACAACAGTTGAACAGCAAGCATAACACATGCATGTATTGAACGACAGTGGACATTACAACAGCATGCAGGGATGATTGGTGGCAACAGGCCACCAAGATTGTGGTGTTTTAACAGGGGACATGCATCAAAGTAAGTGCAGATTTGATATAACAATAGGACATATGTCCCAACAAATGTTATGGGATTAGACATACCCACTGAGGTGTGGAATTGCATTGTTTATGCACATGGAGTAGGGTGTAAAAAGAAACCTCCATTAACATCTTATTAGTACTATAACTGTACACTACATTCCTATTTACTGCAGGTGTATATCCCCTACATGTATTCTTACACTAGGCAACATGCATTTGATTGCGTTATGGGTTTTGCTACTTCATTATATACCTGACCTATATCTGACATAGTAACTGTCCAGGATGCAGATGTTACTGCTACATACTTGTATTAAATTGACTTGTTTATGTATCTGCACATCTGGATGTGTTCACATGCCTTTTTCACTTGTTTTCTACACAACCCTACTTTTCAGGTAGCACACTAACATTTCTTGGGAACACCTTGACAGGCTACTCGTGTGCCAGATTTACCTATGCATGTCAGCCATTTCACAACTGTTGAGGACTGTTACATACTTCACAGCTACTGGCACTTCCTTCATCCACTTTATATGGGACTGCACTACTGGGGGTTGTCAGCACTTAATACAACAGTAACATTTCTTCACTGCAAGGGTGCAACAACATTTCTGAGTAAGTGGCACATACACGCTGCAAGCATTATACCTTTCTTATTTGCATTAAAACTCTTTTCTACAGGCCCTCTCCTTTATTTGACATTACACTGCATACAGTAGACCTATTCAGGACATGTTATACCTTTATTGATAGGTTACAATACCATTTTTCAGGGTCACTCACTTTTTTTCTATGACAGTGCATGCAGAGATAGTATTCCAGACATATTTTTGCTTTATCCATGGGTTACTACACTCTATTCCTGGCTATCTGATTTATGATATGTAACAGTACATGCAGAGGATTTATTCAGGGAATGAATGTTTTATGCTTTACAGCTACTGCCACTTCCTTCATCCACTTCCTATGGGACTGCACAACTGTGGATTGACAGCACCTAATACAACAGTACTATTTTTTATTGCAAGGGTACAACAACATTTCAAAGTAAGTGTCACAGACACACTCCAAGTTTTATACCTTTATTAATTACATTGAACACTCTTTTCTACAGGCTATCTCCTTTACTTGTTATTACAGTGCATACTGAAGACATATGCAGGACATATTATACCTTTCTTGATAGGTTACAAAACTCTTTTTCAGGCCTGCTCACTTATATGTTATGACAGCACATGCAGGGATAGTATTCCAGAATTATTTTACCTTGATTGGTGGGTTAGTACACTCTATTTCTGGCTCACTGATGTTTGTTATATAACAGTACATGCAGAGGATTTAATCAGGACATTTTATTGCTGTATTATTGGGTTGAAACACTTTTGTCATGCTCACTCACATATATCATGTAACAATACATGCAGAATATTTACTAACCTGCCTGGTGGCGCAGCCTTAGCAGCCTATCTGCATAGGCTTGCTGATTCATAGCATGAGCACCTGCAGCTGTGGAGTAAATAAAGGGATATTGAGACATACCTATCCATTATTTAGACTATATTAGCTTGTCTTACATATTGCATTCCATGGCTACCTACTTAGTAGTGGGGCATCACACATTTGACGGGCCTCCTGGATCCACTGGTTCAGAAGGTCCTGCTTCTGCCTCTTCAGGTCTGCATGGTGGTGACGGACCTGCTCACCAGTCTGAGGGATGCCTGTGGCATTGGTGAGTTCATGAGCCAACTGGTTCCAAGCCTCAGCCTTATACTCCATTCCTTGGAACTGGCCCTGCAGGAGTCGAGTCTCATGCCGATGGACTAGGAGTCAAACCATATATCTTGACTCCTCAATGCCCCAGCGTTGCGCTTGAAAGTGTGTACCCTCTCCAGCACCAGACATTCTAACTGCAGATGGGAGCTACAATCAGTTATGGTGAGTATTCCCGCCTATGTGGTTTAAATATGCCGCATTTCCCACAGTTTTCTGTGATTGACCATTTTTGAATATTCTTGGCTGACCGCAGACTTGCTTAGCAATGGTTAATCAAACATTTATTACTATATATATTTTAACAGTGGATGCTTATCCTAAGCTGTCATGGCTTAGTGGTTCAGTACTTTGATTATGGTGCACAGTGTCCTGGGTTCAAACCTTATCATTGCTTTTTATTTTACTACTGTCCAAACAGGTTAGGGGGCGTGGTTGTGTTTAAGCAACTTTGCTCTACGTTGCTCCACGTTGCCCGACGGTGCACTGGTTGGTGCGGCGCGCACCTCCACGCAAAACGATTGCGCTGGGTAAAGCACTATTTAGCTATGGGCAACTACACTGCGCTGGGTAAAGCGCTATTTAGCTATGGGCAACTACATTGCACTGGGTAAAGCACGAGTTAGCTAGGGGCAACTATACTGTGCTGGGTTAAGCGTTGCTTAACTGCGGCCAATTATATGTCAGGTTCCTTTATAAATATACATTTTGTTCACTGATACATAAGCCATTTGAATGCTTTTTAGTAAAAGTTTCATCATATAGGTCAGGAATTATTTCATATACTAATTTGGAACAGAAAATAGGAAGGGGAGTGGTGGGACTCAAACCGTGAATGCCTTCTCTTTGTGCGCACGCTCTACCACTACGCTATTACTATTTGGTGTAATTTGCATAAACATTCCTTATTATGCTCTTCCATGTCGAGATTGCTAACTGCAGCTAAGCAATGAGCACACACGCGCAAATACGGGCAGCTATACTGGGAATTAGAAAAAAAATTAATAATTTTACTTTTTATAACTGTACTGGGGTTTACAATGTCAGGGAGTGTGGTGTTGGGTACATGGACATTTGAGCGGACTAGCTCTTGTGTGTTGACATTTTGTTTTTTAACACACTTGCAGGGGCGTAGACCTTTACACTGCTCAGCAGTCGGACACGCTCCCTGCTTGCCTGCACAGTCTGTGTTGGACTTGGGTTTGAGTCAGCATGCCCTTGAATATTCATGGCATGCTGACGTCATACCGTTCAACTGCAGCCTCCGAGTAAGACTTATTTAGTCTTACACGGAGGATTCGTGAATCCGGGGAAGGTGTTACCATTAGTATTTAATCTTTATTTACCATCTAACCCAAAAACCTACAAAAATATAAGGATGTCAGTTTTTATATTAATCACAATAAGACATGTTTGAAGAATACTTTGATCACTCAAATAATCCCTATGATATGAACAAAATACCGAGGCACATACAGTTATTGGGAACATTAATACTTTTAAGGAAAACTTGGATATGAGGATGGAAGATAAAGTGTCTGATGTCTGTTTTAAGAAGTCAGTGTTCCTTGAAGGCACCTAGACCTGAACACTGTGCACTAAACATATGAAACGTACAAAACCTTGGCTTGTTTATGAAATGGTTACATCTGAGACAAATGTTCCCCAAAAGTTTGCTATCAAATCTGATAGAAACAAGTTAAGCACATATTTTCATCATGCCCTAACCACCCACATCCCTTACTGCAGCCCTGTACCTACCTCCACCATCAGAAACCTCATAACTAAGCCAAAATCAGCCTCCTTCACAGCTGGCTAACTCCCCACCAAATATCTAAGTGGCTGCAAACAGAGTTCTAAATTATTACTCAGCGAAGGACCTGGGGACCTTTCTAAGCCTAACCAAGTTTTCACAAAAGAATAATGATGTCATATATCCAAATAGGACATTGAGGGCCAGGCATCTATAAGATACCTCTGTCCAAAAGGGACATGGGTGCCCGGCCAGGTGTAAGTTTCCTATTCACCATGCACTTTGGTAACAGCCTCGGTGTCCCAATAAGACCAAACTGTTACTGTTCACACCAAAACCTTTTCTCTATGATTTTAAAATATACTCCCAAAACAATATAGAACTAGAAATCGTAACTCAAGCAAAGTTATTAGGTATCACCATTGACAATAAACTCTCCTTTGAACATCATATATAAATACCATTAAAAATACACATTTTAAGCTTGGAAAACAATATAGACACAAGCATTTCATACATATCCCACCAAAAAACTCTTGCCAATACTTTCTTGCACCCCTCCCTCTTCTACAGGGCCCCCATCTTCACTAACCTCCATATAACTCTAAAAAACAAGCTGCAATGATGCAACTACAAAATTGCAAACATTGCAACTGGCTTATCTTATCACACACATTACTGCTATGTCCTAAGTGAATTAAATTGTCTAGATTTCTGCCATTATCTCAGTTTTGTACAACTAACTCAAGCACATAAAATAATATATAAGCCAGACAGCTGTCCAGCATTAAAACCTAGCCTACAGCTATATACCCCATCCAGAACGCTCCGCTCCACTACTAAACAGCTTTTAGAAGTATATAAACCTAACAAAAGAGCTGGTGAAAACCTCTACTCCTTTACCACTGCAAAACTATGAAATACTCTGCCCTCAAATATCAGTATCTTAGGCTCCTTTAAAACCTTTAAACACACTCTTAAAAACTTACTTTCTTAACACTCACACCTGTCCTTGCTCCTCTCCCAAAGCTTAACATACTCAGTTATTATCTCTTCACTATATAGCTCATACTATATAGCTCATACTACCTGTCTTCCCTCCTTACAGCCACCTCCTCACCATCCATCTTCTCCAACTCTTATCCCCATCTCACTATCTAGTATCTTATTTCTTCTCTCTTCCAGTCTCTACATCCACTTCCAAAACTCCTTGTCTCCTCAGAGTATCACATACCATATCTCAAACTACATATAGTCACACTCATATACCTACCCTCTTATCATTTCTCTCTCTGCTTTACTATCCTAAACCATCATATTCCTTTTCTCTTAGACATCCTGCACTTAAGCTTTTCACTCTCTAAATCCTGCAAAACTGACTACAACTTATACCTAAAATGATTTAAGTTACCTTCTTACAAATATAAGTCTACCAAGTATCCTAGACAGACTTGACTGCAAACTGTTACTCTATTTACATATCAGGATGTATAACTCTATGTAATAACGTATTAAAGTTAAACAGGTTCCTATTACATAACCACACAACACAGTGAAAAATCACTAGTAATACCAAAGTAAAAACACGGACTTCACTGTAAACAGAATCACAGTCCCACAAATAACATGAATCTGTCAGCTATATTGAAAAAGACTTTATTCCACAGTAATTGTAAAAACTGGTTAAGCTCTTTCATCTACAGATGGTAGACTTCCTCAGAACATCATACAATTAAAATAGCTGGGTTTAAATACATGACATCCTCCAATCAGATTGCATAATTAATTATAATTGTTGACCATATAAAGTGCTCAGTGCAGTAATAACTTATGTATGCATATCTCCTAATACAATACTCCTAAAATGCAATGAAATTAAAATACTTATAAAATATGTATCTTAAAACAAATGTATCTAAAACAAATCACTTCTCTTTAATTTATTTCTGCCTCTAATACTGGTTTAATGGAAATGCTATCATTAATACCAGGATAAACAGTTGTGTTTAATAATATCTGCCATTTTATCTCTTTCTCACCCAATTTTAACTTTGTATTCCCACCCCTAGGGTTTGCCTTTACCTGCTCTAAAATGGTCCACTTTCAAATTTAACTTTTAAATTCCCACCTGTCTTAAACACAAATAGTGGTTTATCCCCTAATTTCTCATATACCGTGGCGTCACTTTTCAGGATATTCCAATTTCTACCTATTATTTCTTGTACATCTTTACTTTGTGTACTATACTGTACAATACAAGCTCTTTTGTAATTTTAATAGGTTCACTCATAGTCAATCCACAAGAGGTATTAAGATTTGAAATATTTCCAACACCTAATAAGGGTACATATTTGTTGCCCCATTCTTTCTGGACATAACTGCTAATGCCAGTTGTAAGTCGGGAGGGGTACCCCCGTCTTCTAAACATCTCACTAATATTTTTTAACTCCTTCACCATTTCATGATAGTCGGACATCATACGTGCTGCTCGAATGCACTGTCCTTTAAAAATGCTCCGCTTCTGACCCATAGGGTGACAACTTGAATAATCTAAGTAAGAATTGCTAAAAGTATCCTTCCTATAAATCTTAGATTCGAACCCTACTGGTGTTGAATAAATAAATGTGTCCAAATATGAAATTCCCACCTTGCTAAAACTATGAGTAAACTTAAGGTACTCACTAGCCATGTTTAAATCGTTAATAAAAGTGTCCATCTCCTCTGTAGTGCCATTCCATAATATAAAAATGTCATCCAAATATCTAACGTAGCAACTAACATATTTGAACAGTGCATTCTTGAATACATACTCCTCTTCCCAATCTAGAAGAACGAGGTTAGCATATATGGGGGCACAAGCTGCCCCCATAGCTACACCTCTAGTTTGCTTATAATATACTCCTTGAAAGTAGACGTAGTTGTAACTATTACACGAGTGAACGCTTGAAATAGCGAATGCTCGTTTGTCAAACCCAAATGCATGAAACCACAGAATATCGAAGGAACAGATCAGCAAATGTTTTCCCAGGGAAAAATTCACTGGGCCGTTCTCCGGACTTTGCTGTTTTCTTCATTTGCTGATATGTTCCTTCGAAATTTTGTGGTTTCATGCATTTGGGTTCGGTAATAGATTGTTCACTGTTTCTAGCATTCGATCATATAATATGAACCCAGTTTAACTGTATTCTGCTTTAATAGATTTTAATGTGTACACACAACTGTAAATTGTAATAATATCTGTACATTATCTGAAGCTTCCCCCCCAGGCCTCCACTGAAAATGGGTTTCTGACCAAGTTGGACTTTCCCTGTTAACAAATGTCACTAAATAAATAAATAATAAACTTGTCTAGATTGCGCATAAACTGGGTAATAGATGATCTCAGCTTCACATGGATGGGAAGCCTGCTCCGTAGGAGGGAAAGTCTCTGGGACACACATCTGTCTCTCCAGCATGTTCTGCTTAAGTCACAGACAAAATTCAGATCCCTAGACCTTGCATTTTTGGTACTGCTTGACTTATGCATATGCAGAAGATTCATTAGAGTTGAGTTTGCAGATGCCTCATAACCCAGGCATAGATAACCTCTCAGCTATCTATAGGAGACTAAATACAGGGAAAGGGCTTTAAGGTGATCTGCATAAGGCAGGTTTGTTATGCCTTCTATTCTTTTTGCAAGCAACCTCTGAGGTTGCTATATTTGCTGTGTATGATTGGTCAAGTACATACCAAAGGGAGCACTTTACTCTGTGATTGGTCTGATAAGGGTGGAGTACAGTGGGATATTGACTTCTCTGGACCTAGATGACATGTCCTTACTTAAAAGTTGTGCAACATAAAAAGATTTTCCCATCACTGTGGCCACATGATAATCAAAGGTAAGGATACTGTCTACATGCAAACCCGGATCCCTGACCACTGGATCAACTCTTAGGGGCATATTATCAACATGGTAATAAGCTGGGATGGATTGACTTCCCAAAGACTACAATTATGCATTTCTTAGCATTGAGTTTAAGACCATGGCTTTGGCACCATTTCTTTGTCAGAGATAAGCCTTCTTGAAGAATGCTAGTGTCTGCAAGGGAGTCAGTGATAACCCCAGCTTGCAATCATTTGCAAACTTAGTCAGCCATAAACCTTCCACATGTGCTTTCCTTTCAGAGAAATAGATGCCCAAAAGAAGTGGGTCCAGTACTGAGCACTGATGGACCCCACTAGTTTCTGGCCTCTTGGTGGAGGTAATCTCATTTATTTTGACCTCCTGCATCCTATCAGTAAGTCAGTTGGCTATCCAGTGAAGGATAAAAGGGTTTATACCTAAATTAGTGAGTTTGTCTATAATGCTTGAGTCGGGTCTTATATCAAAAGCCTTGGCCAGGTCAAGATAAATGCTTTGGTGACCCTCTCAAAAACATCCATGAGATTTAATAGGCATGACCTTCCTTTAACAAATCTGAACTGTGATGGGTCCATCATTTGCATCCTCATTTATCATATCCATGATGCTTCTTTCCACGGCCTTACATGTGAGGCATTTCAGACTTATGAGCTTGTAATTACCCGGAACAGTGATTGTCCATCTTTGTGCAGGAGAATGATTGTAGCCATTTTCCATAACTTGGGCACAAAACCTGACTATAGGCTCCAACTGAAATGTGATTCAAGTGGACCATAGAGGTAATGTTTCATGCTATTTATTAAACATTCCAGGATGTTGTTGGGGCCCATCAAAGCAGTGTTTTTGGCCTTGGAAAGTGCACTGATGACCTGTTCCCTAGTAATGGTTGGTGGGATTGTGGTATGTGGTATTTCCTTTAGACTTTCAGAGGGTACTAGGAGAGAAATTTAAGTTGAACCTCTCAGCCAAAAGCTTGGCAATGACCTCCAGGTCAATGTAGGTGATCCATTTACAATAAGGTCTAAGCATTGTTGCATATTTCTCATGAGGTTACAGACATAGCTATAGAAAGCTTTGTGTTTGTTCTTTGCCTGAGAAGCTATTTTTTCTTCAAACATGTAGACTTTGAAATGTTAATTAACCCAATTTGCTGCTTGTTTAGATTGGTCAGGGGCTTTTAGTATGTATTGCTTTGTTCCTCATATGCTTGGCAAAGATTTTTTTTTTCTTTTGCCATATAACCAATTGATATTATGATTCCACCAAGGGGACTTGTTTTTTGAGTTTGTCTTATCCTTAATACAAGTGGGCATAGCTCAGTCTACACACTATCAATATATCTGTACAGAGATTTTGCAAATAGCTCAGCATATGCTATGGTGTTTACTGGCATTGGATGTGGTTGGAATTTAGCCAAGATGTCACTTATTTGAGAGAGGTTAGCCTTGGAATAGTTCCTCAATTTTTTGGTTTCACTCTGTCCCCAGATTTAATTTTTATCTCAAGGAATACTGCCTTATGGTCAGATCTGATGAGTGAAGACATTAAATTGGGTGGGAACAACAGCTTCCATGTTTGTGAGTAAAAGATCAAGGATGTTTGCACCCCTGGTAGGAGAATGGACCAACTGTTCCAGGATGTTGGTGTTAACAAAGTTTAGGAATCACTGGTGCTGTGCATTAAAAAGAGTGTAGAATTTCCAGTCTATAGAGGAGGAGTAGTTGAGATCCCGCATGGGCTGAACGGTGAGAGGCTCTAGTACATTGAGATAGGTAGTATGGGTTTCCTGGAGCATGGAGGAGGGACCTATAGATTGCAAGGATATGATACAAGTCCCTGTCTATGGTGAGGTGCACATGTATGAGTTCCAGTGGGTCATATACTTTAACTAGCCTGGATGTGAGGGTGACTTTAATATAGACGGAGACTCCTTCACCTTTAGTTCCCTCCTGTGCAGTCATAACCTTTCATTGTTGGAGTACTCTCTGTGACTTTAAACCATGTCTCAGTTACTACACAGATTTCTACACTCTCCAAAGAGAGGAAGCCTTGCAGGGAGTGGAGTTTCTTGTTAAGACTTCTAGCATTCAGCAGTACCACCTTCAAATATCCTTTTGTAGGTTCAGTTAAATTGGGAGATTTATCAGTTTAGCATTGTCTAAAAAAGGTACTATGGGATGGAAAAGGTCGTTGCCAATATCTAAAAGCCTAGGAGGGCATAAATGCAGACAATCCTGGCAAAACAGCATGGCCTGTCAGCCATGTCCTCTCAGGCCATCGAATATTGTACCCCCTTGAACTGACATCAGAAGTTAAGCCAATTGTTAAAATCAATCATTTTCTATCAGTAATGTCTCATCATCCTTGGAGAAGGTAGTATGCTGCTCAGTGCTAGGCTCATACTTGTCTGAGACACATAATCAAAGAGTTTGATCATATCTTGCTTCCTATAGTCAAGGGAAGTATGTCTCAGGTCATTAACACTCACATGGACTATGACAGAGTCATACTGGTACCTCTGGTTCAGTGATCTGCATGCCTGTGTGACTTGACGGATTCTAGCCACAGAAAAGTAGCTAACTGTGACTCTCTCCTTACTCAGTCTGGTGAGGGGGACATTGGTGTGCCTCACTATAGAATCACCAGTGACTAGGAAGTTTGTCTGTGTGCTGATTTGCCTTAAGGGCTTAACAGTAGAGACAATGGGTACAGTGGTATTATGTGTAGCTGTGGGTGGTGTTTTAATGGAGTGTTTATTTGATGGCTGAGGGCCCTTTTTTAGATTGTGCTTTGCAGAAGGTCTTAATGTTTTAGGAAGGGTAGTACCTCAACATAAATAGTTTTATATGTAGGGTCTTTACCATATGCAGTAGGCATGGTGTTTATGTGTCACTGACAACCTCTAAAGGATTAGTTTTGGTTGTATGACAAAGTTTTGCCTCCAGCGTTAAAGTGTATTTACACCTCTTGCATACTTTATCTGTTTTAAGAGTAAGTGGGTTGACAGTGTACATGACACAATTACTACAATGCCTCAGAATACCCATCTCAACCAGACTGGCCACAGAGAGAGTCGGAAAGTGCATATCCATGGCTACTAATCTACTAGGGAGGAGTGAGGGAGATTTAAATATTGAATAGGTCAAGTAAGACAAGGAACATTATGAACAATGCTCAACTGTGTGCAAACTAGGTGCTCTAGTAGTTAAAAAAATCTGTCTAAACAGTAAGGGTATTTTAAACTTACACTGTGACAAATCGGCATCTACTCAGATTACAAGGGGAATTGCACTGCAAGATATCTGTGACAATACAGATTACTGCTAGGTACTACTGAGTAGAGAACAGCAGTTCTAACTAAATACTGTAAAAATGGTCAAAAAGTGCAGGTATTCAACACAGAAACACTCAGCTAATCCAGCTGCGACAAAAAGCAATGCAAAAAATGAGTGCCAAACAGTGGATATGGTCATGTAAGCCTTAGCTTGCTCTTAAGTTATGAGCCAAGTGTTGTGCAGCATGGAGTTTAAATAACAGAGGAAATTTGATAGAAAAAAACACAACCAAGACCCTGTGGCTAGTCAAAAACAGCATGCTTTTCTTTCCTTTACACAATCCTGGGTCAGAAAATAACTCAGGTCCACTCTACTCTCACTTAAGTGGAACCAAGGCAGTTCTAACTAAAGACTGTAATAAAGTTCAAAACGTGCAGGTATTCAAAACAGAAACACTCAATTAATGCAGCTGTGAGAAAAGCAATGCAAGAAACAAGTACCAAAACAGTAGCTATTGTAATGTAAGTCTTAGCTTTTGTAGAGTTTAACAGCAACCAGCAACACTCTTCTCAAGTAGCATGGTTGCCAAATATTACCAAACACCCCAGGAAGACAGATTCAAATTGTTAAACAAGCTAGCTTTCTAGCCAATCAAATAAAGGCACAATAAGACTTACAACAGCAATTAATGGCTCAGAAGGGTGTCCTTTCCTGCCACAAACTTGCCAAAAACACAAACAACGAACGAAACAAACTAAAAATCACAAACCATTTTGACTTAAGCCAACCATGCACACCGTACTGTTTCAAACTTTTATTGACTGATAAGCGCTTTGGTCCAACAATCACTTGAACTTCTTCAGATAAAAACATATCACAAAACTGCCATTTAAATATTCCAGCATTTAAATCATGTGAATAATAAATAGATGATGTAATTGTTACAAACCCTCCCACCTTCAAAATACATCCAAATCCTATTAAAAATGACACATTCCAAATAGATTAAAAATAGTTAAAAATACTAGAAAACTAAGCAAAGCAAAAACAAACACCAGTATCAACCTAATAAATAAATAAATAATTTTAACATAGCAAAGAGTAAGTGTTCCAAGGAATGTATCATTTGAGGAAGATTTTTCGGAGAAATGTAATAACTTAAAGGTATGTTTACTAGAAGGGGGTATCCAAACAATTTGCTGATAGATTTGGTTTATGAAATAGCGGGAAAGACGTCGAGTGGCTACTTCAGACCTATATTAGGAGAAAAGGAAATATCCAATGTGAGCACTGATATTGATAAGGAACTAATCGGATTGTTTATAATATCAGTTTTGATACTCAAGTCATCACTACCTTTGATACACAGGCTAATATCATAAGAAGAATATTAAGTAAGAACTGGGTCCTACTTAATGAGGGTACTACTATTAGGGACAAAATAGGAAAGAAACCTATAATGGTTTATCAAAGAAGCTTGACTTTTAAAAACATATTTGAATGTTTAAATTCTGATGCTCATTTTATCCCCTTAGGAATGAAAAAGTGTGAGCTCTGTGCTTATTTTTAATTTATTATTGTCAGGGAGGCTTTTCAAATTAGGGGACTCCGATATAAATTAAAAGGTACTTTTAATTGCAATTCTACGAGTGTGGTATACCTGGCCTTCTGCCAACATTACTCATGTTCTTACATGGGCAAAATTCATTATAAGGTACAAGATAGAATATATGAGCATGAATACTCCATTAGGAAAGGCAAAATGTCTAACACCTTAGCTAAACATGCACGTGATAATGAGGGTCACTTTTTAAGTATATGGTTGTAGACAGTGTGCAGAAAAATAACCGAGGCTCCTTTGGCATTAATTCTCTGGCATAAGGAATTAATTTGGCAAATTTTATTACATGCAGATGATTGGCCAGGATTGAATGAAATTACATCTACTAACTGTGTTTTGAAGATGAAGTCTTTGCTATGTTAAAATTATTTATTTATTTATTTATTTATTTATTTATTTATTAGGTTGATACTGGCATTTGTTTTTACTTCATTTAGCTTTTTAGTATTTTTAACTATTTTTAATCTATTTGGAATAAGAATTGTTTTTAATAGGATTTGGATGTATTTTGTAGAGGGGAGGATTTATAATGATTACATCATCTGTTAATGAGTCACATGACATAAATGCCAGGATATGTAAATGGCGGTTTTGTGATATGTTTTTATCTGAAGAAGTACAAGTGACTATTGGATGAAAGCACTTATTAATCAATAAATGTTTGAAACAGTACATTGTGCGCAGTTTGGCTTCAGTCAAAGTGGTTTATAAGTTTTAGTTTGTTGCATTTTGGTTTTTGTGTTTTTGGCAAGTCTTCCTTTTGGTTTTCGATGGTGACTGAGGATGGAACACTGACATACTCTTTATTTAACACACCTATTAGTAATGAACAACTGAGTGAAAATGTTGGAAAGTTGACTCTCCTCCTACAACAGCTTACACAGAGGATCAAAGGTTTAACCCAAAGCGTTAATGGGTTACGAATTTTACAACAGCAGGTCAACCCAAATCAAACTTTCTTAGGTGCTGGTGTTGTAAGTGCAGATTATTATATGAACCAACATAATTGTTATCTTGATAATGCAGTGATTACTTCTTTACCATCAGTGAGAGCAGTTGAAGGAACTGATATTTTCACAAGGTATTTCTTAATTTGGTGGTAGGTTTGTAAAGTAACAAAACCCCATGAGGCACTTCTCAAGTATGCGAGAAGCTCCAGGTATCCCAGGTAGGGATGGTCTCAAAAATGTAACAGAGCAGATCCGAACATTTTCTTACTATATAGCTGACCCTCCGAACTTAAAGGAATGGCTGTAATGGCCCTTTGACTTTAATATAGAACTATCAGGGACATTATATGAAGGGAATAATTTAAATCAATTACTGAAGTAATCTGAATATAAATTAACTAAATAAACAAAACTCCAGCTGAAAAATTAATATTTTATGGAATGCCTTAAAAATAGGCAGATTGCAAAAGGCCTCAGATCATGGAAACATCCAAATGGTCTTGAGGAAAATTTGAACCTTGAATTGTTACAGCTGTTCGATAAGCATGGATATGAGCTTCTGGAAGTATTTGTTAAGCATAACACTAGACAAACTGAAAGTTTAGCTTCTGACTTATCAAATTTGGATAGTATGATTTGAAAGGATAGTGCTTATGGGTTGTTTAAAGCCGCACACTGTAAATATTTAACAATATTGAACAACTCTTACATAAATTAAAAAATAATAAGATGAACAAGATTTCAAGGGACAAAGCCAATTATGTGAACAGTACGGCATATCCTAAACCACCCCCATCACAATAATGGGGAATAAAATTTAAAAACAATAATTATGATGAAGGGATGAACATACAAAAAATGAACTTTTGGACAAAAGAAGGGGTAACTATCAGGATGTAACTCAGGGAGACCAAGGGGATGAAAACCTGAGGGATGATATGGATGAACATCCTCCTTTTAGATGGTCCAACAGAATTAAGGAAAGAAATGAAAGGGACCAATCAAGTAACTAACAAAATTACCAATCAAATACCCAGGATTTTCACACACCCTCCAGAAGGAACCAACAAAGGAATTGAAATCAACCATGTCCCAATCTGAATATTCATTCAAAAACCAGTCGAAGAACTAGAGGCATTGGAGGTTGGAATAAGCAAAAATTTTGAATGGACTATACAGGATTGTACAGAAAAGCAAACTGTGACTACTGTGACTAATTATGAGGGGGACTTTAAGGTTTATAATTTTTCTAATGTGTGCATTGATTCACAAGTTGTGGAACATTAAGTAGAGGTTTTACATTCATACCCTCAATTAAAACAAATTTATCTAACACCATTATCAACCTTAAATTATTTTTGAGGAAGTTAAATCTTAAATTAATTTTTGAAAAGACTCCAGCACCTAGAACTGCAAGTATGAATATTTCCAGTACATTCAACCCACTCCTTCACCCAACCCTAATGTTATATGGAAAAAGTTGTGAATTAGATATCAGAGAAATGTTTGGTGTGCAGAACAGAGTTTTTTGCATGATAATTTGACTAAACAAAACTATCTTGGTATTGAATATTTAAAACAACAGAACATTATGGTGATAAAACTTGATAAAGGGGGTGGGTTGGTAATAAGGGATGTACAGAATTATTCTTCTAGAATGAATAACATTTTGTAAATGGACACATATGTAGCTGTTTCAAAAAATGACATTAATGGGGCTTATAGACGTGTAAACTCCCATACTGAGGATATGTTTATGTATAGAAGAATAGATATAGAAGTGTATAATTATTTGAATATGGCTGCCCCATTAACACCTGTTATATTTGGAGTCCCCAAAATAAATACAAATTTTGAGGACCTACCAATGCGCCCCATTGTAGATGGTAGACAGTAGTCAATGATGTAGTCATGTATTAAGCTTTTAGATTCTAAGCTTAAAGAAATTCTTAAGGGAGAAACACAAATCTGTAAGGATTCATGGACATTTTTACATAGTATTAATCAGTTAGATTATTTTCAAGATGACATCTTTCTAACAATGGATGTTAAATATTTATATGTATCAATCCCACAAGATATTGTGTCGGAATGGGTAACTGAGTTTTTAAGGATGAAGGAAGCACCCCAGGATCTCATTAATCTGTATGAAGACTTATTAGAATTGATACTTAATAACAACATTTTACTTTTTGATGGTCGGTATTACCTTCAAAAAACTGAAGTAGCCATGGGTTCCCTATATGGGGCAACTTTCACTGATATAGTAATGGCTTTATGGGAGCATAAATTTATTTTTCAGAATACTTTGTTTAAGAAATTGATCCGCTTCTATACCCATTATCTCAAAGACACATTTAGTCTATGGAAAGGGAACGAGGAAGAAATTGTTGACTTTATGGAATACATTAATCAAACCACCAATTTCTTGGTATTTACAAACAAAATTGGAAAGGAGGAAGTAGCCTATTTGGATGTCCTATTATTTAAGGATAGGGCAAATTGTAGGTACATATCCAAAATGTATAGGAAGAAAACATACTCCAACAGCTTCCTTCATTTTTCTAGTATGCATCTTTACCACCAGAAGAAATTAGTCATGAAAGGCCAAGTAGTAAGGGCTGTAAGTATGGTGTCACTTGAGGAAGATTTTTGGAGTAATGTAACAACTTAATGAGAATGTTTACTAGAAGGGGGTATCCAAACAATTTGCTCATAGATTTGGTTGATAAAATAACAGGGAAGAGGTCGAGTGGCTACTTCAGACCTATATTAGGAGAGAAGGAAATATCCACTGTGAGGATTGCTATTGATAAGGAGACTAATCAGATTATTTATAACAGCAGTTCTGATACACAGTTCATTACTACCTTTAGTACACAGGCTAATATCATAAGAATAATGTTAAATAAGAACTAGGTCACACTTAATGAGGACACCACTATTAGGGACAAAATAGGAAATAAAGGTTTATTGTAGAAGCTTGAATTTTAAAAACATATTTGAATGTTTAAATTCTGATGCTCTTTCTATCCCCTTAGGAATGAAAAAGTGTGGGTACTGTGCTTATTGTAAATTTATTATAGTCAGGGAGGCTTTTCAAATTAGGGGACTCCAATATAACTTAAAAGGTACTTTAAATTGCAGTTTTATGAGTGTGGTATACCTGGCCTACTGCCAGAAATGCCCATTTGTTTTATGTGGGCAAAAATGATTGCAAGGTACGAGATAGAATATATGAGCATGAATACTCCATTAGAAAAGGCAAAATGACTAACACCTTAGCTAAACATGTATGCGATAATGAGGGCCATTTTTTCAAGTATATGATTATAGATAGTGTTCATAAAAATAACCAGGGGGCCCTTTGGCATTAATTCTAGAGAATAAGGAATTAATTTGGCAGATTTTATTACACGCAGACACTTGGCCATGATTTAATGAAATGACATCTATTAACTGTGTTTTAAAGATGAAGTGTCTGCTATGTTGAAATAATTTATTTATTTATTAGGTTGATACTAGCATTTGCTTTTACTTTGCTTAGCTTTTTAGTATTTTAGCTATTTTTAATCTCTTTGGAATAAGTATTGTTTTTAATAGGATTTGTGTGTATTTTGTAGGTAGGAGGGTTTGTAACAATTACATCATCTATTGATGAGTCACATGATGTAAATGCCAGGATATTTAAACGGATGTTTTGTGATATTAAAAAACAAGGTGAAACTATGGCTAAAATGAACCCATGAACACTTTTTCTTAGTGCTTTTGTTCTCTTTAATGTTTCAACATTAACCAATAGTATTATGATTTTGGGGTAATGCCCACTTTTAGACTGTTTTTATTGGTTGTCTTTATCACATGATAATTTGAATGTCTTTTTAAGGGGTGTGCATGTGTTTTACAAACTTTTCTGATGAAGTTATTGTTGAAACAGTAAAGAGAACAAAAGTGCTAAGAAAAAGGGTTTGCTGGTTCTTTTTAGCCATAGTTTCACCTTTTTTTAGTTTTCCAGTTGTTTAGTATTTTTTGTTGGTTTTGTGATATGTTTTTATCTAAAGAAGTTCAAGTGAATATTAGAGGAAAGAGCTTATCAATCAATCAAAGTGTGAAACAGTACGATGTGCATAGTTTGGCTTCAGTCAAAGTGGTTCATGATTTTTAGTTTGTTACAAGAGTGTAGACCACAGACATTCTTAATTTAAAATAACTGGTTTGAAGCTCAAGTGGTTAAACCAGAACAAAGACACTTAGAATAACAGGCACAATAAGCCTTTACCAGCAATTCCCAGCTCAGAAGAGTGGAGGCTACCTTTTCCTCCCACAAGAGTGTAGACCACAAAACTTAATAGTAAATAACTGGTTTGGAGCCCAAGGGCTTAAACCAGAACTAAGACACTTTTAGAATAACAAACAATAATCCTCCAACTAGTAATTTCCAGTACATAAGGGTGTAAGATATTTGTCCTGCCACAAGAGTGCATACAGCAAACCTTCCTAATATGAAATAACTTGTTTGAAGCCCAAGTGCTTAAACCAAAACAAAGACACTTACAGTAATAGCCACAATAAGGCTTCACCAGCAATACCCAGCTCAGAACGGTGGAGGATACCCTATCTTCCCATAAGAGTGTAGACCACAAACATTCTTAATGTAAAATAACTGTTTTGAAGCCCAAGTGCTTAAACCAGAACTAAAACACTTTTAGAATATTAGACACAATAAGCCTTCAACCAGCAATTCATAACTCAGAAGAGTGTGCACTACCTCTCCTACCGCAAGAGTGTAGATCACAAACCTTCCCTACATACAATAACTAGTTTGGAGCCCAAGTGCTTAAATCAGAAGTAAGAGACTAAGAATAACTGTTATAATGTAATCGGGCTACTAATAAATGCAGCAGATTAAATGCAACTGAACACTGCAAGAATGTGCAACAAAAAGCTAAATAAAGTAGAAAGAAGTACAAATACAGTAAAAGCAGTGGAATAAAATGCATTTTTTGAGTAAGTGAGATGGTAGGAAAAAAATAATTCAAGTTTAAGAAATACTAAGGGGAGGGTCTTCCCAGTTAATCTCTCAGTGCTCACTAGAATGAGCCAATGAGATGACACTTGAAGGAGTGTCCAAAATAACATTTATGGTAGGGGTGGGCAACTCAAAAGCCACCAAGTTTAAAAACACAACAGCAGTTTGACCTGTCACTGGGAAATCAAATGCAAACAGAGATCAGCAATAGTCATGTAGAGAACAGTAAGCCAAACAAGCACTACAGCTAAATAAAGATGCCACTAAGTATTTGTAGTTAAATGAGGAATGCTATTTCTCAGTTCCTCCCACTAATTATCTGGATGTTATTCACTGTTTGCAAAATAATTATTTTCTAACTGACCATAACCAAGACCTCTAGAAACTCCAAAAATAACAAAAAAATTAAAACAAAACAAAATGCAATATAAAAAAAGATTAAAAAATATAGAAGTAACCAAACTTTAAATAAATAACCCCAATCCAAAATCAAATGTAGACAGAGATTGTCAATATGCAGACAACAGCAAGTAAAACAAGCACTATAGCTAAATAAAAATACCATAGCTTGCATTTGTTTCCATTTTGATAACTAGGTCCATATTTGTGAATACATCCCAGTCAACTGGAAAAAATCCTACACCATGCCTTTACGCAAAGAAGTCACATCAGGAGCCTTCAATAAAAGTAAATCTAATGCTATTTTCCCCCTTGTCAAAAATCTTCTAAAAATGTATCTTTGCACAACTTATTCATCATCTTAACCTAAATGACCTCCTCTCCAAAACTCAGCATGGATTTATTCTACCACAGTACAACAACTGCTCTCCTACATTTCACTAATACTGTAAACCAGCACAGGAACCACAGCAAACTAGAATCCATCATCTTCCTAGACCTGTCTAAAGCACTGGACATAATATCACATCAACCTTTACTTACTGATAATTCTTCTTTTGGTCTCTCCCAATCCTCCCTTTCATGGTTCTTTAGTTATTTATCTGGAAGACAACAAGCATTTAAATGCCTTTCCACCAGTTAGAATAAGAATCCCAAGGCTCCATACTAGGACCCCTCCTTTTCAACATTTTCACAAATAAGCTTCATACTGTCATATACCTTGCTAGCACAGTACTCGTGATTTGGTTCTTGTTAAAACTGCAAGGACCACAACTGCGATCCTCAGACAGACAAGACTAAAATGGCAAATAACAGACTGAATGCCAACTCTGAGGTTGCTTTAGCTTATGATTTTTCCATTACTTAAAGACAATGCAAACTTGGTACTAGTGTGTATATCAGTAATACCTATGTGGGGTGGGGGCATTTCCTCATGTTGGAGCACATTAAGATGCTACTCCTCCAAATACACTTTAATGGCATTACAGCAAATTTTGAGCTTTGCTGTCTTTTCTAATTTGCACTTTTTTGCACTTGTAAGATTCACATCTATGACTCTTGCACTTTCGATCATTTGTGAACTTGCAGCAAAGTTACATATTTATCAAGTCATTGTTTACTTTGTTCAGTATCCACTTGTGCATTGTTCATGACATCTAACATAAGTACCTAATCAGTCATGTCTAGGAGAAAGCATTTATAGAAGGGGTAATTGTCTTAATAGATCCACCTTAGAATGAATCCTCTGATCTGTTGACAAACATGTTCAGATGTTATCGGAAGTACAGCCCAGTCAAGTTCATCCCCAAATGTGACATAAAAAAAGAGTAGATTCTCACTAGCACTATGGAGCCTGTGTAAAACAAGTCTTCTATACCAAAAGGTAAATTATACAATGACCCCCCATTAATATTCAGAAAACATGCACGCTGATTGGTCAGCGTGCACGTTGTAAATCAGAGTTATAGTAATGGAAAAAGGTCCGGTCGCCTGGACTTTTTCCATTACTATAACTCTTTTTTTTTTTTTTTTTTTTTTTTTTACAGCAACGGAGAACGCAAGATCTCCATTGCTTCACACTGTCTCGCTATGTTAAACTCGTTTAACATAGCGTATCAGTTTGTAAAAAGCAAGGGAGATCTTGCTTTCTCCGTTGCTTTTGCCCACAGCTCTGATGTACTGCATAGGCGTACGCATGCGCAGTACATCAGAACTGCCGCAGAATACTAGACAGCTGCAGAAAGGCAGCAAGGAGGCATTATACAATGCCATTATTTAAGAAAATTAATTATTTTTTTTCTTAAATAATGTCATTGTATAATAGCAATAACCCACACCTGGCTGTGGCTAATGCTGGATTTACCCACGGTTGGCTTTGTTTGGTCACTTGGGCTTCGCCCTCGTGACCAAACCACGCCAACCGTGGGTAAATCCAGCATTACCCACACCCAGGCATGGGTTATTGCTATAACAATCACTGGAGAGGATCAGCTTGCTAACAGCCAAATAAAGAACAGGTGCATTAGCAGATAATAACAAATTTTGTGACTTCTGAAATGTTATTTCAGTCCAATCTCTGACAGCACTAACTTAAAAAAAATGTATTCTCCAGCTTGGTGTAACCTCAGAGGCAGTGTATTTAGAGATTAGAGGTGGGAAGGTAGAGCTCCTACATGGAGGAGAATGGGTGTAGTTCCCATACAAAATATTTCCACTGCTATATCACTTAGCACAGTTTGCTGTAGTCGTTTACAATGGGGCAGTAGAAATGGATAAAGAACATGTAGATGACACAGTATAAACAAAACTGTCAAGGTTCCTCCTTAACTACTAAATTGCACCTCAAATTGATACATATTTGACTTCTGCAAAAGTGTTTTTGTTATGAAGGCTAATGTCCACATCTGACTTGTTTCTACAAGATCTGAAAGAAAAAAAAAGAAAAAAAGATGACCTCAGCAGATAAAAACAAATGCCAAGTTGAGATATTTTGTAACTGGAGATGAACTCAGTGTATACAAGTATAATTATGGTCCATAATGCATCATAAAAAACATTGAGGGCTATTTAGGACCTCTGTCATATACAGAAGCCATGAACAATTGCTCATTTCATGAAATCTGTCAATTAAATAAATACTAGACTCACATAAACTGTGCTGGGCTGTTCATTTGAAGAAAAAGAAGATTACTTGGGTGCAAAGAGGTTCACACATTTTTGTTGCCTTTGACACCTGACACATCTGCAAAACTTGCAGCTGAGAAGCCCATATCTGGTCCTGCTGTGAGGAAATCAGATATTGCTTAAAATCAGGAGTGGATCCAGCACAAGGTGACCTAAGCAGCTACCTATGGCCCAGTGGTGGCTGGGGGGACCTGGTCTGGCAATAATATTAAAAAAAATAAAATCATTTGCCTTCTCTGCTGCAGTGTGTGATATAGCCCACTTAGAAATCCAGATTACTCTCTCAGTCTCTTTATCTTTCAGTAGCTCATTTGAAACAATCGATGTCCTGGAGCTCAAATAAGAGAAGCACAGTCTGAAATTGGAGAAGTATAACGTCAAACATTAATTTCTCTGCACTAACTACTAGACCTTCATTACATTCATTTTCTGATAAATTACTGAGTATTACAGTCCGTTATAATAGTAGTCATTAGTGTTTCATAGTTACTGTTGCTCAGAAGATGCATGTCAATGCAACATATTCTTTTGTTAATTTTTCAAATGAATTAGAGTTGTTTTACACTTATGGCTCTGAACCATTAATGGACTGCTTCCTGTAGAAAAAAATAAACACAAGCTTTGAATCATTCCACCTCCATTCCTATTGTGTGACTTTCAGCAAGTTACTCAGTGCTTCTAGGTCACCCCTGAGCATCCAGAAAGATAAAGGTGCTCTCATCAAACTACACAAATGCCTCAGAGGACAAATAAATTCTACCAAAGACAGATTAGAGGTGCAATTGGTCTCCCAAGCCAAAGAGAACCACAAGACATTCTTTATCTACATCTAAAACCTCAAAAACAGTACAGAAGTATGTGCAGAGCTCATTGTAAATGGAGCCACCTAAGCTGAGCCAGAAGATATAGCAAATTTACTGGCAGACAAATTCAACTCTAACTTTACTCCTCTGTCCCCCTCAGCCTACCATCAAATATAACTCACCCAACCATCACTAGGGAGCAAATCTTCAATGTTTTCTCTAAGACCAAGAACATTGCATTAGTAGGTCACAACAATATCCCAGGCTTTCTTCCAAATAGCATGAAACACAACCTATTAGGCCCTCTGGAATCACTATTTAACTGTAGCCTACAAAAGAGCTTTGTGCATCATGAATGGAGAACAGCAAATGCCATCCCTTTACACAAAAGCAGGCCACCTACAGACCCTGGAAACTACAAATCCATAAGTCGCACTAGTCTCATGTGCAAAGCTATGGAAAGAATTACCATGAAACTGATCTGTAATGACACAGGAAACTTCCAGACACTTGACTGAATCCAGTTCAGTTTTGTCAAGGGTAGGTCATGCCTACTCAACCTGGTGGACTTCTTTGAAAAGGCCACCAAAGCAATGGATGCATGCAAAACAGTTCACACTGCCTTCCTTGACCTGGTCAAAGCATTTGACACAGTAATCCACTCAGGGATTGTTGGCAAAGTCAAGACATTAGATATAAACCCTTATGTCACCTAATGGATAGTCAGTTTACTCACAGACAGGACCCAGGATGTTAGAAATGGGGAGTCCACCTCTACAAAGAGGCCAATTTTGTCCTAGGGCTGTTTGTTTTTGACATCTACTTCTCACCACACTTCTGACCACATTTGTAGAAGATTACAGATTAGGAGCAGTCATAGACTCCCCTGCCAATGCTAATATTCTCCAAGAAGAGCTGACACAGACAAATAACTGGTGTCAGAGCCATGGACTAAAATTAAATGCCAAGAAATGCATAATAGTATCCTTTGGGAAGTCATAAACCCCTTGTAATTACCATATTGACAACACACCCCCAAGAGTTGGTCCATTATTCAGTGACTTGACAGACAGTAATCTAGCCTTTGACCATCACATGTCTACAGCAGTGAGAAAATCATTCTATGTTGTGCAAATTATAAACAGAAGTATGGCATCCAGGTCCAAGGAGGTCATTGTTCCTCTGTATTTAGCACTCATTAGACCTGCCATTGAGTACAGTGCCCCATTTAGTGTGTACCTAACCAGGGAAATCTATCAACTGGAACATTCACAGAGGTTTCTGACTAAAAGAATCCAGTGTGTAAATAACATGTCTTATACAGACTGCCTCTGATCCCTATCCCTGTATTCTGTCTCTTACAGGTCCCCCCCCTCGATGGACCTCCTGCATTTCCACAAACAAACAGCACCAGAATTACACATTCTAAAGATATCAATAGGACCTGTTGGAGAAACAGGTATGTATCCCAGAGACTACCCTGCTCTGGATCAGGCTGCCCTTCCATGTGAAGCAGAGTTCCTCCCTAGCCCAATCAGAAATTCACCCCTGGTTTGGGTCCTATGGTGCTAATAAACAGAGGCAGCCAGTAAATGGTTAATCTCCTAGGCCGCTGTTTGTAAATGTTTCATAAATCCCCTGCTTATGCTACCAAGAGTACTAGAAATTGTTAGGGATTTTGGATGCATGGCTAAGCTTAAAAAGGCTCCCCTTGTGATTAGCCTTGTGCACATCTATGAACTATGAAATTATGAACCTAAGAGACACTTTATCTATTGAGTTTACTTTGGTTAAAAAATATATAAAATTAAATACTGCTTAAAATGTATCCCCTCATTATTTTGGCTTTCTTTAGAATTCTTGAGGAAAGTTGAGAGGTATTTTCTTTTCCTTGTACAAACTGCGTTTTCCTGGTAAACTGTTGTGGATTGCAGTCATGAAATAATGACAGGCATGTGAGTTTCAGACTTTTTATTCATAGGTTCATATGTTCATAGCTGTAGACTAGACTAATGACTACTAGGACCCCTATAAGCCTAGCTGTGCAACCCAAACATAAGCTAACAACTGGATCTATATAGGGGTGATTTACTGACTGTTTCTATCCATCAGAGACACAGGTGCCACATGAGGAGTGAATTTCTGATTACTTTCTTTAATTGTTTTGCAACATGCAATTCCATAAATATAGTATATCTTGCAACTTGTACTGCATGCGCAGGTTTTTATATAGGGAAATCAACAAGGAAATTAAAGGATAGGATGATAGAGAATAAGTTTGATATTAGAAGAAATGCTTGTATGAATTATTTGGCCAAGCACATTAATGAATATGGTAATAACCACACATTTACATTTAGGGTAATAGATGCAGTTTTTAAGAATATAAGGAGAGGAGACATTAATAATAAGCTTGAGATAAAGGAATATGAATGGATTTTTGCAGTTACAAGCTGATTTTGTGCCTGGTTTAAACCAGATAGTATCAGTGAAACATTTTAAAATATAAGCAAATGTGCCTGCATTAGCATTAAGAACTTATTTTTTTAATTAACTATTGATTTTTATGGGTTGTGTTGTGTTGAAATTATTATTTAAGGATATTATTTGTTAACCTCATACACTGATGAAGGGTTGTTGATCCCGAAAGCTCTGTTACATTAAGCATTTTTGGTGAATTGCGTTGTCAAGTTAGTTTTTATTTTATTGAATTTCTGATTACCCACCCATTGGTCTAAGTTGCACTTAAATAGGTACAGGGAGGAACTCTGCTTCGAATGGATGGAGAGCCTGTTGCAGACAATGGGAATTCTCTGAGAAACATATCTTTCTCTCCATGTCCTATTTATGTCACAAGTGAAATTTAGGTCTTTTAATATAGTAGTCGATGCTATTTGTTTTGTGGATGTGCAAAAAGTTCATCAAAACAGGGTCCAGGAATGCCTTGTATGCCAGGCAAAGATCACCTCTCAGAAGTCTGTATGAGACTGAGTAAAGAGACAGGGTTTTAAGGCACTCACAGTAGGACATTGTGTTTACTCCCTGTATTCTTTTTGTAAGGAACCTTTGTGGATGTTCCAGTTTCTGCCTGTGTCTGGTAAGGTACATACAGAAGGAGGCATTATACTCAATAATGGGTCTGATGAGGGCCAAGTGCAGTGGTATGATGACCCCTCTGAATCTAAATTCCATGTCCTTGCTTATAAGTTGAGCAACTTAGAAGGATTTTCTTACTACATTGGACACATATTGGTCAAAGGCTATGATACTATCTGATGAGTTCCCAGATATCTGATGACTGAATCAACATTTAGTGGTGTTTTACTGATGACATAGTTACCCATGATGGCTGACTTTCCAAAATGTGCTATAATCCATTTCTTGGTATTGACTTTTAAGCCATGGCTTTGGCACCAAGTGTTTGTCTGTGTTAGTCCTTCCTGAAGAGTGTTCTCATCTTGGGGGATTCAATGACTGCTCCCAATTTGCAATCACCTGCAAACTTGGTCAGCCAGAGGCCTTTGACATTGTCTTTCAGATCCTAGAAGTAAATGCCAAAGAGGAGTTGGCCTAGCACAGGTCTCCTATGTCTGTGTTGATAATTTCCATGATAATTCTTTCTATGGCAAATAAGACTAGTCAGAATAATGGACCTGTAGTTTGCAGGATCTGTTGAAGTTTCTCCCTTGTGAAGGGGGATAACTGTTGCAGTTTTCCACTCACATGGCACAAAGTCTGATTTAGCACTATAGTTAAATAATGACTCACAGGTCCTAGTAAGTCAGATTTTAGATTGTCCAGGAGGCATCCTGTACATGATCACTAGTTATAGACAGCATGCAAACGCTCCCTAGTTAGAGTTGGAAGGGTTATGTTTGAGGGTACGTTTTGGGGGATATTTGGGGGTGAGTGGAGGGGGAAAGTTGGAACTGAATTTGCCCACTAATAGTTTGCTATATCTCAAAGCTTGGTGAATGTGGCACCATCAACCACCAGTTCAGCACATTGTTGTGTTCTGCCTTGAGGTTTCTGACAGAGCTGAAAAAAGGCCTTATGATTATCTTTCACTTGGGAGGGTATCTTAACCTCAAAGGTGACTTTGCTTAACCTAATTAGCTCTCTTAGTTGCTTGTTTAGTTTGATGAGAGTTTTTATCTTTATAGGGAATTACCCTTCCTGATTTTTTGTCATCATTATTTTTCCTTTTGTTGTATATTGTGTTGCATTTGGGATGCCACCAGAGCAGTTTGTTTCTAGAGCTAGTCCTGGGCTTACTTCTGGTAAGACAGTAACCTCTATGCAGCCATTGACATGGTTGTACAGAGTTTCTTACAGCAATCCAGTATAGGCTGTTGTGCTCTCAGGATTTGGAGAGGAATTTAAATTTGACAAACCATCACTTAATAAAAGGTAATTTGCCTTGGAATAGTTCCTAACAGTTAGTGGTTTGAATGGGATGACAGAGCTGACTTTAAATTTGAAGGAGACAGCTTTATGATCAGACCTTACCAGAGAGGACGAGATATTGGGGGGGGGGGGGGGGGTGCAGCGTTCTCTCATATTTGTGAGCACAAGGTACAATATGTTGAAGCCTCTAGGGGGCATATTCACTGTTTGGTCAAGGGTGTTTGTATTTACAAAGTCCAGTAATCTCTGTGCCTGTAGAACTGAGGCGGCATAGTATTTCCAGTCCATGGAGGGGTAATTAAATTCTCCAATGAGTAGGTTGTGAGGTTGGATGGTAAATGTCTCCAGCAGGTCCAAGTATGCTTTTTGAGCTTCTTAGTACATTGAGGGTGATTTTTAGCTGGCTAGGATATGAGACATGATTTTGTCTATAGTGATCTGCACATGGAGGAAATCCAGCATGTCATCCCGTTTGACCACCCTAGAAGCATGCTTGTTATTGTTGTATATTGAGATGTCTCCACCTTTAACCCTTACCTACTTGTCTAAAACTGTTAAAGGCAGTGAAACCTTGTACTGCTGGGGTACTCTCTGCCACTTTAAACCATGCCTTGGTAACTGCACAGATGTCTGTATTCTCCAGCGTGAAAAGGGCTTAGAGAGAGTGAAGTTTTTTTTTTTTTGTTTGTTTTTTTTAGGCTCTAAGCATTAAGCAGTTAACACCTTTAGGATGAGTTGAATTGATTTTGCTGTGTCGGCAGATTTGTGAATTTGGCATTGCCTAAAAATGCACTATGGGGTGGATACATTTTTAGCCAGTTTTTAAAAGCCTAGAGGAGAAAGGTACAGACCACCCTTGGCAAAGCAACGTGATCTGTTAACCATTTCCTCACAAGGTGAAAAATATTATATCCCCTTAGAATGACATCAAAAAGGTAGCCAGTTGTTAAAATCGATCATTTTATTGCTCATATTGTGGCATCATCCTCAGTGATGATAAAATGCTGCTCATCACTCAGCTCATATATTCCCCTGAGCAGGGGAATGTGCCCAAGGATGGTGCAATCTCAGACTTAGTGTATGTATGTGTATATATATATATATATATTTAATTAGCAGGGTGGTTACCCTCTACAAAACAATTGCTTTTGGTTTTGCCTGCTCTGAGGATAGTCCTCAGAGCATGTGCAGTAGCTGCCAACATTCTATTTTTCAGCATTTTACATTGAAGTTACGGAACTCTTAAGGATGTAAACCATTCAGTATGGAGTACTACACCCATATTTGTACATATACACAGAAACACACACACACACACACACACACACACACACACACACACACACACACACACACACACACACACACACACACACACACACATATAAACCAAAGGGGTAAAAAGGTCACACATACAAATAATTTAATCAAAAGTACAAGAAAGGCCTAGCCTTATTAGTGTCTTCACTGCATAATACTTTAATCTGCCTGTAGTGGAGACTCGTAAGGATATATGAAAATGACTCTTTACGGACATACTTGTGTTTCAGTTACCTGGCTTCTGAATGCCCACAATGTTTTACTTTTTAAAGTCTTTACTGATGCATTCAGCACAAAATGTGTGTGTGTGTGTGTGTGTGTGTGTGTGTGTGTGTGTGTGTGTGTGTGTGTGTGTGTGTGTGTGTGTGTGTCTGTCTGTTTGTAGATTTACATGAGTATAACTGCATATTATCAAAAAGTATGATTAAACAACATCCAGTAACATCTCTAGGACTGGGTTTGCCAATTGTCCTCCAGGAGTGTCCTCTGCATTTAATTAATTGAGCTTGATTAATTACGTTTAACAATTTGCATCTCAATCACTCACTGTTTTGGCTTTGACCAACTGATGGAATCCCATGTATATTGCACTTTACAGTAAGAAATAAACAGGTCTTACAGCAAAAGATTACTTCTGCAAAATATCACAACAAAGTGATTATAAGAACATTCCAAATACACCTGCCTGAGAGCTGTTAAAGGCCCTCATTTTTAAAATGATTGTATAAGCTGTTTTTGTATGTCTTAGTACTTACCAATGTCTTAGTACACTTTTCTGTAGTCTTTTAAGATTAGCACCTTACATCATAAGAATAGATTCATTTCTACTGAGTTGCTATAAGACACAAACATTCTGGAGCACAGAGGCCCAGGACAACAAGGTTGCAATGGTTGTGTCCTACCTATTGTCTGGTGCTTGCTGGCTAGGCTCTAACTCTCCATGATCCTCATCTGTGATCACGCAGGAGTCAGTAATGTGTACCTTTTGTTAATTAACTAATTATTTAATTAACACCAAGACATTTTTGTTAATGATTTCATTACAATTAATTTAAGTAGTTGCATTTAGTTAGCAGGGAGAGGTTCTTATCAGTCATATTGTCCTAATTACAGTGGTGACACTACTTCTGCAAAAGCATAATAAATGGGCACATTTTGCAGTATTCTTCACAAAGAAAAATGAGTACACAAAGCTGTAATGAACTCATTATTACAGCTTTAGGAAGTATAGTGCAGGAAATGAAATATATTTAAAAAATTACAGAAATAAGTATTACTAAAAGCTGTCAGAAAAAATGGATACATGGGGAATATCACATTATGGTTACACAAAACAGGAAAATTCAAATGTTTTTAATTGACTCACACATTTTGTTGAATATTGTGTATTGAATGCAGTCAAAGTTAACCACTAAATAACAGAGTCTGACTTTTTTAAGCTTCAGTCCAGGTAATAAACTAGTAATAAACAGGATGCAATTACTTATTCAGTACAGGAAATAAACTATTAATAAACAGGATGTAATTACTTATTCAGTACGGGAAATAAAAAAGTAATAAACAGGATGCAATGGCTTATTCAGTACAGTTAATAAACTTTTAATAAACAGGAATTAATTACTTATTTAGCAGAGGTAAAAACTTGTAATAAACAGGATCTAGCTGCTTACTCACTACTGGACATAACTTGTAATAAACAGGATGTAATTACTTATTCAGTACAGAAAATAAACAAGTAATAAACAAGATGTAATAATTTATTCAGTAGAGGAAATGAACTTGTAATAAACAGGATGCAATAGCTTATTCAGTACAGGAAATAAACTAGTAACAAACTGGACATAATTACTTATTCGGTCTAACATGAATATTAATTAAAGCATTGTGTAGTAAAAGCGGTTGCACTATGAGTCAGTGAATTACAAATGGGCACGAATGTCACCGATTACCACCCAACAGAAAGTGTATGAAGTAAAAAACTCACACAAGGTGATACATAATGCATTCAATGCTCAGCAGCAGAAGTCAGTGCTATAAATCTGAATGTGTCAAAGCAGAAATGATTGTGATTCAGAGGCACTCAGAGAGAAAAATATTTTGTCATCCAGCTTAAGGTGAGTTCTAGGGTGTGTGGGAGAGACAGCAGTAGTAGCCTTAGATCTAAGAGTATGAGAAATTAGGATGAATGTCTGGTGGCAGTTGGGAGGAATCACAATGAATTAAAAGCTTCAATGTAAATAGATTAAAAGGGCAATAAGGTCAGCTCTGGCCTTAGCTAGGAACAAGTTATCTCTTTAGAGTAATACATTAATACTCTAAAGAAACTGGTAAGAGTAGGACCCTGCAGACCATGATAACTAGGATTTGTATGTAGATCTGCTTTTGTAAGAGGAGACATTGACTATGGGAAGACCATACTCAATGTATGGAATGGCTATTTAGTTACCAAAAGCAGCCCTCATGTCAAGTGTCCTAGAGAACCTGTTAAGAAAGAATAGCTGCACTATTAATGTTATCCTTAAACAGTGAACATGATGATGGAAGGACAGGTGAGATCAAGTCATATACCAAGATAGTAAAGGTGATCCACAACAGTCGGAACTGAGATGCAGTACATGCTTAGAATGTCCCTTCTAAATATTACAAAACAAAAATCTGGTGGATGGGATTGCTGAGTGGAAAGATAACTATAATCAGAATAATGGCGGTGCTGACACAAGGTACCTACTATACCAGAGAATTTGTAGGAGAAAGGATAGGAAGAACTACATTAGCTTACCTGGATGAATAGACAGTTAAATATTACAAGTGCAAGCCAAGGTAGCCTAGATTGAAGGAAGGATGGCGAATGCTGGACCCAAGAGGATATGCAGTATAATTCATTAATACTGGGTAAAGTTATTAAAGACAAAAGGGTATATGGGGAAAACAGGAAAAGTAAAAGTAAAGGAGTCATAGATGGAGGAGGTAGAGAAGAGGGTGAATACAATGATGCAAAGGTTGGCATAGATTAGAGGAAGAGGATGAAGGGAGAGAAAAATAAAGCAATGAGAGCCAGACTTTATACAGTAGAAAGGAACCCGGTGTTGCCAATTTGGAGCGACTATTAAAAAAAAAGTAGAGGTAAGAAATAAGAAATGAAGTGGGGGGGGGGTTGAGCAGATTAATCTAGTGAGGTGAAAGTGGTAGAAATGGTCACAGGTGCAGGGAGTGGTAAAGAAACTGAAAATACAGAAGGCTGAAAGGAAATGGCACTTATTTATTTGTTTGTGAACTCTCTTATTTAAGAATGCATTTATGCATTTAAACTTGTTTTCAAGTATAGAAAACTGATCTAACTGGCCATTTTCAGGCCAGCCTGGAGGGTGCAAAACATTTAAACACATGATAAGCATAGAGGCAATGCAGTCCATGTGGTGAAGGCAAAAAATATTAAATATTTGCAGTTTTAACAACCAATAACGAAATGAGAAATATATTTTAAGAATTTTATAAAACAATGTAGTCACTACAATCACAGAGTCAAATAATCAGCCTTAGCAGTATGTTCAGTCAATTCCACTGGCATAGAGGGCTAAAGTCTTGACTACGACTAAAGTGCCCTGTGTTTGAATAGCAGCTCAGGTACCTGTCTGAACTGGCATGCAGGCAAAGAGGAGTGACATAACAAGTAAAGGTAGAAGATGGAGAAGTTAAGGATGTGTGTAAGCAGAGAAGGAGAAGGCAGGGAAGGGCATCACAGCAGGCTATCAGAAAGGCCAGAATATAGGATATACGATACAATATGGAATAAAAGGGGGAGAATTAGTTGTACTTTTGCCAAAGGATATGCTATTATGGAGCAGTAGAGTTATTTAAATAGAAAAAAAGTAGTGGTATAGTGCACTTTAAATCATATCTGGTCATATATTATACACAAATGAAAATAGGTACCCCCTAAAACATTTGGCAGTCCACAAGGAGAAATTTGAGTGCATTTGTTCACAGGATAGAATTGTTAGAAAAAACAGAGGAAGGTAAAGGGTGGCAGCATTCCACTGAGCATACCTGAATGTGCAAGCAGTTTGGGATATTTGTGGCTATGTGAATGTGAAAGAGCAGGCAAGCTGAATATTATGCAAATTTAGTTTACTCAGTGTAATTGAAGTTTGTCAACAAGTTCTTTATTTACCAACCAAAGGATTTTAATTTGAAAATAGGTGAAATCAGATTGTATACACGTCACCATTTTACAGGTGCAATAACTATATAGGTTATCTAACTCTAAAAGGTGAACTGATTTTTTTAAAAAAGTAATACAATTCTGTAAACATCAACACTTAGATGTACAAAGAAATTTTAAACTCTTGACTTATGAATTAGAACTGCCAAAAGTGAGAAGTAAAGAAAAAAGAGTTTCAGACAAAAGCACATGAAGAAGAGTAGCAAACAAGACTGGGAAACAGGCTGACAAAAATACTGCGAACTCTAGAAGCTAGAGGTAAATAGTTAAAACAGTAGCAGTTTGTGTCATTATATCAGCTCTGTTCTTCAGAAATTCACATTTGGAGTGACCGTCAGCCTGACTTTGTCTCAATCATGCCCTTGTTAATGTGTTTGTGTGACATGCACAGACACACTACTATACTATATCATGTTACTGACTGAATGGAAGTCATATATAGGTGTGCCAATAACCTTCCCTATGAGGGAGTGAGAGATTATCTCCAACGTGCATTAACAATCGTGTAGGCTTTGCACTAAGCTTAGACGATGTAAGAGTGCTAGCATGATGAGCAGCAGTGCAAATCAAATAGGCATGTTGGTCATCACACCTACACATACACAAGCACCTTTTTGTGACCAGAAATAAGTTTCAAGGCCATGGAAAGGTGCTTGTATGCATGATCATAGCACGTAAACAAAACATCTTGCTTATAGACAAAGCTAAGATACGAGCACATGCTGTAGCCCTGAAATATTAAGGGCAATTACAGTGAAACATTCTGAAGGAAGGGAAGTGAAATGGAGGAATTGTATGCAACGGATAATGGCTTGGACTGCATAATAATTAATAGGGAAGGGGAAAAGGGTTAAGTGCACTCATATACTGTAGGCAAATGTGCTGAAGTGTCAAAGAAACATTTCTAACATAAATTCTGCCACGTTGATGTAATGATAATGTCAATGACAATACCAGTGTTATCCATATAAATAAAAAAGGACATGCTAGCAAAGGGTGTGCTAAGGTTATGAGCTGCAGTGTAACAAATGGGAGTTAAAATGTGATAAACATGTTAATAAATGGTACGTTGAGGCAACAGCAAGGAAAGAAGATGCATTATGGAATTAATGCTTAGACTACAGTTACTGCATATGAGATGTGTATACAGGAAATTTATGTATGCAAGACAACACCACAGCTGCATTCTCCACCACAGCATGTATACACAAGAATGAATGCAGCTAATAGCTATTATGTCATGTACATCACAAATGGACATGTTTTTGCAAAGAAATGTTAGTGGCACCCATATTAGGGATTTATCACCTATAAACATGTACTAGACAAGCGTTGTCCACTCATGTAAATTCCAAATCATAATATAACACACAACATAGTTAACTGACAAATGACAATGCAGATCAGATGGCATTTCATGATTTCAAGTTTTACATTAAATACCCTTTAGTCTCTGACTGAATGAGCACTGTCCGCCTCCATGTTTGTGTGAACGCCAGTTAATATAAAAAGAAACCGTGACTCTAAGCCTTCCCTTTCCGAGTGGCAGTACATCACCATTCAGCAGAGTACATAGACTGGTTCTTGAACATCTTTGTACCGTTACTTTCTATTTTTCAAAATTCATCAGTAATTGTGGCATGCACAACTGCAGGGGCACTTAGTTTCTGCCACCTAGCTTTTCTTTTGTCACTCCTCCCATAATAGCCAATACTTTTAACAGAAGCCTTATACACTTACTGGGCAATAGTTAAGTTTTAAGGGAGAAAGCATAACAAAAGCGACTAGCTTGGGCTAGTTACCTGAATAGCTTCTCAGGAAGTAGTACTAACTCTACAGAACCCATGGTTAATTATTTCTCTATCTAGTGTAAGAGAGTAGGATAACCATCTGGGGGCCTAGACTCTTACCATAAAACATCTACCAGTAAAACTTCTGAAAAATACCTCTAAACGGATTATTTTTTATGAAGTTTTCTTCTGCCATGGCTACGGTCAGGATCTCAACACTATTGGACAACTCTGCACCTATCAAACAGGCAGCTTTCTGCTTGTAACCCCTCCTCCAATGTTAGTTTACTAACAGGAGTCAGCCAGGAAGGCACCATTTTCAAAACCCTTTAGTCCCCAGGTGAACAAACACTGGCCCCCTCCGTATTTGTATGTAGGCCAGGCAAGTGTTCTACATTGTAATTGTATTTCATATTGATTTCTGAAATTGTTCTATTATGAAAATTTCTAAGATCGCACTGTACATGCAGCAACTTTTTTAATGTACTTTAGGTGATTTTCTTCTTCATAACTACTAATATAAAAAGAAACTGCAACCCTAAACCGTCCCTTTCCGAGTGGCAGTACATCACCATTCAGCTGTAACTGGCTTCTTCGACCTTGCAAGCCACTAGACAGAAAAAAGTAGAGTACGTAGATTAGTTCTCGAACATTTTTGTACCATTGCTTTGTGTTTTTCAAACTTCATCACTGATTGTGGCATGCACAACCACAGGGTGCTTAGTTTCTGCCACCTAGCTTTTCTTTTGCCACTCCCCCTTAATAGCTAATACTTTTAGCACATGCAATAGTTATGTTTAAAAGGAGAAAGCATAATAAAAATGAATAGCTTGGGCTGTAGTTAAAGTGCAAAGTGAGATAGAATAATACTCAAAAAATCTAATTCTTTAAAAAGCTTGAGGACTTGCTTACATAATCAAACCTCTGCAGCTATAGCACTTTTGGCGAGGTTACCTGATTAGCCTCTCAGGAAGTACTACTAACTCTACAGCACCCATGGTTAATTGTTTCTCTATCAAGTGTAAAACAGGATAACCATTGTGGGTCTAGACTCCTAACTTAAAACAAATGCTAATAAAGCATCTGAAAAATACCTCTAAATAGATTGTTTTTTCTGAAGTTTTCTTCTGCCGTGGCTCTTCCCACTCCATTCACCCTTGCTGCACTCAGGCTCACTCTGCTCCCCTACCCTACCTTCATTCCTACCCACCCCCACTACATCTACATTTTATTTCATCTAGCCACTCCTAGTAAACATAGATAATCTATCAACAAACCACACCAATTACGTCACCATTCATACTACCCAACCAATAACTATTCTACAATGCAACTCTGTCTCCCAACCAACAAACATAGCTTTAACTCACACATCCTTTCACTGGGCCTTCCCATCAGCTAGTAGGCCTAACTTAATATACCCTTTACATTGTATCCATTAGTCTAACTTCTAAACTCCTGCATCTTCACTATCAGTCTACCACCTCATATTTCAAAAAAAAAAATCACTAATATCTTTACTACATCACGTCCCAATATTTGCACCCCTACACAACATAAAATGTTACCCCTGTATTGTACAATACTGATTATCCCTTCTTTTGCTATATGCTTAACTGTTTATTCTCACCTGACCATAGCTCAACATAACCATGATGGCACATTATCCTACATACATAAAACAATACCTGCAAACTTTAAAATTTCCCCAGAAATTTTCAACACCACTTTCTTTGATAAACTCATCTACAACATACCCCCACCTAGTGGTACATCTCAAATTTCCATTAAAGTTCATAAAGCCATAACTAAATACCTTAACATCATTGTAAACTTAGCATCTCAAGTAATAATAAGTGGTGACATCCACCCAAAACCAGGCCCTAATACTATATCACAGTCACCATGTAATTTAACCAGTCAATCTCAGAATATACTAAATTTACCTTAGAAAGGATCAGATCTGCTGCTTATAAACATAAACATTAGAAGTCATATTAACAAGGTACAGGAACTTCACACTACTTCTCTCACTTAATTCACCAGATATAGCCCTTCTAACAGAAACCTGGCTAAAGTCACAAATAGATGACAATGAGAGTATCCCCCTGGGTATGATATCCTCAGATTAGACAGAAAAGGTAAAAGAGGGGGAGGTGTAGCCATCATATTTGAAAATAACCTTACATTACAACCTGTTCTTATTCAGCAAATTAACAATAAACTCCATTAAACCCGTAATCATAATATAACCTATATCCCACCTGGTAACTATTTCCTAAGAAGTAGTTATAATAGGTGATTTTAATACAGACTAAAACACATGTAACTCACACAACCCCAGCAACGATATTAACCTTCATGTTATACAGAAATCATCCAAAACTCCACCCAAGTAGATAAAAATTCTAATAGGCAATCCAACCTTGATTAGACCCTTAACAATAAACCTTCTGTCTCTCTCAGTACTCTGGTTTTCTCCCTGACAGCCTCAGCAACCACTTTCCAACCTTTTTACTTAGACAACAGACTAATCCTCTTAAACATGCTATTTACTGCTAAATCCATAACAATAAAAACTTCACCTCCAGAACACTGTTATCCACCCTCAACCAACTTAATTGGACTCCACTAAAGTTCTTGCCCTAGATTCAGCCATATAATATTTTAACAACACTTTCTTCAATATCCTAAACAAAGTAGCCCCTTCAAGCACAATTCTACCAGATTCAGTTTACACCCCATGGCTATCTAAAGAAATAAGAACACTTGTTAAACTAAGGGACAAAGCCTGTGAACTGTGGTATCAAATAAAACCCAACCAAATTGTCTAGCATATCAAGGACTAAGGAATAAAACCAAAAGTCAAATAAAACAAGATAGACTAAAATATAAAAAAACACAAGAATTCTGGTCTGCAATCAAAACAATCCTGGTCAAACATCAATTCCAACCAACACTAAATGATTTAAGTACCATGGCAGAGCAATTTAACAAATATTTCACTAAAAGCATCCTATCACTAACCAAAAATAACCCCTCCCATACCAATAGTACCTTCAGCAGAAAATAATGGCAATAAAAATACCTTCTCCTTCCACGCCATCCCAACAACTATCATAAAAAAACTACTAAAAAACGAAAACCCACAATGCTAGTAGCTGACAACTTACCAGCAGAGTATCTCAAAATAGCAGCTGATGCTATTTTCTATCCTGTATCAATTCTCATTCATCGCTCTATAGCCAAACACCAAGTCCCTCAGATATGGAAAATCACAGACATAATCCCCATACACAAAGGCCCTCAAATTATATACCTATTGCCATTCTACTGCCACTTTCCAAAATTCTTGAAAAATGCATCCACACACAACTAATGCACTATCTCTCAACCAACTGCCTCCTAGCCAATTCTCAACATGGATTTATACCTAACCACAGCACCTCTACTGCCCTCTTAAGCTTCACCAATACTATCAATCAATGCAGGAACAAAGACAAAATAGTTTCCTCTGTCTTTCTTGATATGTCTAAAGCTTTTGACACAGTCTCCCACCACAAACGTCTTTCTATACTCTTCGACCTAAACCTTAGTCCCTCCACTTTAACTTGGTTCAAAAACTATCTAGTAGGTTGCCAACAAGCAGTAATATGGTTACAGGACATCTCCTGTCTACTTCCTGTCACATTAGGAGTCCCACAAGGTTCCATTCTTGATCCCCTTCTTCTAAATATCTTCACAAATAATCTTAATACAGCTACTTCTCTAGCTTCACTTATCCAGTATGCAATTGATTCTACACTTATGTGTGCTGCCCACACTGTTCAAGAACACCAAGACTCAACACAAAAAGCCTTCTTTGCAATTGAAACATGGTTATCAGACTCACTACTGATACTTAATCCTAACAAAACCAAACTTATGATCTTCAAACATACTAGACTCTCACTTCCCTCCACCTTCACCATTACTGCATCCAATAATACAGTCATTACACCAGTAACCCAGACAAAGCTTCTAGGTATTGTTATTGATAATAATATGCTCTTTGATCTTCACATATCTCAAACAATTAAATAGGTACACAGAAAATTAGGAAGCCTGTACATAAACAAACAATACTTAACCAATAGTACTAAGATAGCCATTGCAAGAACACACCTCCTCTCTACACTCCTCTATGCCTCACCTATATTCACTAACCTTAAGAAAACAGACCTAGGGAAATTGGAAGCATGTTCCAATAAAAGTGCACAATTTGCCACAGACTCTACCCACAGATCACATCATTGTCAAGCTCTAAAACAACTCTCCTGGTTAAAATGTCCTCACCTCTTATCCTACAATCAACTAATAATGGCTCAGAAATGTATCCACTATCCAGACAAAACATCGGCACTCTAAAACATACTAGAGCCATATGCCAATCACAAGTTTTATACTCCACTAATAAGTCACTATTAAAGGTAAACAAAGCTATTAACAATGCAGGTGACTCTCTTATTCTAGTCATGTAGCCAAAATCTGGAATACACTCCCTCAAAATATAAGATCCACAACCAACTTAACTCTCTTTAAAAAACTACTCAAAACTCACCTATTTAATACATGGTTCTGCTCATGCAACAGTCCAGGTTAAAAATAGCTTTTGTTCTACCACCCCTTTCAGTACATAATGACTCATCAACTCTTGTATCTTCCTTGTCACTTTTATGTTCTCATTCTATGTATAGTTGAAAACTTTAGCCATATATTGCCTACCAAGAATTGTGCCTTAATTTTTCTTTTTTATTATATCATGTTCTTATGTTATTTTCAGTTAACTGTTATCTACTTGATATATATTGTATTTGATGTAAACTCTTTTGTACTTACCATTGTACATTTTTATACAATATTTATGTCAACTGTTGTTGTATGTGGAGCTTTTTGTCAAATGTTGTTGTATGTGGAGCTTTTCTCCCCAGACCTCTGTTGAAAATGGGCAACTACCCAGTCAGACTTTCCCAGTAAACAAATGTAAAATAAATAAATACACAAATTGTTAATTTGCAAGCATCTCAAACATCATATTACTGGGCATGCACAAATGGAATTTCTGAAAAGTAACATAACATAAATTCAACAGCACCAACACACAAGAAAGTGTTGTAACACAGGACCAATCACAATTCCCAGTGGTCTGGCTGCATGCCATATAGTAAGAGACATTTACAGAAGCCCTCATCGGCCATTATGGTGTATACTGTGATGAAAACAGCAGTAATAAAAAATGTCTGGATTAAGACATGCAATACAGAGCATGATTCTTTTGGGAATGGGTAATGCCTCTGAGCAATGAATGGTATAATAAACATTTGCATCATGTCATTTCGAAACACACTAGAATGGATATCAAAGAGATGCATAACAATCATGGACACCACAGAACTACGCATATCAGTTATGTCATGAAGAACTCTCTTGAAGGGCTGATGTCACTTTAGTATCATAAGAGGTATGGATTTTCTACCTTGTAGGACAAGGCCTGAAAATTGCAGCCCTATGACTGTGCCATAGCTGTTGTCTGTGTATAGGCCACTGCTGTCTAACAAAGTTGTCTGACAGACAAGTGTTACATGTTACCAGATTCAAACCCCTGCCTATTATACTAGGTCATCGACATACCTCTGTATTGAATACACATGCCACATCAGAGGCTGTCACAAATAACAAGTGAATGTGTACATTAAGAAAGGAATTATGAATATAATATGAACAATCAGATTTAGTCAGAATGCTGGAAAAGAGCTACACATGTTACTGTCCACACAACTATGAGCTTCTTTAACAAGGAAGCTGCTTCTATCATATCGTGCACACACACTGTCCCTGAACTGAACTACAGTCTATCTGTGTAGGCATGCTATATAAGCCAGTACTCAATGCACATGCTGCAGGAGCATTCACATCACAACATGCCCCAAATAACAATTGTGCTGCCATGCAGACATAACACAACATGTGATGATATATCATTGTCCAACATAAAAATGGATAAGAATAATAAGGTATAATTGTGTTTATGTAATGTCAGTACATTCATATAATGTCACCCTTTCAGGAATTCAACAGCAAGCTATGTTACTCTACCAGCTAATGACATGTGGATGAACCACAAGCACCACAGCAGAAGTCTTAACTCAGCTGTGACACTCCATCAATGCTATCCTATTACATCAGATGTATGTGTTGTATGCAATCTCTTTGAGATAAAATGGATGGTGGAGGCTTCTCCTTATGTAAATAGACACATTATAACTGTGGTGGATGTCATTCATGCATTACAGTATAAGGCCCAACAATGCTAACAGGCACTGAATGTGGATGTTGAACACCTGAGCATTTGACAACAGAAAATAAATGATATTTCACAGGATGTATGCGCCACAGTAGAAGTGTCACTACAGTAGTGAGATATGCTGTTATCTCAAGGCCTTACATCATGTTATTTCTGCAAAGGATGTGTGTGGCTGTAATTGCTGTACTAAGGCAACAACGTAGAGAATATTGTCTCATTCCTTTATACCAGATGATAATGCTCACTGCATACATTATATAAGAAAAACGTAATCACATGTCATCATTATTCTGAATAAAAGCATTACTATGTGAGAAATTATCAGAGCCTTTTTTAAGAGGAATTAAAATCTATACATGTACACAGCAAATGTTTTGGCCAACAGTGTTAGTGACATGTACAGTCACAATAAGAGTGACACAACATGATCAGAGCAGTAATGGCTGGATGTGAACTAACTACCTAAGATCACAAGCTACAGATTAGTGCCTCAATCACGTGTCACACAACATGTTGAGGTACAACTGAGACAGTGCATAGTTAAATGGATGACAGCACCACTGTTCATTAGCTCGATGTTTATGCTAGAAGTGGTTGAAGTGCACAATCACACTGTACAGCTACCATCATATATGTATTTGAAGAGTGATATACACAGTATGAGGGTCTAGGACACTCTCACAGCTGGCCTCAAGCATCTTACATACATTGTTGCACAATGTACAAAGCACACCATCAAAGTCACACCACACAGGAGAATATACACTCCAGCTGTGAGCTAATGCAGTTCTTGTAGCATTACATTATCATTGTGTGGTCCAAAGGTCGAAAAGTCTTTTTTCACCCTGGGGATGCTGGGACTTGTTAACGTAACACTGTGCCACTGTAAATCCATCTCATTAAGTAGAAGTGTACATGCAGGCAGTTGTGAGGTGGCCATCTGTATGTGACAGAAATCACAGTTACAATATTTAAGCAAGCACGGACATGAACCACCTACCTATATAATTACACCATCTGTACAGCACATAATCAGAAGCCAGTGCTACAGCAGAACACTGAGTACAAGTGAGCCATACAGCATCTATGAATGGATAGTATCACTAACGCATTGCCACGGAGATGTGTCTGGTAAAATTACTTTTACAGCCATATAGAACTGTAAGAGTTGCCACTGCAAATGTGTATAAAACAACACTGAATTCATTTACAGTTGCACACACTTCTAGAATTTAAGCCTTTCTATATTTGAACTTCCTAACTACTTGTTCACAAATTCTAGAGAATAGTGTTAAGAAACAGAAGTGCCACAGGAGATGTCTGACTGTTAAGGGGATAGAGTGAACTTTTGTCAGGATGATCTTATCAATGTGTTTTGGAGAGGATGTTTCAATAAAAAGTGGGATAAGGGAGCTGTGTGAAGAGTTGAATGCATTTTTTTCAGGGAAAGTGGATACAGCATCAAGTGTCGCATGCACAAGTTTGCCATGCTGAGCACTGAACCGTCTACCTATCTAGTTGCACAATCTAGAGGGTACTGCGTTAGTCACCAGTGCCACATAAGAAGTCTGACTCTTAACAGGAGAGAGTGCACTTTTGTCAGGATAACCCCGTCAGTGTGTTTCAGAGAGGATGTTACAGTAAAAAGCGGGATAAGGGAGCTGTGTGAAGAGTTAAATGTATTTTTCTCAGGGGAAGGAGATACAGCACCAAGTGTTACACACACTCACGCAAGTTTCCTATGCTGAGCATTGAACATCCTACCTATCTAGTTATACAATCTAGAGAGCACTTTATTAGCTGCAAGTGCAACCGGAGAAGCCTAACTTAAAAGATGTGAAACAGACATTTATACTTCTTGACAATCCACTATTTGGAACAGATGGTACTGTGTATCACAGGTTGTGCAACAAATGCATACGTGTGCACAGAACAATGTATATTACTATGATTGTCCTGTTTAATTACATATTTCTCTACTAAAATGTAGATACTGTTCTTAGTGTACATTGCATTACTGTAAGGGACATTGACGTGTTTCACATTCTGGGAAGCCATAAATATTCACTATTGTAAACCAGTGGATTATCAGTCAAACTTTCCTGCAACTTCATGTTGGGATGCTTGCATATTTGTATTGTCTCGTACTTGCATTATATGCATTGCCAGTATAAACATGCAAGTCATATACAGGACAGTGCACTACAGAATAAAATTGACAGATTATGTGAGAATAGTTTAACCAAACTTGTAACACAGTTACAACTGTAAACACTGTACAGCAGACATACATTAAACAACTGAATTAATTGAGTCAACATCATTCTGAAATCAAGGTAAGGTGTTGATAACATTAATGGAGACATACATTGTTCAACCTCATACAATAATTATGTGTTTTTTTAAAGTTACTCTTTCAGTGCAGAGCCGCCAAACTGAATTGTGCTGCTGATGGCAAAGTATTAGCGCATGAATAATTATATCTTAAAGGGTAGAACTTAGAATTGGAATAAGAGTACAGACTTCACAATGGGGAGCAGGCATGTTAAGATAGCAGCAGGATAATGATGTGTTAAGTTTATGTGTAGCCATCATGTGCAGCCACATGAGTCAAACAAAAAATTCTGAAACAATTTTTCATCCATCTGGATTCACATCTTTAGAGCATTGCAAGAAAAACATTGATACCCGAATATTACTCGTATCTAAGCACACCATGTAAGAAGTCATACTTCTGATAGTTCACATTTAACAGCAGATTTCAGCAAACGTGAATGTATGTGTGCATCTTCATTACCCTATTGACCACTGTCATCTGCACATCAAGTCTTCAGCTTGTTGCTAAGTACATTTAACTTAATATACATAGCTAAGCACAGCGGTGTGAAGTGCAACAGAGTAAGGTGGCCAAAGATAATCAAATCACAAGATACTGCCATAAGCTGTGTACTTGCATTTAGTCTTAGTTGCATTTGTTGCCTGGTGCCAGACATTGTGTAAATCCAGAGGTGGAAGAATAATGATACAAAAGGGAAAAGATAAACTGACAGGGTGAGATGGAGGGAGGGATAAAGTAGTGTAAGATAGAAAAAGGATAATGATAGATCATAACAATATTTAGCCAAGAGGTAGACATCAAATAGTGTACAAAAACATTCAGTAACATTTAGATAATGGCTGGATTAGAACCCTTGAGAGTCATCATGCCACAAAGGGATTACTGTTTCATGACATTTAATACAACTGAAGTACAGTGACAACTTACTGAAGCAGAAGGTGTGAACAGAGAGAGAGAGAGACAGATGCAGAAACAGAGAGAAACAATATGTTTTGGGGACATGTAGGAACATTTGCATGGTGTGTTACTCTTGCGTATTAAATCATCATTAATCTGTCGTGCTCTGTATAATAAAGTTATTGCTATAGGAAGAAATAAGGGATGGGAAAGTGATACAAACTTAAAGACATGCACAGGATAAGGTTGGCTTCATAACTTTTCCTGTTGGTGCTGCAATATTTTGGCAAATGATGTCTTGCTGCACTATTCAAATGTTATGCCAAGGAAATGTTGTGTGTAGAGAGAAATACAGATGTTTGCAGTGAAATATATGAAAGCAATATGAAATATGAATTATTGCATTGACCTACAGCTGAAATTGAACCCATGACACCATGAAAAAATATCAGGCTACAAAGAGCTGTTACATTAACTGTTTCACAGTACTACCTTTAGTCTGCTTTTACTCTGTATTCTCACAGTGCAGTTGATTTAAGCAAATTTGTATGAAAGTAATCAGACCACTGCAGATTAAATTGAAATCATCAGCTTTTGCAATAAGAAGGTAAACAGCATTCACTGTCACTCAGCATTGCTGTGCTATGCCAAGCTCCACACAAATGCCAAGGACATAAAGTGAAGGCTCTTCAATAGGACATTTCCAGCCATGTGTGCTGTCTGTGAATCTATTTTTTTGACTAGATTAAATATGTGAAAAAGGGGTGGATAAGACAGTGGTGAAAATGGGGTTGATAAGCAGAGGGTATGACACAGGGGAAAGAATACAGGAATTTGTAGGAGGGTCATGGGAGAGAACCATAGCTATTCTCTTATTCACAACATAAATATACATTTGTACACATAATTTCTTGTCTTTGGAGAGTCACCACATCAGTGATGGGTGACAACAACCGAATAATTTTGTATAGCCAACTGGACCAAATTAAGTGTGTCGCATAGATGAGGTGGAGAGCTATGTATGGACCTTTTTTTTGTGGGGCAGGTGCTCATTTTTTTTAGTTTTTGTGAGAGAGTGAAATGTTGGAAAAGGTGCTTAGGAATGAGAGGGTCAGGTAGGTAGGATAAGTGTGGAAGCATGCATAGACATAGAGGACATACAAGACAGACAGGGATGGCAATAGAGACAAAAGGTTGGGGGACACTATGACTGGGGGTTAGTAGGGAACATCAGAGGTGCACCCTTGCCCTACTTGAGAACAGTGAGAGTCTAGTCCTCACCCTCAGAACTGTTATAACTGTCACCTGAAGCAGTTCCCTGGGTCAGTGCCGGAAGTGGCATCATCTTTGCAATCCAATGCAGGACCTTTTCAACCCTGTTAATACATGCACCAAGGCCCCACTCCATGATATCCTCCACCAGCCTTGTCAGCTAGTGCCAAGTGACAAAATTGCTACCTCAAATGGTACTGCTCCTTCAGGGCACCACTGCACCAGCAGCCGAGGCAGAGCTACCTGACACAGTTAGAGCAGGTGGTGCAGGGGGTTGCAGAGGCAACACTGATGGATTGTGAACCAGAAGTGCTGGGTGTCTGTGCTGTCATCTGTGGAGGTATGGTGGGCCAAGCCAAATTGGTCAGTCTACCTCTCTGTGCTGTTGGTCATTTATTTTTCAGCAGCATGGTATGCAAGCAGTAGAATGTTAATAAATTATAACCTCCCCAAAAAATGAGAGAGTGATAGGGTGAGGGGAGACAAAAAAGATATAATTAGATACATGACATGCCACATTACTGCATTTTTCAATAAACTTTGTTTGACAATACCAAAACATTTACTATTGTACACCTTTGCCACATCCATGTATGATGGAAAGGTATTAATGTGTCATAAGATAAACCAGCCTTTACTTCACTATGACAAATAGGATACATGCACTGAAATGTAATAATGCAAGTACCATAGCTGAATTGTGTCTGGCATAATACTCATGTTAATATTTTATGAATATTTATCCACAAATAAAAAGTAGTTACTGCTTCTGGGTATTGAACTCCACACATGTTTAATCTGGTGTTCTCAGCAAGAATTATTTGGGAAGGCATGCATGCTTGAGACGAAGGTTCAAGTATGCCTGCTCAAGCTGCTAGTAATTGAGGGAAGGGAAAGAAATTTCTGGCTTGAATTTGTACCCGAATCATACTTACCCCATGCCTTTCTGAGGTGAGTTAATCTCCTCTGGTGTGCCTCATGGTTTGCAGCTATTTTCTCTGCAGCTGTACAGTACAAAAATAAATATATATGAAAACATTATGAGTACCTCCATTAGCTGGCTAAATCATTAATGCATTATCATGGACAAGTTATGGTCAGTATACTTACACAACTGAGACGTGCTTGCAATCCTAAATTTAGGCTCCCATCAGCTTAGAAGATCATGCTTGTGCTTCTTGAGGTCACTATAGTGGTGATGACATTGTTCCCAAGTGTGTGGAATGCCAGTTGCACTGGAAGCAGTCTTGGGTGAGCTACTCCAAGCCTCAGCCTTATACTGAGAGCCCAGTATAATCACCCTGCAGCAGCCTACAACTGTAGAACTTCACAAAGAGTACCACAAATATCCTGGATTCCTCAGCACCATACTTTTATGCTCTACGTTTAGCACCATTCTCTCCCTCACCAGCTATTTCTGCAAAAGTCAAGCTAACAAAATATGTCTGAATTGGTGCCCAATTCAGACTCTGTGGGTCACTGGTTGTATGCAAAGCCACACACCCTAGCCAACTGCATTTGCAAAATTGAAAGCAGATGGACTCCTTGGCAGACACATTGGCATTACTAACATCACTAACAGTAAAGGTGTGAAACATGGCATTGAGTTTTGCTGTGTGTGATGCTTAACCTATTGACACAGGTTCCAATGTACAACAATAGAAAATTTAATGGCATGGCTTTTACTCCTTGAAGTTTGGAAGGAGAAAGAGGATGAATTGTGACATATTGTGATGTCAGGGCTTACACAATATTAAAATATTGTTGTACCATCTGAAAATTGAACCTATGGGATAAATCATGCAAAAATTAAAGTTTAGCTTATTGATTGGCATTCCTACAGGAGAGCTACCTTTCCAGCATGGAGATTAGACATATACTAATTTCAGAATGAATGGAGATGCACTTCAGAGAGGCCTGTATATCTGTAATTTTAATTAGTCCTGGGAATACATTTTTATGTAAAAGTAACTATTTCTGTTTGTATATATATTTCAGATGGATGCAGTCGAATGAGCTCAGTGATACAGGTTAAGGTATGTGACATACATACTTCACAAGACATAACTCCCCCTAAACAAATCGTTGGGATCTGTGATGAGTCATGATGAATATAACAAAAGTATAGTGCCGATGATAAATATGCAAGCAAATTTTATATTAAATGTCATCATTGTCATGTTTAGAAATTTGGACACAAGTTAGCATGAGGATATATGTGAAACATTAATGATATATGCTAAACAGAAAGGTTTACTTATGCAAGCATTGCTGATACATTGCTTGAAAGAAACATGTTTAGCATTATCATTTTTCTTTAGTGTTACATTCCTTTCCAAAATGTGAGAAATGGGATTCTCACATCCTTTGTAAAAGTATCTTTGAGCTGGATTTGAACCATTAATCAGCTATATTTTTTACCTAAATACACTGTACTTCCAACTTGTGCCACAGAGACAGGTAAGTGACAAGTGGAATTTCTCCACTCAGTACTGTCCAGAGTGCTGAGGAAAGTACACTGTTGCCAGATGTGCTTGCTCTGCATAAGGCAGCCTAAACTAAAATTTTCACTTTTTTCCTTACGTAGTGAACTGTGTTTGCATCCTGCCAAGTGGAGAGGAAATGCAGATTAAAACAATTAAAAAAATGCATTACATATATAGAGAATAAGTGCAATGTGATCTCATCACAGGATTCAAACAATGCCTCCATTGATTTATTTTACTCAATTCACTTTATTTATCCCTTATGCCACAGAATTAGGCATCTGCCAGGTGCATTCTCTGCAGTAAGTAATATTCAAGGTGCAGAGGCCTGTGCACCATACACCAGGCATATTTCCTCTACATAAGGCAGGCTAAACTAAATTTTTCACTTTATTCCTTAAGCAATAAACAATTTTTGCTCACTGCTGAGTGAATAGCAAATGAAAAAGGCATTAGAAGAAAATATATGACAGAGAGAAAAGCTGTCAGTAATTTAAATACTATAAATGAGTATATATATATATATATATATATATATATATATATATATATATATATATAGTGATGAGCAGAGCAAGAAGTGCATTCAAGTGACACATTCATCCTTCTCACATCTCATTGCAGCAATGGAAATTTATATTGTAGAACATATTATCAGACATGTAGTTAATGAGAGATAATATGAAAGTGAACACACAATAGCTCACATGTTATTAGCAATACCCACAATATTTGATTATTAAACAACAACACAATGGTAACACAAAATGTGATTAAATATGTATTCAGACTACCCTCTTTAAGATTGTAATTTAAGTTGATTCAAACCATGCACCAACTGTACTTTTCCTCTAATCTCATTACACTTAAACTTTGTGCCACAAGGAAAGTTACCTGACAGGTGTATTTTTTAAGTGAGTACTGTCCAGAGTGCTGAATGCTGTACAGTGCCACTGGGCTGGTTTGCACGATGTAAGGCAGACTAAACTAAATTTTTCACTTTTTTTCTTAAGACATGAACATTTATTTCATGCTGCAAAGTGGCATGCAAATGCAGAAGGCAATATTTATTTATGTATTTAGTTATTTATTTATTTATTTGACAGTTGTTTACTGGGGTAGTCCAACTGGGCCATAAAAACCCATTTTCAGTGGAGGCCTTGGAAGAAAAGCTCCACAAGACAAAGCAGTTTACATATGAACAAAATTAAACAAAATGATTAATATAGTAGTATAGACATAAGCATTCACTTAACAGTAACTAAATAAAATTCACTATAGCAGTAGCACAAATATAACAAAATGGTTACCTACATAGTATAGTTACAGAGTAGTTTTTATTTATTACATTTATGTTTATTAGAAACATTAACACAACTTTTTTTGAATAATAACTTGAAGAAACATGAAATGAATAGCGGTGTATATCTAGCAATCAGAAGAGCTACTATTGCATTACATTGATAAATTCAGCCTTCTCACATCTCCTTGCCACATCAGTACTGTCATGTATGTCTCAGCATATCAGGCTAATGTAATGGGAATGGATAAGGACACAAGGAGCAGAAGAAATGCTTTCATTGTTCACACAACATGCACAATTACTATTGACATAATTTCAAATCACTTGGCTATCTCTCACACTTTTAGTCAGTACTGACTTTGTGTTTCCCACAACAACACATTCATATACCAAAATGTGTGTCAAGATTTAGTATGACCTCCCTCAGTAAAATTATCTGTGAACAGGTTTTGAACCCTGTATCACCTGTACTGTTTTTCAAAGCTCAAAACATTTGCTTATTATTGTACAGAGATAACAGTGTGACAGCTTGAATTTCTTCACTCAGTACTCTCCAGACTGCTGAGGAAAGCACAACAATTCCAGTCTTAATTCCTCTATTGATGGCAATCAAAATAAAATTTGTCAGTTTTCACTTTGGGCAGTGAAATGTCATTCACTGCTAATGACCACTGCCAGTCAATGAAGTGCAATGCCAAATGGCATGCAAATGATAAGTGGGGGGGGGGGGAATGTATATGTCTGATGTTTAATCAACTTTGTTATCTTGCAACAGGAACCGGTATGGATTTGAATCCTCAAACGGCGGTAGTAAGAACAATCATTAAAGAGCATTTCCCATATTTACTACAGACGGAGACATGTATTTGCAAGGTGAAAAGATGTTTAATGTACTGATAATGTGACATTGTATCAATTCACATTGAAAGTTCAACAGAAAAAAATTATGAAAGTTGTCCTTTCTCATTTGACAGTAAACATCTGGATGATTATGATACTGCCAAAGTTAGGATACCCATGTCCTCATACAATATTAAACAAAGACTGAAAACACTGCAGGTGTATTTCTCTCTTTCTTTATGGTGCCTCATTCCCTTATCCATGCTTCCTTCATAACAATTCTATCTCTATTTTATTGTTTATGTTATCTGTATCAATGCTTAAATTACTCCCTTGACTATGAACAAATTTTCTTAGTTAGGGGCAATTGAAGCCAGTATTTGAATGTTAAGAATTAGTCAATGTACTTTCAGAGAGGTGAGACTGTGAAACCCTGATTGTTCCTGCAGTCAAATTAATCATAGGCACCTGCAAGCCATTAGCAGGTAACATTTCTCAGTGCTCATCCTTGCAGAGCTAGGGCATGTTCATGCAGTTGTGTATGTCCTTATACCACATTTACATTCCCTACACTTATTGCAGATTGTGGTATTCAGGAATGCTAATGATGTAACACCTCATTTGCATACTCATGGTCCTTACAGGGATGAGTCTGTACTGTATAAAGGTAATCATGTAGCTAATGCCTTTGTATTGTACTGGGGAGACTGGTTGGGTCCAGTGAGCTTGATACTGCTAAATAAAAATAACTTTTGGAGAATAATCTCATTTCTACATGCTTTATTGTCAAGGTATGCTGCAGTTTCTTACATAATGCTTTTAGTGTACCATTAAAAGGTGAATTGCACTGGCCACTCAAAGCATATTTTTTATCTTAATGTTTATTCTTTGTCTTTCTAGCCCAGTTAGGTATGACCCTAGCCCTGAGTAGCATTCTGCCATCACCCAGAATGATACCGCAGTACAAGGACAAAATGATTGACTTCAACAATTGGCTAAGCTTCTGGTGTCATTCTAAGGGGATCCAGTATCTGTCGGCTTGGGATGACATGGTCAACAGACCATGATGCTTTGCCACAGATGGCCTGCACCTGTCGCCCCTGGGATTCCAGATACTGGCTAAGGCTCTTGCTGCCCCTATAGTGCCTTTTTTAGGCAGGGTTCAAGTAACAAATTCACCACCATAACAGGAACAGGCAAGCAAAAACTGAGGGTAATGCTACTCAATGCTAGAAGTCTAAATTTCAAAATGCACTCACTCGAGGCACTCCTTAAAATGGAGAACATTGATATCTGTGCAGTGACTGAGACCTGGTTCAAGGCTCCAGAGAGCACCCCTGCACTACCAGGCTATAACTCATACCACACTTTTCGGCCATGTAACCTGGACCGAAACACCAAAGGTGGGGGGGGGTGTCCATATTCATTAAGTCTATCCACACCTCCAGGCTAGTTGCTCAGCATAATGCATCCGAGGTTATCCAAGTGCAACTAACTCTTGGCAAAACTGTAATCCAAATTGTAGCTTGCTACAGATCCCCCACTATGCCCCAGGATTCCCACTCATCTTTTCTTGATGTACTGGAGAATATTAGGGTTTAACCAAACACCCTAATAATGGGCAACTTCAACTACCCCACTATTAACTGGGAAAACTACTCATGTACCAACTCCTTAGTGCAACGCTTTTTGGAATTCATAAACTCCAATGCCCTAGATCAACTTATCCCCACCCCCACCAGGGGCAACAATATCCTAGACCTAGTCATTACCAACATGAGTGACTGGTGTTCCACACATGAAGTCAACTCCTCGTTGGTCTGATCCGACCATAAGCTAATCATCCTTGATATCCACATCCCACCCCCACCCCCCATTCAGGAAACCACAGTAAAAAATTTCTCCAAAGCCAACTTCATGCTTCTTAAGACAGAAGTAGTGAACTTCATGACACCCATGCAGATGGACAATACAGTTACAACTGCTGAATCCTACACAAATGCACTCTATAAGCACTTACATGAGTGCATGGATTGTGCCATCCCAAACAGAACCAAGACGCTATCCTCCAAAAAAAGGAAGCCAATCTGGTGGTCCCCTGCCATAAACAAACTGTACAACAGAAGGAAGAAACTGTTGCAAAAGAGAGTAAAATCCCATGAGTGGAGGACCTCCCTGGTCAGCCTCAGTAAGAAGCTGAGATCCCTTATAAGATCCTCCATAGCTAGCTATGAAAATAAAATTGCCACTAATTCCAAGGACAACCACAAAGCATTCTATAGTTATGTCAAGAATCTCAATGGCAACACCCAGATCTGCTCTGAGTTACAGCACAAAGACACGAAAATTACAGAACCAACTGATATTGCCAACATCCTGGCAGATAGGTTCAGTGCTAACTTTACCCCCCAACCCCCTAAAGGGCCCATATCTATACAGGAAGAATGCAGAGTCCCTGTAATCACAACTACGCAGGTGAAAGCTGCACTCTCTAAAGCCAAAAACACAGCATCCATGGGATCGGACAACATCCCAGGCTGCGTTTTACACGAACTTCAGAATGAGCTGGCTCCCCACTTAAGCACCATGTTCAATAATAGCCTCGCGTCAGGCTTTGTGCCCACTGAATGGCGCACAGCAACAGTTATCCCACTCCACAAAAGGGGAGCCACCACTGATCCCGGGAACTGTAGACCTATTAGCCTGACGAGCCTGGTCTGCAAAGCTATGGAACGTATCATCATGGAACTCATAAACAAAGACATTGGTAACGTCCAAACTCTGGATCCCATCCAGTTTGGGTTTGTGAAAGGCAGATCATGCCTCCTGAACCTGATTGACTTCTTTGAGGCAGTAACCAAAGCCGTAGATGAGGATAAGGTGGTTCACACAGCCTATCTTGACCTCGCCAAGGCTTTCGACACCATCCTCCATTCTGGAATTATAGTTAAACTCAATAAACTATGCATAAATCCCTATGTCACAAGATGGGTTGCCAACTGGCTCACTGACAGAACCCACACTGTAAAAGTTGCAGACTCCAAATCTGACGTCAAACCAGTGACAAGTGGAGTACCACAGGGTTCTGTCCTGGGACCACTCCTGTTTGGTATCTACTTCTCTGAAGTACAGGTTAACACAGAAGGCCTCTGGCTAATGAAGTTCACAGATGACTGCAAACTAGGATCCATAGTCAAGTCCCCAAATGATGTGAACATCCTACAAAAGGGCTTCTCTGAGACAGATGCCTGGTGTCAGAGCCATGGCCTCAAGCTCAATGCCAAAAAGTGCAGTCTCATCCCCTTTGGTAAAAACTCTGTACCCATGAACTACCACATAGGCAGCAATCTACTTAACACCAAATGTGTAATAAGAGACCTTGAGACCCAGGTGGACAGTAGTCTCTCCTTTGATAGTCACATTGCCACAGTAGTCAGGAAGTCCTTCTACGTGGCACACCTCATCATAAAAGGGTTCTCATCCAGGAAAAAAGAGGTCATCGTTCCCCTCTATTCAACACTCATTACACCCACTACAGAGTACAATGCCCCTTTTGGAATGTACCTCACAAGACATCTGCAGCAGCTGGAAAGGCCACAGAAGTACCTCACAAAGAGGATTACTGGACTCAAACAAATGCCCTACACTGACCGCCTCAAACAACTCCAGCTTTACTCCGTAGCATATCGTCTACTCAGAGGTGATCTCTGCCTAACATATAAAGCTATGTCAAACCCAGAGCTGTTGGATATGCCACGCCTAAAGAAATCCCAATCCCTCTGAGCTACACGCTCTAGGGACCTAAACCTTGTCACCACAATAAACAGGACATGCTGGAGGGATAAATTCCTATCCCAGAGACTTCCCATACTCTGGAACAGGCTACCCATCTATGTCAAGCAAAGTTCTTCATTAGCACTCTTCATGAAAAATCTTGATGAGTGAATGGGAAATAGGAAATACACCCCGGAGATCACTTCTGTGTCTCTGCTTGACAGTGGCACAGGAAAATAACTTTCTTGGGTGGCATAAGCCAGGGAACCTTGTTGGCTAGGATTATGTAGGCCCTTGGGCCGATAGCCTAGTACCTACCTATGAACCTATGAACCTATAGCCATGTCTGCATTACAAAAGGTATGCTACAGAAGGCTTAATGGCCTATTTTGTCAGGTTGTATTTAATTGTTGTTTGCACAGTTATTGCAAAAAAGTGTATTATACATTTGTAGGAAGGTCTGACATTTTTACCTGTGTTAGCAGAAAGAAAAATGTTTTACATATGTGGATTTCTACCTGACTGTCCTCCACAGCAGTGAAGATGACACATATAGTCTTACATTTCTAACACTACATTGTCAACTTTTATTGTTAATGCTGTGATGTATTACACAGTTAAACTTATGTTATCTGCATTACAGAACTGTTATAGATTGGTGTTGATATTTGATTTAGAATTTTTTGGGGGGCTATTATAGGGAGCATTAACTTTTATATTGCTGCATGCATGACAGATGCATGCATTCACACATAACTGGGTTTGCAGCCATCCTGTGTACTATATATTTAATTATGTGTCGGTTTTCTGTTATATCTCATTCAGGGTTATGCCACCCAAGAATAAATCTGTACCCTGCAAGCCACTATAAATTGATGCAGAAAATGAGGTCATCATCAGGCCTTACATTGTCAAGGAGTTTTTCTCTTAGGGAGAGGTAGAGGTGACCAATCTGACCAAGACAGGATATGGTAGCAGGTGGTTGAAGACATCAGTGCTGTCAGAGGGCATGGGAGTGTCTCAAGCAGACCTACCATGTTTGCAAAATGGAAGCGTCATTGTTATATCTTTATATGCTTATATCTTAGATGTCTGATATACAGAAAGCAACCGTGTAAGTCACAGAGAAATAGAGGAATGTGTTGGGAAGAATTAGTTGTCCCCTACATTTTTGTGAGAGAAAATGTTTAATCTATACATGTGAAGGGTATTAATCTCTTTTTCTTCTTTCATTTCCATTCTACTTATCAGCCTTCTTTCCTTTCCATTCCTCGTATACAGGGACATCTGTATTGCAGGCTGCCTGCCCACTTGCACATGATAAACACACATTTGGTTATTGTTATACTGTATATAAGGTAGATTCAAGTATAAGGTTAAATTAAAATTTGTGCTGCTTTAGCATCTTTTAGAGTTTAACATACCTTTCATATAAGAAAAATATGCAATCAGTTTCATTCTCTATTTCCCTGTTTGTTGTGTTTATTTTTTGTTATCATGGGTGATCTTGGTAGTGGCATTGTGAAACTCCTACCACCTGACATCAGAGTAGCAGTAGCCTCTGATAATGATGGTGGCACTGAAGAGGCATAGTCTGAGGGTACAGAAGGTCAGTCTGACACTGAGGTTGTGACGCCCACATCATTATTTTGGACACAGTCAGTATGCCTACACACAAATATAACATTGAGACCTCTGATATAAGGACAGGTTGAGGGTGACACAGTTGATCAGGGTAGTGTGATTACTCATGTTGCAGAGTTGGTAGATTCTCCTCATAGCTATCATGAGGATGTGGTGCCCCACAGGAGGGTTGGTAGGGGTGCTTGGAGGAGGTCTGCTGTTCACTCTACTTCTGAAGCTGGTATGTTATTAGGTGCCAACAGATGTTTGAGTAGGGCTCTAGTGGACACATATGCATGTTCCACCAAGGTCTTGGAATAGATAGTACAACTACTGAATGTCACGCATTCTGACATGCATGTCTCCCTGAACCATGTGGGTAACTACTTGGACAGGATGAATGACACACTGGATTGGGCAGTGTCTGTGATGTAACATCTGTTGGGTGAGGGTAGGCATCCACATGGCTGGAGAGCCGTTATATCTTCTGGTGTTAGCAGACATAGCTGTGCAAGTTCTCATAGTGGCACTACATCCACTTGTCCATCAGTAATTGTGGTCTCCACACCCTAATTTGGTTGGCCACGGGAGTCGTAGTCCTGGATGTAGTCATAAGGATAGCTCATCAACAGCCATCATTTATGTTCAGGTAGCACCTGACTTCTACCCAGGACAGTGGAAGTAGAAATGCACCTCCTGGCAGAGGTGGTTTTCACTGCTGGGGGGATGATGCTGAACTGTCTACTGTATCATGCATGACTCACACCTGCCCAAGATGCCAGGATGTTGTGCTAACATAATGCTTCATTGTGTTCATGCAGACACACACACACACACACACACACACACACATATTGAAAAAAAAAATCACTTGCCCATACCACCCCATATACATGCAAGCTATCTAAACAGTACTGTTGAGTGCTATACATCTGTTGTTACTGGCCCTGAACAGTGTATAGTCTGATAGATACATGTGTTTTTTACTCATTCATTTCATTGGTGTCAGATTGCCCTCATACTCCCCCCCCCTCCCCGTGCAAATAATGATGACTATGCTCTGCCCTTTCCACATGTCTTTGTTACTTAGAGTTGCATCTATGTCCGATGCACACAGTGGATAGCTAATGCTTGCTTATTCTCAATCTTGCATCTTTCTACTGATTTGTGAATGATTGCTTCTATAATTGTTTAACCCCATTCTATTTCAGTTAGCATTGTCATTAAATCAGTGGAAGCAGTTGATACTTCAGTCTTGCTTCTTGGTATAGTTGTAAAAATGAGGGTATAACTGACCGCTTCTATGTTTTACAGAAGGTGGTCAATTGAAATGCTTGATGCACAGTATTGGTTCTAGTATGGATGGCGCAGAGGTGCAGCGGTAACATTGTCACCTCACAGCAAGAGGTTCTCCAGTTCGATTTTCGGCCAGGGTGCCTCCTGTGCAGAGTCTGAATGTCCTCCCTGCATTCATGTGGGTTTCCTCCAGGTTCTCCATTTTCCTCCCATGTCACAAAGACATGCGTCTGGAGCGTTTCTCCCTGGGCCTCCACTGAAAATTGGCTTCATTCCAAGTCAGACTTTCCCAGTAAACAAATGTTAAATAAATAAATAAATAATATGTAACTGTACATTGCAAAAGTCTGATATAGGAGGTGTTACTAATATAACTGTGCACCTCAGACAAATGTTCTGCTTAGGGGCATATACATATTTACATATGAGAGTAATCAGTTATATAACTTTTTTTTTTCTTAACAGATTCCACACACTTATCTTGGTCATTACTGCAGGTAGAAATTGTGTTCTTAGAGGCTGTCCCTGTCGGATGCTATCAGAACACAGCCATTACATGATTAAGTAAAGGTTGTGGAGTCTGGCAGGCATTAAGTTCTTATTTGTATGTGCATGGGGTCTTAGGCTTTGATTTAGGTAGTGATTGTGTGTGCTATCCTTTGCCTCCAAGGCAGAGACAGGATATACTGTGCACACATCTGTCTGCCAGCCAGCAGCATCTGTAGCTGGTGGTTCACTGTTGGACTGCTCATCTGTATATGCTGCTGTTACTGGCCCTGCCTGTGGTCCCTGAAACTGTGGTGCTGTCCCTTGATGTCCTTGCTGAAGCTGTTTTCTGAGAATTATCTTGGGTAACATGGCACAGACTGTAAATATTTTGGTAGAGGTGCCTAGATCATATTGCACTACACCTCCTGATGTATCTAGACAGCAGAACCTTGATTTAAGCAATCCAAACACACATTCTATGATATTATTAGTTTGTGCATGGGCCTCATTTTAACCTTGATAGTAGATTTCCGTGGGTTTCTCATGGGTGTCATGTGCTAGGGCTCTAGTATGTAACCTGCATCCCTCACCAGATGCCCTTGAGGAATGTCACCCATAGCAAATCTGGTGTGCAGCTCACAAGTGTGCCATATGTGTTAATTGTGGAAACTGCCTAGGTTACCTGTACAGACATCGTGGACGATCCTTTGGGCAGTACAGACAACCTGACAGTTTATAGAGTGGAAACCTTTCTGTTGATGTACTTCTTTCCCTGTTCCTCAGCTGGGAATTTTATTTCCATGTGCGTGCAATCTATGATCCCCTGCAATTCAGGGAAGTGTGCTATTGCATAGAATTCCTGCAAGGTTCTTGCTGTCCTCTGTGGCGTGTGTGGGAAACAGATATGCTCCCTTGCATGTGGTAACACTGCATTTAAAAACTGATGTAATATTCCTGAGCCTGATGCCTATGACTCCCCCAGTATATCATCTATGGTTTCTGGCATGTACAAGTAGATAGTATATATAATACTAAACATACCTTAGTTTCCACTGGGATGGGTTCTCTGCAATTTCCCTGGGGCTTGAGGTGGGGGAGGCAGAGGTTGCATACTTCCTCTAGTGTTTCACTGTCTACCCTGTAGCTCTCAGCAGTTTCTATGTCATGCAGTCCATGATAAGTTAAATGGTATGTAAATACCCTTCTTCTTGTCCAAGGCCTGGCAGCAGCACCCTGATTTAAAGCCTGTTGCACATACATATAATAATAGCAGCAACAACCTCTACCATGTTTTTTTCTAAGTGTAATCATGATGTACTCCAAAGAGGTTTGCTGTACAGGGCAAAAGCCAATACTGAGTGTACACAATTACTTTATAGCATCCTGAATAGCTCCACCATATTGGATTGGTTAATTAGCATGTGCTTTGACTTTTTATGTTGCCAGTATATTCTGCTGTTTGTCTGTGTTTGTCGGCTCTCCAAGTTGCACATACCAAATACCGCGCTAATATGTTCGGGGCACACTGCCAACATGATAGCTACACTTTGTGTAGCTGTTAATGAATTTTGATGTATGTCTGTCCTTGATCTAAAAGACATTTACTCTCACCCCAGCTGCTCTAACAAAACTATGAGGCATTCCTGCATAGTAACAACCAATAGCACAGACACTTATTTGTGCTGTAGCAGAATTTGATGGCATTGCTGATACACACAATATGAATACTTATCATACATCAGCCAGGTGTAGCTTTTAGCAGATTTATCAACTCACAATAGTATAAACAGGTACCCACTGAAGCATTTGGCAGTCCACAGGGAAAAATGACAAGATAGAATTGTTTCGATAAAGTCTTCTCATTGCTATGCAAGGAATGCCACCATTTCAGAAATAAGCTATTACACAAAAATTAATGTTTTAATCATTTTTATTGTTTTTTTAAGTCATGAATTGGTACAGTCATTGCAAAACTCTTTCATACATGCAAAATCTATGCATAGACATGACCTAAAGTGCACTATTCCATAATCCATTAAATACATCAGAAGATACAAGTTATTTCAGTATGGAGCATATAACATATGCAGTCAAATTAAAAAGAAAATAGCACAGTATGGTAAATAGAAGGTTATCAAAACTAGATAAGCAAACATGAACTCACCAATACCAATTTAAAGTGCATTTTTACCCATTGTATCCTATATGAGGCTTTTTCATGTCATAAAATGATTAATATGTCTTCTGCATATATACATGCATACATATCAATAAGCTATTTAAAAATCAAAAGCATCTGCTATCATTTTATACACTGACCACTAACAGATTAGTAAAATGCATAATAAAACACATTAACTTTCATAAATCCAGAATAACATATTCATATTACTAAAGCAGCATATATTTTCCTATGAAATGACATAGTTTTAACAAGGATTTAATGGAAAACGCATTTATAAATCCACTGTCTAAATGTGTTTCATGTATACAGCACTATTTGGACTTCCAAAGCAAAAAGTGATTTTTTTATATCCTGTCTGTAGATGTTTTCACTTGTAGTAATTACAACTTAAAGTTGCTGACTGACTACTACATCTTTATGTACTTCTACAATACATTTTACAGGTTTTTTACTAAATAAGGAAAAACACATTCAGAAATGTTGCCAGTTAGTATCTGTTTTGTTTTAATAACAGCAGACTAGTGCTATTCACATTATGCAATGCAGTCTACAAAAGCAGAATTGCAATTAGAATAGTACATTGCATTATCCATATTTCCAGTTTTTAATTGAAAAGATAATTCTCTTAATTCCATTTTACACTGCTCTGTTACATAAGAAAATTGATTGAATAATATGACATCCCTGTGTTTCTTATGCTTAGTCAAACACTCTGCTTGTGCTGTGCTGATGAGGTCATAACAAGGCGGAAATATGCATATCCACAGCTAGTGGGGTTTGGCTTTATAGGCTTGAAATTGTCCATTAAAACAATGAAACAAGTCATGGGCATTCAGAATCTCCAATTAGCTGAAACACCTGGTGTTCATAAGGGTCACTTGCATATATCCCACGTGCCTCTGATTCAAGAGGTTTGGGAGGTCACTCATTGGAAGTTCCAGCTTGGCTGGAGTTTTCATTTAGTTTTTACTGATTGTTTTTTTTTTGTGTGACCTTTTCACTCATTGTTTTAGTTTGTTATTTGGAATATTTTGCAGTCGCCCTAATGATAATGGACATCAGATGGGTTTAATAGCCCTGTGTTTCTTATGCTTAGTCAAACACTCTGCTTGTACTGATGAGGTCATAACAAGACCGGAATAGGCATATCCACAGCTAGTGGGGTTTGGCTTTATAGGCTTGAAATTGTCCATTAAAACAATGAAACAAGTCATGGGCATTCAGAATCACCAATTAGCTGAAACACCTGGTGTTCATAAGGATCATTTGCATATATCCCACGTGCCTCTGATTCAAGAGGTTTGAGAGGTCACTCATTGGAAGTTCCAGCTTGGCTGGAATTTTCATTTAGTTTTTACTGATTGGTTTAACTGTGTGACCTTCTCACTCATTGTTTTAGTTTAATAATATGATATGTCTAACCACCTTGTCTAGTAATTCATTTAAGCTCTCATTTCTCATAAATAAGCAAATCTGGATTACTATTATCTATATTCTGATTTAGTTTATTTTCCCTCTTTTTTATCATTCTAGCAATGTCTATTTGTTATTTCTGTACATGAACTTGACAGGTACAACTTACAAAAATGTGTTGGAATATAAAGACTTCAAGAAAGAGGCAAATCAGAAATCCATAGAGGTGTAGAGAAGGCCAGCACTGTATACTACCTTTCAAGGTCTCCACTTATGGTCCCTACTCCATTCCATAAGTTGAGGAAAGAGCAGTGGCAGTTGAGAAAGAGAGCATGCTAGCCTCTTTACTGTCATTGCAGTGTGTTGAACACAAAACATTGAGTTTAACGGAAACAAAACAAGGTGAAAAAGATATATTCACCACAGAGAAGAGAACCTGACACAGTTCAAAAGAGCAAATTTTACATAGTAAAAACTAAAGATGTTTTGGGAGAAAAAAGATAGTTCTTTGAAATGGACAGTATGACAGAAACTGCTAAAAGATAATTTGCATGCTATGTCAGACCAACAATTACAAGACTGGGAGCTTACAATTAAGAATGACACAATTGCCAAGACTCCAGGACTAGGAATATATCACTAAATATATCATTATTGCCAATATTAGAAGTACCATTAAGGATACCAGAATTACTAAGGTGAGTTATATACCACTAAAGATAGCAGAATTAATAAGGCTGGTTATATACCACTAAAGATGTTAGAATTAGTAAGGCTGGCTATATACCACTAAAGATGTCAGAATTCCTAAGCCTGGGAGAATACCAGTTAAGATATCAGAATGACCAAGACTGGAGATATACCACTAAAGATGTCAGAATGACAAAGACTGATGCTATACTATTAAACATCTCAAAATGACAAAGACTGGAGATATACCAGTAAACATGTCAGAATGACTAAGACTGGAGATATACCACTAAACATGTCATAATTACCATAAGGCCCATGTTAGGTAGTCAGGATTGTTTTTGTAGCTTCATAAATGCTCTGAATATATCCTAGTCATAATAATATCAGCAAGTATGGTTATACCTGTATTAAAATAAACTTTTCTCCATGAGTGTAACACAAGCCGTATTTAAGTAAAACAATGAGTCAGCATTTAACAGCAGCTAATTTTTAAGTACTTCTGACAAATTATTGGTATATAGCAGAAGAAAATCATACCATTTTGGACACAGGAAAATGGCATGACAGAAATATTCACAGCCAGCATCACAAAGCCACCATGATTGCTAGAATGAACAATTATATTTATCCCTCAGTTGGAGATGCTTTCCAAGTTTGTACCTGGAAATATGAATAGCATCTATTGTCATATTGTCATGACCTCTATATGAAGGCCCCATCTTGAAAATGCAACTTATGACAAACTGGAAAAGTGGACCAACTGCATACCTCCTGACGGCACAGTTATGATTAGTAAATAGTACTTTGTATAGCAGTTGTGAATATCTGACCAAAACATAAGCTTGAAAATAAGTGAATGACGTGACAAGTCCTACTCCTTGAAAACAATCCCAATACACATTCAAGGGTATGAGATTCCTACCAGGTACATACTTTTTTTGGCAGATTTTGTGTAGCACAGCCTGTAAATATAAACAGTTCTAGGGCATAGTTGGAAAGAGTAGTGCTCCCCCACATTTTGGTAGGTAGAAAGAGTATTCGTTTCCTAAATGCCATCCTAGCTTTAAGTTATACAAATCAGTTACTATTGTTGAAAACTGTTTGCTTCTTAACTGTAAAATACACCAAGATGATATAGCAAAATATAAAAATTGTAGAATGGTCTGCTATAGTAGCAAGGTACATGGAAACTGAAGTGTTTTATGGTCATCTGCCAGTTTTAAGAACACACTGGTCAGATGGCACATACTTTAATTTGCAGCTAGCATCAATCAATGCTGACCCGGTTTTAAGACAATCGACACTGAGCCTTCTTTGTTCAAACTATTTCTAACATGAAAAAAGTCAAGATTTTCAGTGACAAACATGAGGAAAGTGAGATTCAAGTGTTGATAAGTCTGAGCACAGCAAAGGGACACAAGCTTCTGACATCTAAGTTTAAATGGCTGAGAAGACAACAACAATCCATGGCATAACCAAACCTATTAGACTAAAGTAAGATAACACACCAGGTACATGACTAAAGAACATCCTCCATGTGGAATGTTGATACAAACAAATGCACCAGTTTTCCATCTGCTGTTATCCTAAATATTCACTTTAACCTGAGTGAAGGCAGCAAACCCAACGCCATTAATAAAATGTCTGTTCATGTAAATAGATGTAGTAACAGGCCACTAGCATTTATGCTGCAGTAATTGTGTTGAAAGTCATGCTGGATTGTCAAAATGCCATGGTCAGTGAAGGGTTCAATGACCTGTACTGCTGAAAGTTTTTTAAATACCTAGATAAAGTACTATAGAGTGGAGATGAGGGAAAGTTATCATCCTCATTGAGGTTAGCGCATTAAAGTTTCTTAATGTCCAGGGAAAACAGGAAGGAGCTTGCTGAGTGTGAAGCATCTCTGCCAATATCTCTGGCAAATTTGCTTCTGAACATCACAATCATCAGTCACCTTTATTTATTTGTTAACTGAACATGGCTGCCACTTTTTATTTATTTATTTTTTTATAGAATTTTTTATTCAGAAATACATAATGTGATACAATAATATATACATTCTTAAAAGCAGAAATGTATTTTAAAATGAAATAAATAATTGTATAATTATTTACATAATATACAGTGTTGCCCGGATAATTATTTAATATACAGTTTAATGTAGAATTAAGACGTAAGCTAACTATTCTTATTGTATAAAACAAAGTGATACAAGTATGAAGTAAAACTAAGCTTATAATTAACATTGAGAGGAAACAGCAATAGTGTGATATAAATCAATGAGAGATAACACTTTCTCCTAAGGATTATTTAAAAGTCCTAGGGTAAATTCTGGTTTCCTTAATTCTGAGTTCTTTGCTTTAAAGAAGATGGAAATTCTTCAATCTGAGGTGGAGGGGATCATTTTACTAAAACTGTCTTTCTCCAAGCACTAGACTGAAAGGTGAATGAACAAGTTTTGAAGACATTATTTATTTTCTTGGCTACAGAGTGAGTAAGTAGATTGCATTATGATAACTGGAGAAGCTTGTAAGGCACTATAGATTGTAGAAGTGTGTCTCCACCCAGGGTGGGCAGAGAGTTGGCCTTTTCGAGTATGATACTGTGATTTTCCTGCCTTGGGGAAAATTTAATGAATCTACATATTGCATTGGTTAGTAGCCTGTATCAGTATATTGTTATAGGACGAGTGAACTGTAACTACCAGGAGTGTATACTCCAATATAGAAACAAGTACATTTTTAACAAATGCTTTCCTGTCTTCAGGGGTAAGATGGTTAGAAATAGAATAACTGGCCTTAAGCTGGTTGATCATGTTTTGCATGGCACTTTCTGGATGACAGAGAAGGAGCCAATGTAGGCCCTAGGTATTCGCACTGTTGGAGAATAGTCAGGGAGGTGTTTCTGGGTGTGACAATGTTACTGAAAGGAGAGGGGAAGACTTTTCAGTGTTGTGCTGAATGTAATGACTGCTGTTTTAGAATAATTTATAGACAGTGAGTTCTGTTAGCAGTGAACTCAGCTGTTAAACTCCCTTGCAGGGCTTTTTGTAATATGAATTTGGAATTTCCTGCTCTATACAATATAATCTCAACAGCATAAAGTGTAATATTGGAGGAGGGTATGTCTAAGTTTATGTTATTTGTAAACACTAAGAACAGGATGGGCCCATGAACTGAAATCTGATCAGCTGCCTACCTAAAGAAACCCCCAAAGAGTACATTTTCTTGGTGATAGTTACAGCCTGCAATATTTTTCTCCAGTTTTTGGCTACCTCAGATTTCAGAAGAATAGGGTTCAGATCAATTAGCAAGCAATTCTGTATGGTAACAGAGCTCTCAAAAGATATCTCAGGAGACAGATTTCACTTTCTATAACATCACCCAGCATAGAACTGACTCTGACTACCGTGGACATTTGAATGAATCCAGTTATAGACACCATATGTTGTTCTTGTTATCCATTTAGAGTCAAGTCAAACAGGAGAAACTTTCTGTCAGAACTTTTTGCTGGTTGGCTTAGAAGTCACTTTGGGCAGCTGTTCAAAAGAAGATAACAGAGCTCAAAGTTGTTTTCACATAAAAAATTAACATTTAACATCACCAAGCACCTGCAGGTTGTATTTCTTCAATAAAGACAGACTATCAATAGGAAAACAGGTCACTTTTCACAGAAAGGATGGACAGAAGAGAAGGATATTAAGTGCAAATAGCTTGCTGCTTCTATAAAGCAGTCTCAGGTCAATTCATTAGTCAAGCCATACGTTCAAACAACACATGAAAATAATATTTTATTGGAACAATGACAACATTACTTATATCACTGGCCTTTGCCACCTGAACAAGATGTAGGAGTTTTAGAGATTAGAAGGTAAAGAAAGAGAATCAGTATTAAGCTACTTTTCATTTATTTGTATTTATTTTTTCATTTCTTAACCAAGTGAGTAGGCTGGTCACAAAACATTTATCAGTCATGACTCAGGCCAAGAAGAGGAAACAACATCACAGTTAATCACATGGCTGAGAGAAGGCATGTGATTTTCTACAATTTATAAGGAATATACAGTTTAGATGACAAACATAAAGATGCAGCAGTTCTGGCAGTTAGGTACATTTATACATATGCATACAACGTTATAGACTACGTGCAAAATACAGACCATTTGCATTGCCAGTATTTCAAGCTTAATCAAATTAACATAAATGGAGTAACAGGAGTTTATGATTAAATCAGCTGGTTTAGCTTGTGCTGTCATTATGAACAGATGGCAACTTAGCCCTTGTTTAGTTTCAGTTATATCTGTCCCTGAGGTATATGGATGTTTTATTTTTCGTTCTTTTTTCTTAATGAAAGTGATCTATTTTTTGGAGGGTCTTGTGTCATGTTGTAAATAATTCCATTATGCAGGCACATTTAGGAAGGGTACAAAAACATTTTGCAAGAAACATTGGTCTGGACAACCTTATTGATTAGTGGTAATTTTGTCATCTGGGATCTTAATTTATCAACTACAAGTTTACAAGAGGTGAAGCATAAAATATCATCTGCTGTGACAGATCCTTCTAATATGCTCTTATTGTACCTGGAAGAAAATGCTCCTCCTAGTGAGTTCCATAAAATAATTTTCTTATTACTGATCGGGAAATATTCATTCAAGAATCTTTCCTTTCAAAACTGTGGAACAGCCTACCAAAAGAATGTAGATGTGCAAACACTTTTCAAAACTTTAACATTAAAGTATAAATGGGAGCAAGTGAATATGCAAGAGTGCTAGCAACATCGTAATGACTTTGGCCTCATGTTTGATAACTGAAAGTGAGAATCTAAAATGCTGGTTAGGCCTCATTAAAGCTATTAGGATGGACACCTGGTATAAACCTATCAGCCTATGAAGAACTGAAATCTAACAGTGCAAATGTATTAAAGAGAAGTTGAAGCAATGGTGATGGAGCTGAGGAAATATTATAGGCATTTCATTAGTCTAGGGAAGGAAGAAGGTGAGGTATATGACTGAAGAGAGGAGAAAAAGAAAGGAAAATTTAGGAAGTCAAAATAACAACCCTTTCTACAACTCCTACTCAGTTTCCTTCCTACTTTAATCTCCATTTTATATTTCAATTTCATTCTATTAGGGCTGCTGAAAAGTTCTAAGCCTGACCAAGAAGGAAATGACATGGAGCCATGAAACTTACAACTTATTCAACAAATTCTCCCTGAAGTTTAACACACTTGGCACATCATGTCTAAAGTTTCTGTAACCCTGCGAAAAAAAAAGTCTGAAGTCTGGTCACTGAAATATTGCCTTATTGCTGCAATCATCTCCGAATCACTCAAAAAGTGCTGCCCTTTCAAACTCTTTTTCAGATTTAGAAACAGGAAATGGAGCAAGATCTGGTGAGTAAGGTGTATGGTCTATGCACTCAAAACCTAATTTCGTCAAAACATCCATCGTTTTGCCAGCCTTGTGAACAGGTGCATTGTCTTGCAGAAAGAGAACTCCTTTCCACAGCTTCCCTCTCCTTTTTTCTTTCAATGCCTCCTTTAATCAGCATAGCCAGTTACAATAGTATTCTGCATTAAGTATTTGGCCCCTTGGAAGATAGCCAGTCATTACAACACCTTCCTGATCCCAAAACACTGTGGACATGATCTTTCCTGCTGACTTTTGGGTCTTGAACTTCTTTGGCCTTGGTGAACCTGAGTGCTGCTATTGCATGGACTATTTTGTTTTAGGATCATAGTGGTATATTCATGTTTAATCAACAGTAACTAGTCATTCGAAAAAGTTGGCACCAGCTTGACGAAAATGCCGTAAAATCAACTTGGAACTGTCCACCCAATGTCTTTTTTCATCGGCATTCAAACATTTGGGCAGTCACTTTGCTGACAGCTTCTGCATACTCAGCTGCTCATGGATTATAAACCCAACACATTGCCTGGATATCCGTACTGTTTTACCAATTGTTTTAGCTGATATTCACCGATCTGCCAAAATCAAGTCATGGACATGGTCAACAATTTCAAGAGATGACACCGTTTGAGGGCTCCCAAAGCCTATTGCATCTTCGGTCACAAAATCTACATGCTGAAAGTTTGCACACCACGTCTTCACAGTTGAGTAAGAAGGGTACTTATGACTCAATGTTTGCATCATACATTCATGGATTTCCTTTGGAGTTTTCTTCTGCAGGAATAGAAACTTCATGACGACTTGGAGTTCCACAGTTGAAAATTCCACACTTTTCTTTGACATGGTTCAATCAATGATCTCAAACAATGTCAAAACATAGCATTACAATTCTGCACATTTGCACTTTACAAGATAAAATAACCTTCTTTTCAGCTACAGAGGCAAAATAATGCTCAGAATTTATAAAGCTGGCCAGGCTTAGAACTTAACCTTCCCACTTTATCCATCTCCATGAAATACTTTCCTCAACTGCCTTATAACCAGGTTCTATGTCAATATGTACCCTGTTTTCTTAGTCCCATTATCCTTTACTCATCAACTATATAATGCCTCTCTGCCTCTTCTGGCTTTAACTAATATGTACCTACTGGCTAAAGTTTCACATTCCTTACCTCAAATTTATTTATTCCTTATATCTATCTGTAATGCTCCTTACCCACACCTTCTAAGTCATATGTAATATCTGCCTGTCACATATATTACACATGAACTGTCTACATACTAAATGCTTTATACTTGGAATTTAATGCCATGCATTATGTCATCACAGGAAAAAAATACCAGTTTTATCTTTGCATGGTATCACTACAGAACAGATGTTTGTTTGTATTTAGTTGCCTTAAAACTGTCCGTGCAATGTATCTTTCTAAAAAATCTGTTTTGCCATAAGTATCTTAAATATATCTGCTGGAGCTTTTTTCTCTGGGCCTCTTCTGAAAATGGGCTTTGATAAGTCAAATTTCCCAGCCAACAAAGGCAAACAAAATAAATAGTGAAAAAAGTTTATAATTAAGGTTGACATAGTAAATGTGAAAGGACTGAGAAATGCTGACAAAAATCACACAGTTATTATATTCAAAAATGTATAGGAACAAATCAAAGCGACCACCACGGCTACTGGCATAAACCTTTAATAAATGAAAACAATTAAACAATGGGATAAGCTCTTTCACACAGTCAGTGCTTATTCAGATCCACATACAAAATTAAATACAGCGTCTTAATATATGATTTAAAATATAGAGGAGCCAATGAATAAAGCACAGAACAACCAATAAGACAAAGGTAATTAATTCAATAACACAGCATCTTTTCTTTAGTGCTGGCTTTAAAGGCATATTAGCATTGATGCCTGGTGGTTTATCTGCTTGTAATGTGGCGATCCATTTCATCTCAGCCACTTCTGTTCTATTAACCAGATCCCACCTCTTATATCTTCTGGCACTACTTGTACCACAGTAAGAATACAAGAATGACCATTATTAGTACATATGTGCTTGGCCAATGCAAGAAACCTGTTCTCTTTTCTGATGTCAGCTAAATGCTACAAAACACGATCTTTCAACATTCTATTGGTTTTGCCTATATAGAATGAAGTGCATAATTTACAGTGTGCCAAATAAACTAGATTTCTTGTACTACAATCTGCATAAAAGTTAAATAAAAACCTACGTCCCAATATAGGATGTATAACTACATTATTACAAGACATCACTTGACAAGATTTACAATTTCTACATGGATAAGTACCCAGCCTATTTGATTTAAGAGATTGTTTTGGATTCATAGTGTAACAATGTTGCCTCTTAAGTGAAAGGTTACTTTTAAAAGCAAACTTGGGTTTATCACTTATAACTTCTTTAATCTTTTCATCAGATAAAATAGACCATTTTTTTAGAGATGATATCACATACTCTATTGATATTGCTATTATAAGTAAGTGGTATCCTGCAAGTGTGGTTTGTAATAGACAGAACCTCAGTGTCAGAGCTAGATGCTGACATGGTGACATTGGATCCTATACCTCTCACAAAGTAAGGTTAACCAACAGTAGGGCATAGGTTACTACCTTCATTAAGTACTTTATCTATCTTTTCTGTTCTGTAGCCCCTCTCAATAAAATTACATTTCAGTGTAGCATTAGCTTGTGAGTAGCTATGACTGTTAGTGTGTAATCTAGACATCCTCAAAAATTGCCCTTTAGTTACATTTCTAAAGATACAATTAGAGTGCATACTAGAATGTTGAAGTAATCCATTCCTTCTACAATCTTTCCTAAAAAGAGAGCTCTCAACATTGCCATTTCGAATACTCAAATTGATATCTAAGAAATCTATATGATATTCAGAGAATCTTAAAGAAAACTTAAAGCATATACTATGTTGTTCCATGTACTCTACAAATTGTTCTAGTAATTCACTGGACCCTTTCCATAAAATGAAGACGTCATCCACAAATGTCTTATAATATAAGAGATGTGAGCTGAACGCATGACTGGAGAAAACAACATTACTTTCCTAGTTAGTCAAAACTAAGTTGGCATAACTATTGGCGCATAGCATTCTCATTGCCACTCCAAGGTACTGCATGTAAAAAAACATCATTAAAAACAACTATGTTGTTCTCCTACACTAATTCCAGTAAGGTACCTAACAGATCAATATGAGCTGGCATATAATGACTATTAACTCTTAAAAAATCCTTGACTGATTCTACACCAAAGTCGTTAGGTATTATAGTGAATAGCATACAAACATCTAGCATAACTAATAATATATCTGACCCTAAGGATCCCAGCATCCTTGTGTAGTCTCCTAATAAACATAGAAATTGTTTAGTATCTCTAATAACAGCTTGTGCTTTAGGAAGTGGTCCCTTTAATTGAGTCACTACATAAATTGAAATAAATTAACTTACCCATCCTTGCCCTGAAACTATTGGGTGCATTGGTGGATTAACCATATGTTTGTCTATTTTTGGTAAACCATGAATCATGGGGACCAGGGGCTTTTCTACATACATAGTCATATAACTATTTGCTTATTGCAGAAGTTAACAGTAACTCATATAAATGAGTTATGTGTTCAGCAATGTTATTAACATCACAATTCGTAATAATAATAAAAAAAGTAATGTCTTTTGGCTTTTCCCAGTTAGTGGCTGCCACAGCGGAATTCCAGTCTGCTAATGATTGGCAGTGGATTTTTACGGTGACGAGTTGCCAGCCCGACGCTGAACCTTCAATGAAGGCACACCCATTCATACATGCACCTACCTGCATGTCTTTAAATGTCACTTGACCATGGGGAGGACATGCAGACTCCACACAGAAGGTACTTCAGCCAAGAATCGAGTGGAAGAACCTCTTGCTGTGAGGCAATAATGCTGAGAATTCGTAATAATAATAATAACATAAGACGTATTAGCATTCAACATTTCAAGCATACTATTTACATATTGTGTGGGGGCAAGCAAGACAACAGCCCCGGCATTATCAGTAGGATGAATGGATATATTAGCATTATCACACAGCTGTTGCAATGCTAAATGTTCTTCTCTATTCAGATTAAAAAAGTCTTTATGGGAGCGCACATTATTAAGTGCATTAAAAATTTCAACTTCACAAATCTTCAAAAAAACCTCAATAACAGGATGAAGTTGCGGGTTGCACATACTAGGTCTCTTAAAATGTTCAACATTTAACATGTTATTAGGAGGATCGATATTTTGAAGTTGAAATTTTTAATGCACTTAATGCACGTTCTCATAAAGACTTTTTTAATCTGAATAGAGAAGAACATTTAGCATTGCAATAGTTGCATGATATAGCTAATATATCCATTCATCCTGCTGATAAGGGCGGGGCTGGTGTCTTGTTTGACTCCACACAATATGTAAATAGTATGCTTGAAATGTTGAATGATACTATGACTTATATTATTATTACAAATTTTGATGTTAATAACATTGTTGAATGCATACATAGTTATTTATATGAGTTATTGTTAACTTCTGCAATAAGCAGAGAGTTATATGACTATGTATGTAGAAAAGCCCCTGGTCCCCATGATTCATGGTTTACCAAAAATACATAAACAGATGGTTAATCCACCAATGCGTCCTATAGTTTCAGAGCAAGGCTGGGTAACAGAATTTATTTCAATTTATATAGAGAATCAATTAAAGGGACAACTTGCTAAAGCACAAGCTGTTATTAGAGATACTGAACACTTTCTATGTTCATTAGGAGACTACACAAGGACTCTGGGATCCTTAGGGTCAGATATATTATTAGTTATGCTAGATGTCTGTACACTATTCACTATAATACCAAATGACTTTGGTGTAGAATCAGTCAAGGATTTTGTAAGAGTTAATGCTCATTATATGCCAGCTCATATTGATCTGTTAGGTACTTTATTGTAATTAGTGTTGGAGAACAACATATTTGTTTTTAATGATGTTTTTGCATGCAGAAGCTTGGAGTGGCGATGGCAACACCATGCACCAATAGTTATGCCAACGTAGTTTTGGCTAACTGGGAAAGTAATGTGGTTTTCTCCAGTCATGCGTTCAGCTCACATCTCTTACATTATAAGAGATTTGTGGATGACATCTTCATTTTATGGAAAGGGTCCAGTGAATTGCTAGAACAATTTGTAGAGTACATGGAACAATATAGTATATGCTTTAAGTTTTCTTTAAGATACTCTGAACATCATATAGATTTCTTAGATGTCAATCTGAGTATTCGAGATGGCAATATTGAGAGCTCACTTTTTAGGAAAGATTGTAGAAGGAATGAATTACTTCACTGTTCTAGTATGCACCCTAATTATACATTTTGAAATGTAACTAAAGGGCAATTTTGAGGATGTCTAGATTATACACTAACAGTCATGGCTACTCACAAGTTAATGCTAGACTGAAATGTGATTTTACTGCAAGGGCGCTACAGAACAGTAGAGATAGATAAAGTGCTTAATGAAGTCAGTAAACTATGCCTTACTGTTGGCAAACCTCATGTTGTGAGAGGTATAGGATCCAGTGTCACCATATCAGCATCTATCTCTGACACTGAGGTTCAGTCTAGTACCAACCACACTTGCAGGATGCCACTTACTTATAGTAGCAATATCAATAGGGTATGTGATATCATCACTAAAAACTGGCCTATTTTATTATCTGATGAAAAGATTAAAGAAGTTATAGGTGATAAACCCAGGTTTTCTTTTAAAAGTAACCTTTCACTTAAGAGGCAACTTTGTTACACTATGAATCCAAAAATATCTCTTAAATATTGGGGCTTTTACACTCGGGTCTCCACTGAAAATGGGGTTGTTTGCAAACTCAGTTGGACTAACATGGTTAACAAATGTGAAATAAATAAATTAATTAAATAGAATAGGCTGGGTACTTATCCATGTATGAATTGTAAAACTTGCCAAGTGATGTCTTGTAATAATGTATTTATGCATACTACACTGAGATGTTGTTTTTATTTAACTTTTATGCAGATTGTAGGACAAGAAATCTAGTTTATTTGGCACAATGTAAATTATGCACCATTCTATATAGGCAAATCTAATAGAAAGTTGAAAAAGTGTGTTTTGCAGCATTTAGGTGACATCAGAAAAGAGAATATGTTGAATGCATTGGCCAACCATGTACTAATAATGGTCATTCTTTTATTTTTACTGTGGTGCAAGTAGTGCCAGAAGATATAAGAGATGGGATCTGGTTAATAGAGCAGAAGTGGCAAAGATGAAATGGATCTCCACATTACAAGTAGATAAACTACCAGGAATCAATACTAATATGCATTTAAAGCTGGCACTAAAAAAAAGGGTGCTGAGTTATTGAATTAATTGTCTTTGTCTTCTTGGTTGTTCTGTGCTTTATTCATTGTCTCCTCTATGTTTTAAATCATATATTAAGACACTGTATTTAATTTTGTATGTGGATCTGAAGAAGCATGGACTGTGTGAAAGTGTTTATCCTGTTGTTTTATTGTTTTCATTTATTAAAGGTTTATGCCAGTAGCCATGGTGGTCACTTTGAGTTGTTGCTATATATTTTTGTATTGGTTATATCAGCATCCTTTGGTTGACGTTTGCTCTGTTTTTGTTTGCAATGCTTATTATATTCACAACTTAACTGTGGATATTATATTTCTCCTAGACTGGTTGTGAGCAGAGACAAAAACACATTGGATTGGATTCATGAATGGCCACACTAAGTGCAGCTATCGTGTACATGTTTTGGAGTGCCACACAAACAATAGCATGCTATTTGGTATTCATTAAATGGCGCTACACTTAGCAAAGAGCCTCAAAACATGTGCAAATGGCAAAATATGCAAATGAAAGCATAAGCATCTGAATTATCCAATCCAATATGGCAGAGATATTAAGTAACCTATACAATGATTATATACACTTTGTGTTGCCATTTGCCCTAAAATCCAAAACTCTTTGGACTGCAGCCACAATTACACTTAGAAAAAAAATGTTAAGGTTTCTGTTGCCATCATTAACCTGTATATGCAAAAGGCTTAAAATCAAGGTGCTGCTGCTGTTGCTGCCAGACCTCTGCCAATAAGAAAAAGAGTATATATACCCTGTTTGACTTATTATGGACTGCATGACACAGAAATTGTAGAGCAATGCCAGGTAAAAAGAGAAACAGTAGAGGAAATGTGCACCCTCTTCCACCCTCACCTGAGCTCCAAGGTAAGTGTTGAGCCTGTTTGAAAAAGAAAAGTTAGATAACTGCTTAGTCCCATATCAAAATAGTTATATGTACCTAACATGAGACATCTCTCATGTATGCAATAATATTAGCAATAGTGTATGACTAAGGTCTGTAGTATCCAGCTGTGGACTTTGCCCAATTCTCATGCAAATATGCAACCATAAGTAAATGGAAACATGTCCAAATAGCAGGGTGCAGCCATCATCATTGGCACACGGTGGTGGTGGGGGTGATATATGAGGGCAAGCCTACTCCAAAGAATTGAATTGTATTGCATACTTGGAAGTTCTGCAGTATACAAACAGGTGCTGTCCTCTGTATCAGAACCATCATCAATGAATCCTTGTGAACCATTTGCTGAGGTGTCGATGATCTATGACAGTGGACAGGATCTTCTCAGTTTCAGTCACTGGTGATTTGTTAGCAGGACCCCCCCACCCCCAGAGCCATATGTTCACAGCCAAATGCACATGCCATACATATCATGTACATTATTATGTCATTGTCCCTTTGTCAGATTTTATGACAAGTATAGCCATGGCCTCCTACACCATTTACATAGTTGACAATCTACCCTTAGATATAGTCATAGAAGTACTTGTCACCTCTGCCTCTTTCTAAGAGGAAGGAGTCATGTCGAAGTAGTACCTGGAGATAACTTCATTACTGTGCCACTGTATGGCATTCCACAGTGTGTGGATGTCTTGGGCACATAGCCTAGTATGAGTTTAAACATAAAAGAAATGTAAAATACATAATTAAAACATGAGTAATTAACAAAACAAATATGTATTTATGAATGCATGCATCCATCATGTACACAATAATGTAAAAATTAAAGCTCCACATTAGTACACACAAGCAAACAGAACTTCTCTCCCCACCCAAAAAGGTAAAGGGAATGAAAAGCAAGTGTACAAGTTATGTAAGGAGAACAACAGGTGTGTAACTGTGTAGTATGGTGCAGCATTAACAAAAGCAATGTATACTTACAACTGGCTAAAACTGTTATTAGATGTCCACTTATATGGAGGGCAGTCAGTTATATATCACAAGTTTAACACATTTTGTGGGCTACAAACATCAAACCCTGACCTTGTTATTAAGTAATACAACAATCTTCTGCAATAACTGGTGAGATAGGGATAGAAAATTTTCCATAATGTCATGTTACATTCTTTACAAACATTTGTAATGGAAAAAATAACTGATATACATGAATATGTCACTAGCATGGGACAAACAATTCTGACAGTAAAGCAATGGGCATATTGTGAAAAGTAACCTATCAGTAATGTTGAAATACAACATTTTTGTAAAAAACAGCAGCATACCTTTGCATCAAGTCAATTGTGAAACTAGAAAGAAGTTTTGCAAGCAAATAGCAGCATGGGGTTCCAATAGCTCAATATAATTTCCTTAACTACACAATTATGTTCATATAGTGCAGATTCAGCCCTCTGAGTACTGTGAATGTCCAAATGAGGTGTGAAATCATTAGCATGCATGAATTCCAAACTTTGCACTAAATGCAGGGAATGTAAACATGGCATAAGGAACTACATGACTGCATGCACATGCCCTACCTCTGCAAGGGCAAGCACTGAGAAGTGCGACTTGCTAAGGGCTTGCAAGTGTGAATTATTATTCTGACTGCAGGAACAATCAGTGTTTCACAGCCTGACCTCTTTGATGTGCACTTATCAGAGGTGAGTCAGGGAGAACTGACAACACTAAATTCTGGGATTACATTGATCGAGTTAAGTGAACAATATTCCAACATTTTTATGAATTGTTTATGACCACACTTTGTGCTTCTAATAAATCTTCTGCAATTTTAAGGATGCATATTACTCATTGACACACATAGCAATTACAATGCAAAGGAGATAGCTTTGTTCTTAGAAAATCATCGATAAAGGAATGCTGCTCACAAAATAAAGAAAAGAAAACAGCTGCAGTGTTTCAAATACCTGTTTTCACGTCTGTGAAGAAAGATCAGCTCAACTATTGCTAAGATCACATCCATCCATCCACGCATCTACTGACAAATTACATAGGACAGCTTTCTGAGCTTGTGTCTGTTGTTCTCTGTTCCAGTGGTTTCCCCCAACCACAGCAAGTTGTCTTATTTTGACATGCTCTTACATATTTGTCAAACCAAAAAATCTAGAACAGCAGTCTTGTGCACAAAATACACCAGGAAGGGAAAATAACTCACAGGATGAAGAATATTAGGGACTGGTACCATTTCTTCTTGTTAAAAATTCAAAGATCTCTCTAGTTACAGTGACAGTTTTGTCAAGTGTCAGGCTTCATAATTTTATTAAATGTTTTACCATTAACATAGTTAATTCTTGCTAGTGGTCATTCTGTCCACTAAAATGAACATCATAGTTAGCTATTGTCATTTGCAATATCCACAGCTGTGGGCACCCACTGATCACCCTTGACTGCATGGGGGCCATGAAAAAAGCTGTTGATTGGAGGAAGATGAGGAGAAAAAAGGTCCTTCATTTTCTGATAATGCACTTTATCCTAAACAGGGTTGTGCTATGACCATGTTAAGATAAAGCCAGTTATCAGTAAATGAACATGATCAAAGTTAGTACAATAGATTGGCAGCCAAGAGCTGGCAATTTCAGAGTTTATCTGGGAATCTAAGAAGAGCAGATGCTTCTGATCTTCAAGGATGGGTTTTCTGTTTCAGGACATTTTGCAAATATTGTCAAGACAACAGGCACTATAATCTTTAATTTCTTCTTTTAATAATTCTGGGCAAAGTAAAAAATAATCATAGAATAAAGGCTCAAAATCAGAAATGCATTTTAAATATTATTTTAATTCATTTAAAACATTGAGAATAGCATGTTTTATATCAAAAGGTACTTGCTGAGCAATAGAAAGTATGAAGCTCTAATATCTGGTATTAGTGAGCTACTGTAATCCTGAATGATTTACCAGCAAATCAAAAATTTTACAAGGGACAGAGAAAAAATTGAGGAAAAATCAAGGACATTCTGTGAAATCAGGGACTGTGATAAGTACACATTACTCCTCAAGGAGGCGAATAAAAGTGACAAACCACTGCTGCTGTTTGACTGCTAAACATCAGTCAGTAATCTCATTTGGCAATTGCAGTATTGTATGATGTATTGCTATTTGCTGACATCAACATACAACTAGTATTACTATGGCTTGTGAGGGGTGCAGTGCAACTGTAACAAGCTGGATGTAATTTAGTTCACTTTCTATCGCAAACATAATCAGCAGCATTGTCATTATGCTTGTGTGTGGATGGGCAATGATGGTGTTTGTAGTGTATTTAAGAGTAGCAAGCTAGCAATAATTTATTTCACTTACTATCACAAATATAGACCTTGCACATAATAGGTGGTTATCTTTGGCGGTTTGGCAGGAAAACCTCATTAGCAAAATGAGTATTGCCATTTAACAGTGCTCTGCTCTGGTTAAGTTATTGGCTGTAGCTTTTTCTTTGTGGAGCCTGCATTCCCACCCAGTCACTGTATATGTTTATCTAAGTGATCTAGTTTCCTCCAGTACACCAAAGATATGTTGTGGGTGAAGTAGCATTCCTCCAGTTCCTCTGAAAGTAAGCATACAGCATGTATGTGTATGTTAGTGCATCTTGTGATAGACCTGGCTTTTCAGGGACAGTGTGTGTGTGTGTGTGTGTGTGTGTGTGTGTGTGTGTGTGTGTGTGTGTGTGTGTGTGTGTGTGTGTGTGTGTGCATGTGCGTGCATGTGTGTGCGTGTGTATATATGTATATGTGTGTGTATGTATGTGTGGGTGTATGTATGTATGTGTGTGCGTGTGTGTGTGTGTGTGTGTGTGTGTGTGTGTGTGTGTGTGTGTGTGTGTGTGTGTGTGTGTGTGTGTGTGTGTGCATGCATGCGTGTGTGTGTGTGTGTGTGTGTGTGTGTGTGTGTGTGTGTGTGTAAAAATCACTGATTTTTTTCTGTGGACGCACACACACACACACACACACACACACACACGATAATGTTGGGCATATATAGAACTCTCTTGTGTAGCAGTGAAAAATGCAGGCAACAAACAATTATCTTTCAAAAATAAGGCATAAAATACATCACAGAAAATGTCTGGCCCTTATAGCTTCTAGGCATCTGGTGGCCCCCACAATCCAGACTGATCTTGACTTGAACTTAGTGGTGGCATCTGCCCTCAGCCATACCCATTCTAAAACCATCTGTGATCAGAGGTTTGTAGAGAAGGTTGCTGCTACTTGTGTGGAGTGCTGTAAATGGTTTGTTCATTAATTATTTTTCCTCACAGTCAGACCTCAGAAGTGTGCACAGGAGGCCATTATAGCTTGTGTTCGGGGTTGGTGACAGTTTAGTCACTGTGTCTTTTACTTCTCTCACAGACCTGAAATAAGTGCAAAGAAAGTCATTATAACTTGTGTGGGAGCATTGTGCCATCTATGAGCAGAAAGTCAGAATATATAACTCTGATCTTTATGTTTTTTCACCTTCTAAACAGTCGCACACCAGGCATGAATACAAGTGGCTGCATTTTGAGAGTAGAAGTGAGGAAGATTTCTATGTATATGTATGACAACAGTCACTTGAAATACATGACTATGCCCATTTAAGCCTTTGCTTTTATCCCACTCTAACACAAGATGGATGCATAGACAGTGGCTGCCTCTGTTTTTTTTTTTTTTGGGGGGGGGGTTAGGGAGCTGCAGTGGTGCAGCAGATAGATCTCACAGCGAGATATTCTCCAGTTGTGCAGAGTCTGCATGATCTCCCTGTGTTCATATGGGTCTTCACTAGGGTGCTCCACTTTCTTCCCACATTCCAAAGACATGCAGTAGGTGGACTGGATGCTCTAAATTGGCCATAGATGTGAATGTGCATGCAAATGTGCGGTATGAAAGAACAGCTACAAGCTGGCACTGTGAACCTTGGCTGTAGATGATTGTCACTGTTGAAGTGACATTATGGCCCATGTGAAAAATAGGAAAAATGGGTTGTGGATGGATGGATTAGGAAGGTAGATATCATTCCCAGACAGAATGTATGTATCCCCACAAACATTTGTTTTGTTAGTTTACTGTGAGCTATTATTTTGTCAGCTTTGAACATTAAGCCTTGGACACAACTTATGTCTTCCTTGAAAAGAACGTAAACCAAACACCAAACGATTTTGTAAAACAGAGAGAGGTGGCAAAAAACGAGCTAAGCAACCAGGCAGGATCACAATTTCTGCACAAACAAGAACAATTTATTTAAAAGTAAGCGCTTTCGGTAGAGAGTGATCTCCCCACCTTCATCAGACAACAGTTTGATTTGAACACAACTCTTAAATATTCTTAAACAAAATTGACATGATTAACTTAATTAATGGCTAATTAGAAATGTTTAAAATACTTGACAATGTTTAAAAAGTTTTTTCAACAAATCCTCTATGAAAAGACATTCATCTATTCAATGTTTCCTATATAATGGACATAATTAATGTAATGGCACGCATAACAGTTTAACTGAAACTTTAAACGTTCACAAAGAGTTAAATACATATACTTATATGATGTATATATATAAAAAATATATAAAAAATATATATATACCCTCTTTAAAATCATTATTAATACTAGGAAAAAAATTAATACTAAAAACCTTTTTTGATTGTTGTTATTTTAACTAATTTGAACTGTTTTTACTGAAAAATATATCACAGACAACTCCTGGTGTTATCAACTGTCAATTGGTTGATACAAAGAAGCACAACATTGTGTAACAACTTTAAAAATGCTACATTTATGGAGACCCACAAAGCCAAACAGCAAATAAATGTTTGCATAATCAAATCCTCATGTACTTTAGTACTATATTCCTGCATCTATGCATGCATGCATATGTCTATGGCCTTTAGAAAACAAGATACTCTAATGGGTCTTGTTGTAGTTTATTTAAACCCATACAATAGACTATACATCAAGGCCATTCTCCTTGTTGATAATAATACTAATGATGATAATGATAATAAAGTGCTAATGATAATAAAGTGCACTCAGTATGTTAACATATTAATGCTGTAAGTCCATTAATTATAATTTTATACATATACAATTGAAATTACAGCTTCATGATTGGAAATTGAAAGTTAAACATTAAATTATTAAATTATTAAATTAAATGGTTAAGTCGATTCCTAAAATTATGTGGATACTTTTGGTTACCACTAATCCTATATCTTAAGCGCTTTGAGTTATGAAATTGATCCTATCTCTTGAGCGCTTTTAGTTTTAAAATACATTTTATGGACACCACCTCATTAAGCCCTGGGAAGGTGTATGAAGAGGTGCGAATTTGCCAAAATACCTCTTGTTCTTCAAGTTGTAATTGCCATGGACCCCCCCTAAAAGATTGCTGCACTTGTTGTATTATTGTAAATAAAAATGAGTGGTCATGATGTTGACTGACATGCTTGGCAAGAGCATTGTTCATGTCTCCACTATTAATAGCATGTACATGCTCATAAACCCTTTTCTTAAAAGGCCTATCGGTCTTGCCGATGTAAAACGCAGGACAATGCCTGCAAATTGCTGCATACACTACTCCTTTTGAGTTGCAATTAAATTTGCCATTAATTCTGTATTCAGTCCCAGCCATGCATACCCTTGAACCAACCAAGAAAGATCATGAGCTTATTAAATGCATTGGGGAAAAGCCCAGGTTCACTTACAGAAGGGGCCAAAATTTAAAGAACTTGTTGGAAAGATCTAATTCCATGCCCAACAAGGTGATTAAGGGGATGAATAAATGTGGATGTTGTTCACATTGTAGACACATCTTGGTCGGTTCAAGGGTATGCATGGCTGGGACTGAATACAGAATTAATGGCAAATTTAATTGCAACTCAAAAGGAGTAGTGTATGCAGCAATTTGCAGGCATTGTCCTGCGTTTTACATCGGCAAGACCGATAGGCCTTTTAAGAAAAGGGTTTATGAGCATGTACATGCTATTAATAGTGGAGACATGAACAATGCTCTTGCCAAGCATGTCAGTCAACATCATGACCACTCATTTTTATTTACAATAATACAACAAGTGCAGCAATCTTTTAGGGGGGGTCCATGGCAATTACAACTCGAAGAACAAGAGGTATTTTGGCAAATTCGCACCTCTTCATACACCTTCCCAGGGCTTAATGAGGTGGTGTCCATAAAATGTATTTTAAAACTAAAAGCGCTCAAGAGATTGGATCAATTTCATAACTCAAAGCGCTTAAGATATAGGATTAGTGGTAACCAAAAGTATCCACATAATTTTAGGAATCGACTTAACCATTTAATTTAATAATTTAATAATTTAATGTTTAACTTTCAATTTCCAATCATGAAGCTGTAATTTCAATTGTATATGTATACAATTATAATTAATGGACTTACAGCATTAATATGTTAACATACTGAGTGCACTTTATTATCATTAGCACTTTATTATCATTATCATCATTAGTATTATTATCAACAAGGAGAATGGCCTTGATGTATAGTCTATTGTATGGGTTTAAATAAACTACAACAAGACCCATTAGAGTATCTTGTTTTCTAAAGGCCATAGACATATGCATGCATGCATAGATGCAGGAATATAGTACTAAAGTACATGAGGATTTGATTATGCAAACATTTATTTGCTGTTTGGCTTTGTGGGTCTCCATAAATGTAACATTTTTAAAGTTGTTACACGATGTTGTGCTTCTTTGTATCAACCAATTGACAGTTGATAACACCAGGAGTTGTCTGTGATATATTTTTCAGTAAAAACAGTTCAAATTAGTTAAAATAACAACAATCAAAAAAGGTTTTTAGTATTAATTTTTTTCCTAGTATTAATAATGATTTTAAAGAGGGTATATATATATATTTTTTATATATTTTTATATATATACATCATATAAGTATATGTATTTATTAACTCTTTGTGAACGTTTAAAGTTTCAGTTAAACTGTTATGCATGCCATTACATTAATTATGTCCATTATATAGGAAACATTGAATAGATGAATGTCTTTTCATAGAGGATTTGTTGAAAAAACTTTTTAAACATTGTCAAGTATTTTAAACATTTCTAATTAGCCATTAATTAAGTTAATCATGTCAATTTTGTTTAAGAATATTTAAGAGCTGTGTTCAAATCAAACTGTTGTCTGATGAAGGTGGGGAGATCGCTCTCTACCAAAAGCGCTCACTTTTAAATAAATTGTTCTTGTTTGTGCAGAAATTGTGATCCTGCCTGGTTGCTTAGCTCGTTTTTTGCCACCTTCCTTGAAAAGAAGTAAGACTGAATTTCATTTCTTACTCATGATTTTTTTCAGGTTACCACTGGATCAAAAGTTTGGGAATATGCTCTAAAATGTATTTTAGAGCATCTATATCACTATGGCTTCTAGAGCCACCTCGGCTTAATTCAGTTATTTCATAAATGGTTATTACTGTTTTTTCTCATTAAAATTATACAAGGAAAAGTAAAGTTTAACAGCAATGCTGAATTGCATTATTTCTTTCCATAGTGAACATTTTTGTTCAGGCCATCACTTGATGAAAAGGTTGTTTAAAAAAACTAAAATGCACTTCACAGCATCTAGAAAGCCATGAGTTCTGGAAAAAGCTGAAGATTAATGGAAAATGTGAGAAAAGGAATAAAAAATAATGTGCATAGTTTGGGGAGCCGGTGATGGGGGAAAATAAGGGAGACCATTGAAGAATGGGTATGTGGGGGATAGGTGAAAGAATAGGCAGCAGGGGATGGGGCTGGTTCTGTATATAGGGTTGTTTATTTATTTATTTGTTTGACATTTGTTAACTGGGTTAGTCCGACTGGGTAGATACCCTTTTTCAGTGGAGACCCAAGGAGAAAAGCTCCAGACATTACAATATGAAAATGGAAATCAATAATTAGAAATTAATAAATGAAATATGTACAAGGTACAAAAATCATAGGACAGCTTACAGTAATGTAATTAACATATTTACAGAATATAATTTTTTTTTTTTTTTTTTTTTTTTTTTTTTTAGTACAGACATGTAAACATAAGCAAAATTTAACATACTCTTAAATTCTAAAATGTAAAGATGAGACAACCAGGAAAAAAAGGCAGTTAGTTGTGATAGAGCAAGGCAGGATGAAAGGTCAGGTAGATGGCTGGAAAGGGTGCAGTCTAGTTGGGGAGAAAGAAGAGCGGCTAGAGGCTAGAGAAGGATGAAGGCTGGAGGGGTGACAGAGTCATCTAAGATGACAGAGTTCTTGTTATTAAAGGTGCAGCTTGGAAGGCGGAAAACTAGGAAGAGAAAAGAGAGGACAGGTTGGTAAGGTTATGTTGGTTCAGAACAGAGACAGGACAGTTGAAATGTAACACCATTGCAACTAAATGCCAGTCACGGCAAATGTCCTTCTGTTAGATGAGCCAACTTGGTGTGGTACACAGGCCTATTGTAATGTAAGAGTATTGCAGGTACAGATCAGCATGTGCGTACTATTCCCAAAACTTTGCAGCATGAATTAAAGGGTTGATTAGGTGAGGTAGCAGTGACAGGGTGATCCTTAGACAAGAAGTTTCCAAGGGGACCCCAACTTGGCACTTGCTGGGGACCCCAAAAATGCTAATAACAGCCCTGGATATGGTATAGTGAAATGCATGATTCTATTAGTCATATCATACCGTTGTGATTGACTGATTTTATGACACATTCATGCCTTCCCATTATATCTGGATGTGGCCATGGTGTACTTATTTATTTATCATATTGGTCTATGTATTGAAATAATAAAGAAATGTGAGATGCCATTGATGTAATTCTCTTTTTTTTTTTTCCGTTTTATGACACATTCATGCCTTCCCATTATATCTGGATGTGGCCATGGTGTACTTATTTATTTATCATATTGGTCTATGTATTGAAATAATAAAGAAATGTGAGATGCCATTGATGTAATTCTCTTTTTTTTTTCCGTCTTCCACCGTGTGTGTGTGTGTGTGTGTGTGTGTGTGTGTGTGTGTGTGTGTGTGTGTGTGTGTGTGTGTGTGTGTGTGTGTGTGTGTGTATGTATATATATATATATATATATATATATATATATATATATATATATATATATATATAATATATAGATAGATGTATAATATGTATTTATTTTTAATACATTGTTGCTAATAAAAAAATGACCATTAGCGCAGGAAGCTAGACCGACCATTGTGGTTCCAGCCCACCATACCTCCACAGATGGCTTCAGTGACACCACCACAGGCAGCACAGACACCCAGCACATTTAGGTCTCAATCTGTCAGAATTTCCTCCACAACTATTGCCCTATCTTTGTCAGGTAGCTCTGAACTGGCTGCTAGTGTGGTGGTACACTCTGGGAGCAATAGTAGTGAAGGTTGTGAATTTGTCACCCATCTGGAGGGAATAATGGAGCCAAAAATCCACAGGGTTGAAAAGGTCTTGTGTGGCATTGCAAAGATTATGTCAAGTCTGGAACTTCCCCACACAAATGACACAGGATACAGTGATGACAGTTGTGAGGGTTAGGACTAGATTCTCAGTGTTCTCAAGCTGGATGTGTAGGTACCTTTGAGGTCACCTACCTATCCCCAATCATGGTGTCCCCAACCTTTTGTGTCTATCATCATCTCTGTCTGTCTTTCCTTAAATGTCCTGTATGTCTCTGCCTGCTACCTAACCAACCTTACATACCTGACCGTCACATTTCTAATTACCTTACCCAACATTCCTCTTGCGCCAAAAAAGACAGCACCTACACCATAAAAAAATAAAAATATATATATATATATATATATATATATATATATATATATATATATATTTATAAGCCCAATCATAGCTCTCTACTTTGCCTATGTGTCATCGTGACACATTTCATTTGGTGCATTTCACTATACAACATTCTTCTGTTGTCACCCATCCTCGGTGTGATGAGTCTCCATAGGTTCATAGGTTCATAGGTAGGTACAAAGTCATGAAATCGTGTGTATAATACTGCATTTATGTTCTGAAGAAGTGGATAGCTATGATGTTCTCCGACTACCTTCCTGCAAATTCCTGTATTCTTTCCCTTGAATCCTCTGCTTGCCCCTCCCCCTTTCACCACTGTCACATGAACCTCTTTTTCACACATTTAATCTGGTAATAAAATATAATCACACACAGCACAAATGTCCAGACATGGCCCATCAAAAGCCCTTTGCTTTTGTATGAGTTTGGTATAGCGCACCACTACTGATTGATGATGAATTCCATTTAACTTCCTATAGCAAAAGCTGAAGATTTTAATTTCCGCTGCATTAGCATGATTTGCTTCATGGAAATGTGTTTAAATCCAGTGTGCTATAGGAACACAGAGTAAAGGTACTACTTTAAAACAGTTACTCTTAACATTTTTTAGGCTGTTGGATGCAACCAACCACATGTTCCTTTGTAGCATACTGAAATAATTCCCTTGTCTGTAGACTGATGTTTTTACTGGTTCAATTACAGCCATATGTCAAATTATTATTTCATGACATTTTATATTTCTTTCATATGTTCATCTGCAAACATCTGTAGTTATCTCCAGTTACAACATTTCATTAACATGCCATTTGAATAGTGCAGGAAGAAAGCATATGCAAAAATATTCTATCCCCAACATGGAGACATACTAAACAACCCTTATCCTACTTATGTCTTAATCTGGTTTCTACTCTCATGCCACTTCTTGCTCCCTGTGTCACGCACTTTATTATACAGAACATGACATATTAATAGTGAGGAAAAACCTAAGTGTAACACACCATAAAGATGGCACTAAATGTACCGTAATCAAAATTCTTGCTATATCTTTCTCCATATCTTTCTTTCTGTTCACCTACTGTGCTTCAGTACGTTGCCAATGTCCCTTCAATTGTATGATTTAAACAGTATGCAGCAGGAGTTCATTTGTGGAGTGCTGAGATAATGCTGTCATCTACAGAGTGATTTCTTTGCATACTTTCAAGGATTCCAATCCAGACTGTTACTGACTGTTTTAGTACACTATGTTATGTGCAGCTGGTTCTAATCCAGACTGTTACTGACTGTTTTAGTGCACTATTTTATGTGTAGCTGGTTCTAATCCAGACTGTTACTGTTCTAGTGCACTGTTTTATGTGTAGCTGCTTCTAATCCAGACTGTTACTGTTTTAGTGCACTATTTTATGTGTAGCTGGTTCTAATTCAGACTGTTACTGTTTTAGTGCACTATTTTATGTGTAGCTGGTTCTAATCCAGACTGTTACTGTTTTAGTGCACTATTTTATGTGTAGCTGGTTCTAATCCAGACTGTTACTGTTTTAGTGCACTATTTTATGTGTAGCAGGTTCTAATCCAGACTGTTACTGTTTTAATGCACTATTTTATGTGTAGCTGGTTCTAATCCAGACTGTTACTGTTTTAGTGCACTATTTTATGTGTAGCTGGTTCTAATCCAAACTGTTACTGTTTTAGTGCACTATTTTATGTGTAGCTGGTTCTAATCCAGAATGTTACTGTTTTAGTGCACTATTTTATGTGTAGCTGGTTCTAATCCAGACTGTTACTGTTTTAGTGCACTATTTTATGTGTAGCTGTTGCCTACATATTGTGCTGAGCCACAATTATCATGCTGCTGTCACAGTCTACTCATTCCCTGCCTCGCTCTCCCCCTGTCCATGTATGTTCCCCTTTCTGAGTCATCACTTTGTTTCTTCAGCAGTTGAACAATGTCTGGCAATGAACAGCTGCTGTACCTTAGAAGACATGGAAGTACACAGCTCTTGGTAAAATCTTGTCAGTTGTTGCCTTTGGCTGCATTACACTGGTGCCTTTCATGCTACTGTGCTTAGCTATCTACAGCCAGACTAATCTTCTCTTGAACAGGCTGAAGAGCTGAATGTCCACCATGTAGGATGTTCCAGTTTCAAATACTGTTAGGAAGCATTCAGCACTGGATCATTTAGTACACTTCTGGCTGTAATGTACACCTTATGTAATGTTAAATTGTCATTACTGTGAGGAAGCCTGATGCCTACATTCTCCGTTGCCCCATTGTTTTGTGACTGACCCTTCAAATCAGAACAATTAAGGTTGTGAAGTCACATTTTCTGTGTGGTATGTTGACATAATTCAATTGTCTGCAAAATGCTTTTGTCATAGTGACAAGGGTTCATATTCAGAAATATCTGAAAGTCATATGTAATGTATTTATATTACTAATACGTGTGTTATCTACTTATGTCTCAGTCATGTTCCTACTTTTCTAGCCCTGTTGGATCCCTATTGGAAAAACTTGATTGAACATAGAGTGACAGATTACTTATCAGAAAAACACATAATAGAATACATAAAGATGTTAAACAATTAACATTTTTTGTCTGTCTCTATCCCCATCTCCATTTCTCTCTCTGTGTTCACGTCTGTATCATTACTTTTTACTACTGCATATTTATTATGCTACTGTTTGTAATGTACACTTTATGAGTACAATGAAGACTAATGCATAAGTTTTTTTCTTCAATCGGTTGTTAGCTTTAAACTTTCTGAAGTAGGAGTTCCTATATGGTGTGGTTAGATAATACTCAGATCTGTACATATTTTTTGGAATAGTGTCAAGGTTCAAATCTAGATATAAAGCAAATTGTTCTTCATTGTTTTTATGATTCCTTTATGTCTAAGTGCTGGCTACACATTTTCTTTACACACTACTATACTGCTGCTGCTGTATTATAGATTCATAGGTTCATAAGTGCTTACTAGGCTAATGATCACAAGGGCCTTTTTAAGCCTAGCCATGCATCCCAAATCTCTGACAAGCTCTGATACCCTTGATAAGTGTAAGCATGGGCCTGGGAGATTAACCATTTACAGGTTACCTGTGCCCATTAGAGACATAGGTGCCAAACCAGGGATGAATTTCTGGTTTCCCACTCAATTTCCCAAATTGCACTTGATTTGGGTTAGGGAGAACTCTGCTTCACATAGATAGGGAGCCTGTTCCATAGACAGGGTAGTCTCTGGGATACATACCTATCTCTCCAGCAGGTCCTATTTATATCAAAGGAAAGGTTTAAGTCTTTAGAATGGGTAATTCTGGTGCTGTTTATTTTGTGGATATGCAGGAGGTCCATCAAAGTGGAGTCTGATAATGCCCTGTATGCCAGGTATAGATTTCCCTTCAAAAGCCTGTATGAGTCATAATACAGGGATAGGACCTTGAGGCAGTCTGTATAGGGCATATTAGTTACTCTCTGTATTCTTTTAGTGAAGAACCTCTGTGGATGCTCCAATTGTTGGATATGCCCGGTTAGGTACATACCAAAGGGGGCATTGTACTCAATAATAGGTCTGATGAATGCCGAATATAGTGGAACAACTAATTCCTTGGACTTAGATGCCATACCTGTATTTATAAGTTGCGCAACATAGAATGATTTCCTCATCACTGTAGACACATGATGATCAAAGGCTAGATTGCTCTCTATGTGTGTCCCTAAGTCCCTGACTACTAGGTCAGCTTGGTCAATATGATAGTTACCAGGGATGGATGACTTCCCAAAGGATACTATTATGCATTTCTTGGCATTTAGTTTTAGTTTTAGTCCATGGCTATGACACTAGTTGCTTGCCTGTGTAGACCCTCCTGGAGAGCATTTGTGTCAGTGTGAGATTCCATGACAGCTCCTAATTTGCAATCATCTACAAATTATTAATGTGTTTGCTCACTATTGGGATCACTGTCTTGTACAGATCTTGCCTGAATAATTATGATGATAAAACGAGTAGTAACACAACACAAATATGTGCAGAAATGAAACATAAACAAATCACTTAGTAGGTCTGTATGGGTATTCCTGTTACAAACTGTCCACCTCTTTTGACCCCTTCTTTATCATTAAATAAACTTCTTTGATTCAAAAGTGTTTCCATAAGCCATGTTCCCACCAGCAATAACATGCTTTGCCCATCATGCATTTCCTAATACACCAGTATCAGATATATCAGGAGTGAAGGACTGCACCTGTCATGACAAATGTGTAAATCAGGACACAGTGAACATTACCATAACAAATATCTGTTGTATATTCCATCAGATTCAGACATGATTGGATGTGCATACTGCTTATTTGCATGAAGGTCATCACAGAGTACCATATACTATACTTATTCCCATTATAGGTTTAATACCTCAAGATATGATTACACAAGCATTAATACTGTGCTATCATAACAGATATGAGCTTGCCAGAGCTGCACTTCAGGCAGAGAGTTTAAAAGAAATTTACAACAAAGAATTATGTGAGTAGGTTGTACAAATTCTGTATGTGATACTGGAATTTAACCAAGCCATCTGGGTTTCACAGTGATGTTAGCGAAATTAATTCAGTCTCTTACTATATGTCTGCAGTCCAACACTACACTTTCAACTTTGCTACAATGGTGTGCAACCTTTTCACACATAATCCATCACTGTTATTCAGAAGTACACTGTCAAAATTAGGAAGTGTCTGTTTGTATTGTCAATGTACATTGTGCAAGCATGAGCCAAGACACCTGACAGTGACACAATAAATGTATATTATTTGCATGCACTCATCCTGGAATGAACTGTCACAAATGTTTCTTGACAATCCACTGTTTTACAATTGTGATTGTCATTGACACCCCATACTGTGAAACAAGTTAATATTCCTCACAGTAATACAATGTACATGAATGACAGTATATAGAGGTTAGTAGAGAAGTATGTAATTACATAGGACAAGCACAGTGGTTCATAGGTTCATAGGTTCATAGGTTCATACTAGGCTATCTGCTTTAGTATGGGGAACTATACCCATTATTTTGCTGTGCCTCTGTTGAGCAGTGACACTGAGGTAATATCTCCCATCCATTGGTCAAGATTGGATTTTATTCCACAGCATAGGGAGTCTTTGGGTGATGAATCTATTTTAAGTCTCCGCCCTTGTGATCTAGATTTTTGAGGTGAAGCATATTCATCAAATCTGGGTTTGACATGGCCTTGTATGTTAGGCAAAGGTCACCTCTGAGCAAAGCGACTGAATAGAGCTGGAGTTCTTTCAGTCGGGCAGCATAGGACAGATGTTTGAGACCCTTTATCCTTTTGGTGAGGAACCTCCAGCTGCTGCAAGTGTCGGGTCAGATACATTCGAATGGGGCATTGTACTCAATCATTGGTCTGATGAGTGATGAGTATATTGATCTAGATGAGAATCCCTTCATGATAAGGTGGGCAATGTAGAAGGTCTTCCTAACTACTTTAGCTACATGGGTGTCGAATGACAGACTACTATCAACCTGGGTCCCCAGGTCCCTGATAACTTCTTCTGTACTCAGTGGATTGCCACCTATTTGGTAGCTATTTTGGCATTTAACTTTAGGCCATGGCTCTGGCACCAGTTATCCGTTTCTGTGAGACCCTTCTGAAGGATATCTGTGTCAGATGTGTTTGCAGTCATCTGCAAACTTTGTCAGCCATAACCCTCCTGTGTTTGCTTGTAAAAGTAGATGCCAAACAAGAGTGGGCCCAGGACTGAGCCCTGTGGTACACCACTTGTGACAGGCTTTGAGTCTGACATGGCGCCAGCAACTCTGACCCTGTGGGTTCTGTCACTCAGCCAGTTTGCAACCCATCTTATGATGTATGGGTTAACATTTAAGCTGATGAGTTTTCAATGATAAGTGCTGTTACATTGGCCTGTCATGACACCTGCATTTGTCCAAAACCTGTGATGCACAGTACCTGATGCTCCAAACAATGAAGTCTTAATACTTACAAATGTAAATTTTCATTGTACATTGAAGTCAGACTTATCCCGTGGTACTTGCGATTCATACTGTGTTCTCTAGATTGTGTAACTGGTTAGGTAGGTTGTTTGAATCTAACAGTGGTGTCTTTGTGTGTGTATATGGCTCTAGTGACAGGTGAGTAAAGTCTTAACAACAACTGTGCTGTGTCTACTTCCACTTAGGAGAAGAATTTATCTTTGGACACAACTCCCTCCGCACTTTATTCCACTTTTACCACAAGCATCTTATATGCAACACACTGATGAGGTCATCCGGTCAAAGGTGCACTCCATTCTTTAAAATTCAGACTTCTGCTGTAGTGCTTGTGGCTAATACTGTGTTGTCTAGACTGCATAATCTAGGTAGGCAGGAGGTTCATTTCTTCCAGTGATGAACTCTTTGTGTGTGTGTGTGTGTGTGTGTGTGTGTGTGTGTGTGTGTGTGTGTGTGTGTGTGTGTGTGTGTGTGTGTGTGTGTGTGTGTTTCTAGTGACAGATAAGTAAAGTCTCAGCAACAGATGTGCTGTGTCCATTTCCACTCAGAAGAAATTAACTTTAGACACAGCTCCCTTTGCACTTTATCCCACTTTTACGGCAAGCATCTTCTGCGCAACACACTGATCCTTTTGAAAGTGCACTATCTCCCCTTAATTGTTAGATTTCTCCTGTGGAGTTTGCAGTTAATACTGTGTTCTATAACTTGTGTAACTAAATAGGTGGGAGGTTCAGATCTCACAGTGGTGAACTTGTGTGTGTGGCTTTAGTATAAGGTATGTGTAACTTCCTGAACTGATGTGCTGAATCAACTTTAACTTAGGGAAAGATTTTAACCTGGGAGAGGATGCCCCATCCCCTTATCCCAGTTTTACCACAAATATGTTCTCTGCAACACACTGATGAGGTCATCCTTTCATAAGTGCACTCTCTCACTATACAAGTCAGACTTTTGCTGTGGCACTTCCAGATAATACTGTGTTGTATAGATTGTGCAACTAAATAGGGGGGTTGACTCCGTCATTGGTTAACTAGTGTGACTGTGTGTACTGTTATGTACAACTGACTCTGCTATAACACCCCTTATGTGAAGTCCCACTTAGGAGATGTGTTTTCACAGACTGAGGGCTACCCTATAAATTTCTATTACCCCAGGCAATATTATAAAATAAAATGATTATATCATCATACTATTAAAGATGAACTACATCACAGTTACAGCATGACGTATCATGTGGTAATGACTGTTGATCCTGTACTCCCTAGACTGTGTAACTAAATAGGTCGGAGGTTTGAATCCAGAAGTGATCAATTACTGTTAGTGTGTATTTTTCTATCACATTGTATAGAGAAAGATTCTAATGCATGTAGCTGTGTATTGTTACTGTGGTCTTCAACCACCTTTCTAAAAGAATATCACTGTATTAAACAATGGTGATATCATCCATTCAAATGTGCACTGCCACAATTGTAAACCAACATCTCATGAGGCACATGTGATTCAGGCAGTATTCCATACTATATGATCTCAGGTAGTCAGTTCATATCCAGCCATTACTCCTTAAACTCACTTGTGTCAGTATGACAGTGCATGTAGGTAACAATTCTGTCACCTAGTTGTCTGCTGGGGATTCATATTACTAGAATTTCTGCTCATTGTTTGCACAGAAATGCTTTATTGGAAAATGATGATACCAGTGTATGACATTAGGCTTCTGAAGAGAACTACTAAGGCTTTTCCTGTGGCATGAAGAAATGAGATAATGTTCTAATGTATATGCTGTTGTCTTACTAAAGCATGTGGTTGAATCCATGATTATTCACATATTGTGCATGATTACATTCTCCCATCACAGTGATGACTGCATTATGGATCATGTGTGTTTGGGTATACCTACTAGCTGGCAATGCTGTATGAAAAATAGACATATAGCAGTGGTCTTTTAAAGAAGTTATAGGCACAATATCTCATGCAGCAATAACATGATGTCACAGCTTCAAATACCCAAATATCTCACAACTTTAGCAGCACTTGCATTGTGATACATTCATTATTCCCAATATCACGTAGCTTCTGTTGTTAAATGGACTATAAATGTGTTGTTATGCTGTTATGCATGAATGACATTCACTACTGTTATAATATGTACACTTACAGTGGGATAAACCTCCCACATCCATTTTATCTCATACAAATTGTTTGCAGCACAATCATATCATGTAATGACTTCACATAGGTAGATTCTCACAGCTGTGTTAAAAAGTTCACTGTGGTGCATATGATTCATATGCATGTTGTTAGCTGGTGGACTTACATAGGTTGCTGTTCAATTCCAGCAAATGGCAACATGAAGTTATAGTCTCACTTTTTTACATTGGAGAAAGAAATATAAACTCATTTTGTAATTTCTTGGTAGTGAAATAGTTGTTCTGCGAATGTTATTGTGTGAGTGCTCCTGCAGCACACGCATTCAGCAATGACTTGTATAGCATATCTACACAGACAGAGTGTGGCTCAATTCTGAGACATTGCAGTCATACAAAACAACAGAAACAGCTTCATTGGCCATTAACATAGTTATCTGCTAGTCATCATGCTGACAAAATCATACTGTAAAATTTATCCTGAAATGTCCTTTATTACTTTACACAATTTAATTTATTTATGCCAAGATTTATTGCTATGTCATATAGCAGATGAAGTCAATACATGGCTCTGTGGAATGTGTAGTATGATAGGCAGGGGGTTGAATCTGATAACATCTGTCTGTCAAATAACTGTATCAAACAGGAGTGACTTAGGCAAAGGAAGTATTTATGGCTCAGTCTGAGGGCAACATTTTTAAGGCATCACCATCCAAGATAGCTGATCTATACACATTACAATAGGGAAGTGCTGTAAGCCCTGCCATTGTGTGTGCCATTAAACACACAAAATGCCTATTTCTGTGATGTCACAGGTTGATACACATCTTTCTGATATCTGTCCTGTCATGTGTAAAAGACTGGCAAAACATGCTTTGAGCATTATGGGCTTTAGGTAATTTTAATAGAAAGGATAGGAGTGCTTGATCATCTGTGCAAACTGCCATATTCAAAAACAGAAACTACAGCCAGGAATTGAACCAACTGAACAAAGATGAAATGCAATAACAGTCAAATATCGTCATGTGACAATTAAAATAAATCAGGTATCTAGAAATGAATGATACTCATCATGTGTATGAAGTACTTACGGAGCATTCTTGTTTAAAACTGCTAACAGACATTGCAGACATAGACAACTTTGACTAAGAGATACTGTTTTTGGTGAAAGAGCTTTTTCTTTCCTCATGTAGAACCAGATCACTAGACACGAGGGGTCCAACAACAAGGAGTTAGGTTTAGCACTGTTTTTTTTTTTTGTTTTTGTTTTTTTAAGGGGAATTAGAAGTTATGTACTTACCATAACTTGGCAACTGTGTTGTCCATTTTCATTCTTCCTCACTGATGGGTTACAGATCCAACCTTCGGATCTGATTCAGCCACATTTCCATGACTTGGATCCAAATCTTGAACTCCTTCCTCTACCCAGAATGCTCTACACCATCCCCAACTCCTCAGATCGAGTTTGCTGCCTTACTGCCACTAGATTATAGAGACAAAACAGATGCAAGAAAGGGTTGAGGCTCAAACCGTGGAACGTCCAAAGATTCTTCTAGGAGTGACAAAGCTGGGGGATGGCTGGGAGGGAAGGTGAGGAAGAATGAAAATGGGCAACACATACGCCAAGTTATTATAAGCACATAACTTCCAAATCTGATGTTGTCCTTTTCATTCTTCCTTAATTATGGGTCAAAGTCCCCATGTAAGTAATGCTCGGGCGGCCCTCAAGAAGGATATGCTGGAGCACTGTCAAACCAAAGGAAGCCCTGCTTCTGGAGACAATGTACAATTTGTCATGTGCAACAAAGGTATGAGTCTTTGTCAAAGTGGCTGCACCACAGATATCATCAATTGAAATAATATAATAATAATAGTAGAATAATACTGCTTGACCTAAGCAGTTAGAGGAAAAGGAAACAAACAACTGATCAGACTTCCTGTACTGTTTTGTTTTGTGAAGGTAAAAATGTAGTTGCCTATGGATATCAAGCAGATGCAGCAGATATTCACCTTTATTAGTAAAATTTGTGATGAAAACTGGCAAGTGTATTGCTTGATTAATGTTAGTCTTCATGGCCACTTTAGGCATAAAGGAAGAGTTTATTCATAAAGATACTCTATCCTCATGAAAGATGATGTAAGGAGGACTAGCTGATAAAGACTGGAGTTCAGAAATGTTTTTAACTGAAGTAATAGCTACCAACAGGATTGATTTCCAAGAAAGAAACTTCATGTCACAATTGTTTGCTGGTTCAAAGGGTTTCTGAGTTAACCCCTGGTGGACCACCATGAAGTCCTAAGGGAGAGCAGGATCTTTTATTGGAGGTCTAAAGTGGAAGATCCCTTTCATAAATGTTTTACATAGCCTGAAACCTGATAGAGAGAGGGATTTGTTTCCAGCATGAAAATTGGATATTGTAGCTAGCTGAAGTTTAAGGGTAGAAAAGCTGGCCCCTTCTTTGAAAAGAGTACTGAGGAAAAAAAGAATGGCTGAAATAGGTGCTGAGAAGGATTCAGTGTTTTCTTAAGAAGCCCATACTGAAAATCTTTTCCATTTGCTTCTGTAGACATTATTAGTGGAAGCCTTCACGGAAGCCAAAATAATGTTACAGACTGCAAAAGCAATCCTGGACTGTCTTACTAACACTGGAATTGGAGAAACCATGAGGTCAGCTTGAGGGGATGGAGATTGGGATGCTCGAATTGTGATGGGTGAGATAGTAGGTCCTGCTTGGGTTCCAGTATCCAAAGTATATTTCAGATGAGACAAGAGAAAGGGGAACTATACCTGACAAGGTCAGGAGTGGGCAATGAGGATGACTGAGCTCTTCAGCCTGCTTGCTTTCTGTAGTAACTCAGGATCAAATGAAGAGAGGGATAAGCATAGATGAGACCTGGGGGCCAATTGTGAATCAGTGCATCCCTCGGTGACTCCTCTGGAGGGGGGAGTAGACCAAAGTACTTGCTGCACTTGTTGTTGAGGGGAGAGGCAAATAGGTCACAGCAACATTGGCTACACCAGCTGAAAATTATGTTTGCTACTGTTTGATTGAGGGACCACTTGTGAGAAACCAGAATGGACCTGCTGAGTCTGTCTGCCCATGCTTTGGTTTTCCTCAGTATGTGCATTGCAATTAGAAAGTGGTCTGAAGAAATAGCCCTTTCCCAGACCCTCATGGCCTCTCTGCACAATGGGTAGGAGAGGGTTCCTCCTTGTTTGTTGATGTACCAGACTACTGACATGTTGTCCATATGGATAGTAATAGTCTCTAGAGGGAGAACATCCTGAATGGCTTCCAATATTAGAAGGACTGCTCTCATCTCAAGGACATTTATATGTAGCTTAGTCTCTGGGGGGGCATGTACCTTGGACCATCTTTCCAATGTAATGTCCATCACTCCAATTGGGAAGCATCTGTGGTCACTGTAGATATTGGTGGGGGGGGGGGGGTGGCCTGACCAAAACACAGGCCATCTGACTGTATCCACCACTGAATATAATGCTTGCAAATTGGGGTGAGTTTAATGGGAACAGATAGAGGCTGGTAAAGAACTGACCACTGTACCTCTAAGGTCCATTGGAGGATATGCATAAAAAATCTTGCTACAGGAACTAGAAGAATAGCTGCTGATATTGATCCAAGAGTCTGTAACACTAATTATGCAGGAGGGGATGGAAGAGACAGTAAGTACCTCACCTGATTTCTCCGAGATGTGATGCGATGAAGAGGTAATGAAGCCACTTGATTTGTCATATCCAGTTGAGTTCCTATGAATTCTAGATTTTTGTAAAGGAGTCAAGTTTGACAAGATTTTTCATGATGCCTAGGGAGTTGGATACATGAAGCCAGTAGTCTCCCTGGCATGAAGAAGTTGATGCCTTGTTGGAGCAGTGAGGAGCCAATCGTCTAAGTAGGGAAACACCTGGAATCCTTTGAGCCTCAGGTGAGCTGCTGTGACTGTCATACATTTAGTAAAGACCTGGGGGGCTGTGTTGAGTCCAAAGGACAGTGTTCTGAACAGGTAGTGATTGGCTCCCAGCTGAAAGCACAGGTATCTCCTGGAACACCTACCTATTTTGATGTGATAGTACACATCCTGAAGATCTATAGACCCCATCCATTGTTCTTGTGCATTAGAGGCAAGATGGACTAGACTATAACCTTTCAGAACTTTGGCTTCTTTACATACTGATTGAGATTGCTTAGATCCAGAATTGGTCTTAGGTCCCCTGTTTTCTTTGGCACCAAAAAGAAGCAGGATTAAGTTCCAAATCCTATTTGTTCAGTCAGGACCTTTTGGATGACTCTTTTGTAACAGCTTTTGTACTTCTTGAACTGCCTACTCCCACTGACTGGTTGGAATGTCAGGTAGCTTCCTCCTGGAACCTGGAGGTGGAAGGGAAAAGGGAATGTAATAACCTCTGGATATTATACTTACCACCCAATTGTTGTTTGTAATGTTTGTCCAGGCATCTGGGTGCAGGAAAAGATTACCTTGAATTGCCTCCAGAGATGAGCAGTTAGACAGCACTTCAGGAGCACTGATACAGCCTGTCAGAGAAGGCATCTCTGAAGCCCTGATTCTGCAGATCCCCTCTGCCTCTAGGCTGGTGTCTAATATTGAACCCTCCAACTCTGCCTCTAGAGGAAGTGTCCTCATGCGGATCCTGAAAAGACCCTGAGATTTCCAGAAACAAGTTTTCTTCCCTCCTCATTGGTTTCTAGAAAAGGTGCTCTGAGGGGTAGATAACTTGATTCCTATGGCAGACAGGGTCTTTCCTTCTTGCTCACTGCTGGTAAGCATTTATTTCACTGCTGGCCTAAATAAGGAGGAACCATCAAAGGGGTCATTAATAAAGGATGCCTTAAAAGGTTCCACAAAGTTGCATAACCTCATCAAGGCATATCACCTTACAGCTATGCCTGAACTGGCTGCTCATGAGGTACCCTTTGCCATATGGAAGATCAGCCTCATCGAAGAATTAGCAATGGATGATAGAGTAGCCAGTTGGAGAAAGACCTTTTTGAGGTCCTCAGCTGACATGGTCTCAGCAAGAGAGTTTGAGAGCTCCTTGATTAAGTCTCTTTCCAAGTGGGTAAAGTGCACCAAATAATCGAATGATCTCAGTGCGAACATGGCTGAGGCATAGATATGCTTTCCAAATATGTCTATTGCTCTGGACTCTCTGTTCAGTGGATGGACAGAGGAGCTCTGCTCAGATACCTCCTTTTTTATGGCTGCTGCCACAATGATGGCATCAACTGGGACACCCTTGTTCCAATGTGCTCTGTCTGCTAGTGGAACTAGAAATTTATCAGGATGCTTGGGAATGGCCTCAACAGTGTCTGGTTCCTTCCAGGCCTGGTGGGAAACTAGGTCAATAAGTTCATCCACAGGGGGTCACCCAGGAAGTAGATCAGCCCACTCCAAAAGCCTGCAAGAACACAGACTTTTCAAAAGAAGGAGATTGTGCAGACCAGCCACCTTTCTGTATAAGGGTGTCTATGATGTCTCCAAAGGGGATGACATCAGGTGGTGATTGAGGGGATCCTTCTCCATCATCAAAGTTGGTGTTGTCAGTGAGGGATTCCATAGGGGAGTCTATATACATCTTTTTGCACATCTTCTTCCACAGAACCTCCTCTATGAGGTGTTCAGGAGACGTGTTGGAAGAAATGAGGAAATCCTCAGAAGGAAGAGCATGGAGGCTTTTTGGGGTGGGCTGACCTGGAGCAGGAATGATTGGCTTAGTGCTCAGACCCAATGAAGGATGGAGGGGAGGATCCAAGATGACAGAGGATGCATCTCTATGCAAAGAGAAGGCCCTTTCTACAACCTGGAAAACTGATGTACCTGTATAAACCTCTCCTTTCTCTCTCAGACCCGAGGCAGCTGAGGAGGAAAGGACAGAGCCAACCTCAGATCTGCAGCCCCCAGAAAGAATTGTACCCAAGCTGCCAAGGGTCAAGGCACCAACAGGAAGGGATGGATCCAACGGCTTTGGAGCTAACCACAACCTTAAGACCCAGGGCCGACATCCCAGATCCAAGACCTACTCTGATTTAATTAAATCAGAGTAGGGCTAGTTAGAGTAACCAATGGAGTCAAAAAAGGGAACTTCCTTGGATCTGATGCCAACTCTCTCGGGTATCTAGATTCTGTGACTCCAAAACCACGAGTCAGATTGGAGAAGGAGTCTGTTTAGGCTAGGCTGGAGTACTCACAAATCTGAGATAGGATGGAAATGGCAAGACCCCATCTGGATCAGAACCCTGAGAAACTTCCACATCATCCTGTCCATATCGGCCACTGTCAAGCTCCTAGAGGTTTTGGATGAAGCTGAGGAAGAAGGCCTTGGATGCTTAGTTGGGGTTTGGAATAGTTTAGATGGTAGGACTGGGAAAACTGGCTTTAATATGAATTCTGATGACTGGCTCTTAACCATCGGATAAGAGGATCTTGGATCTGAGGGTGCTGTAGAAGGCAAAGGAGAACTAGACAAAGTTATCAGACCCATCAGATATGAGGAGTCTTGTGGATCTGAACAGGTCATGACATTCTTTGGATCCAAAGGGGTCAGATACAAAGTTTGTTTAAGTCTCTTGGTTGGCTCCAACTCAGCCCTTGGAGATTCCTTAAGGGCCTGTTTCTTGGACTTTTTAGAGCCATGGGTTTATGAGGAGGTTTAAGCCCCAAGAGATGAAGACAAAAAAGCTGGAATCAGGCCTGTAAGGATGAGTGTGTTCCAGAGATCAGATAAAGCTCTAGGGTTGAATAAAGCACAGATCTCGCAATGAGAGTTTATATGATGTGCCCCCAAACAATAGGCACACTTCCTGCGGGCATCTGAATTGAAAATCTGTACCCACAAGAAGTGCATCTTTTAAGCTCCGTTGGTTTCTCAGACATGGCGAACAGTAACTGAAACCAAGCAGTCAAGTACAAGCAAACACCTGAAACTCTAAAATAAAATTTTATATATACATACATGTGTATGTGTGTTTGTGTGTGTATATATATATATATATATATATATATATATATATATATATATATATATATATATATATATATATGTGTGTGTGTGTGTGTGTGTGTGTGTGTGTGTATATATATATATATATATATATATATATATATATATATATATATATATATATAAACACTACACAGTCTTGAAAGTTTGAAATCTCGAATTTCAAACTATCAAGACCAGAGTGTCGAAACCCCACAATACCGAAAGATCAGAAGCGCGAATTTCAAAATCCCGATGATCGGAGATGTTGAAATTCGGGGTTCTGGTGTTGCGGTTTGTGAATGGGTAGGTGGAAGGTAGGATAAGTATTTCTGTGTGTGTGTTGGTTAGGGGGTGTGGTGTGTGTGTAAGTGTGTGTTGTGAATGTGATGTGTGCGTGCGAGGGGAATGGTGGTGTGTGGTGTTTTTTTCATGTGTGTCTGTGTAGTGCAACCTTGGAGTTAGAATATTTAAGTAGGGGGGTGTGGGGGGCAAAGCCCTCACATGGGAGGTGCAGGGGTGATTGCCCCCCTGCTTGTCTGTAGTGTAGGTTTATTTGTGTTCTGGGGAGGGTGTGTGAATGTTTATGTGTGTGCTGTATGTTTGGTATACGTTTCACGATTTTGAATTTCACGGTTTTGTTTTTTCATTTGTTTGGTGTTTCGGGTCTTTGGTCTCGGTATTTTGGGCATCGGGAATGTGTGCATTCAGGATTTAGTAGGGGATCCATATATATATATATATATATATATATATATATATATATATATATATATATATATATATATATATATATATATATATATATTTTTTTTTTTTTAACTACAACTATAATAAGGAAAGGACTAAAAGTCACAAGGAAGGGTGCCAAACAGCAGGATAGGTGAAAGAGGCAGAAATGGACCGTAACACCTGCAAAAAATAACTTGAAGTGGGAATAGCTACAAATATTATGAATTTTAACAAACTAGTAATAATATTAAAATTTTAAACAAGAAGTCAAAGTTTTAAACAGGAAAAGAGTTTTCTCACAAGCCAAGACTTGGAATCACATCCTGTAGCGATGGCGGCAAATGAGATCTGAGAAGTTGGGGATGGTGTAGAGCATTACGAGTAGAGGGAAAAGCTCAAGACTCAGATCCAAGTCTTGGAAATGTGGCCAAGTCAGATCCCAAGGTTGGATCTGTAACCCATCAGTGAGACAGAATAAAAAGGACACCATCAGATACAATATTTTCAGCTGATTCTGTTGCTATATTAAATTCAACTTTATTTAAACAGTTTAACAAGTTTTTATCTGAAATGTTCAATAGTGAAAAGACAACAAGGTTTAAAAACATATCTGATCCCCTGATTCAAGTTCTCAGGGTCAGTTTATGGCCCCCTTTGTGCAGGGGAACTACTGTTGTTGTTCTCCGTTCTGCAGGAACATAGCCTGTTCTCAAGCTATGATTATGGAGATCACCAAGTGGATCAGATTAATACACAAAATATAGTTTTATTGTGCAATCTAAGTGATACTGAGGCAAGGGGGAGATTTCAGGTACGCTTGTGAATCCTGATCAAGAAAAAGCTGCTGACAGAATTCTAAGATAGTTACCTAGCAAACTGTTGGCCCATAGGGTTAGTACGAGACTCTTGCCTATCTATTCAGGACCCCGAAAAATGTGCAAGGACTTTTACTATCTAGTGTAATTTCTGGTATGATACATACATTTTTAATGTATACTTGGCTTACCTAAGATAGCTTCATAGTCTAAAGGTTTAACAGAAGTGATAAATAATTAGTAATATAATATTATAATAATAAATAATAAATATAATAATATAAACCATCGAAAAGCTGAGAAAATCCAAAAAAGTATAAAGTCATTGTTCCTGTGACTTACTGTAAACTCTAAACAGTAAGATATCCTCACAATATTTAGCTTCACAGCAAAACCAAAACTGTTGATTAAAACTACCCTACAAAGAACTTGGCATATGCTTAAATGGCAATTAGTAATAATGAACCAAATTCTCCATTTCTCTCTTTCTTTCTCCCATCTCTCTTCATCTCTATCTCTCTGTCTCTCTCCTCACAAGAACTGAAAGATGCTGCCTCTCTTAGAAATATCATCCCAAGAAAGGCTACAACCCAGTGTATTAGTATTAAAGTACAAGACAATGAACACATAACTTGTTGACTTGAATGTGCTATCAATCATCTTCAAAAAATATATTGTCTGCCACCATCTATCTCAAAATGTCAATCTAAAGTCACAGACGTGGAGTTAAGATCCAAAATAAATGACTTTGTCTTGAGAAGACTATCCAGAGACATTCCTCCATCTATATGTGAGAAATCCCTGTACATGTTTGGAGCGTCATACTTAATAAGGAGAACACAGGGAAGTTTGAAGCATGTTCTCCACCAAAAGAGTTGTCCCAAGACCAGTGCAAATTAAGTTGTTGAACTTACAAGACAGCCAGAATATTTTGTAGCAAAACGAAAACATTGTATTTATACAGTGGCCTATGTATAAAAATGTAGACTACTCAGGACTTAACTCTGGAAATTAAAGAGACAAATGTCTACTATTCATTACTCAAGACCTACATCTGGGAATTATTAAAACTGAGAAAGAATTTCACCCTTCGTTCAATGCTTACTGAAGCACACGCTAAACTTTATGGCAAAATATTGTACAGTATTATCTTTTTCAGTAAACAAGTGAAATTATATGGCAGCCAGAGTCGTTGAATTAACAATCTTATTTGAAAAGTGTTTTTCTAATTGACTTAATATACATAATCTAAAACAGGCTCAGTTTAAGTATTCTCCTCAGTAGAAAGAGCTGGAGGTATTTTTATTTATTTATTTACTTATTTTATTTTACTTTTGTTTACCAGGAGTGTCCACTAGGCCAGAAAACTGTCATTAATACAACAAACAACTAAGTCAAAAATTGGAGTAAATCTACTATTAGCTACAGCAAGTTAATATTACATATCTATATGATAACGACATTTAGCAATCTTAAATGAGTCATAATGTTGCATGAAATATAAAGAAGGAAGATGTGACTGATGACTATGAGTATTTATGAGGGCAATGTGTAGTAGAATAGTGTTAACAAGTGGTGGTAAGGTGGTGGTTGAGAGATAAGCTAGAGTGTAGAAAAGAATAGAGGAGGATTATTGTGTGGATGGTGAGAGAGGTGGATTGTGAAATTAGTGAGAGAGTGACAGTAGTGGAGGAAGATAGAAGGATGGATAGAGAAATGGGTGACAGAAGTAACAGTAGTGGAGGATCAGATTATATGGGTGTGCAACAGGAGCATTGCCAATGGGTAGTTAGATAAAGCTATAGGGTGTTTTTTAAGGAGATAACATCATTGATGGCTCTGAGTGCTGATGGGAGTGAGTTCCAGAGTTTGGCAATGCAGAAGGAATAGAGAGCCTGACCAGCGGGGAGTATAGGTTTTTGAATGACTAGCAGGGTATCATTGTTTGATCTGAGGGGACTGTCTGGGTGGTATTGAGTTTGAGATGAGGAAAGAGATGGACAGTCGAGAGGTTTATAGATTATTTTGTGAGCTATGGTAAGTTGTTGATAGATGAGGTATTGTGGTAATTCAAGCCATGTTATTGTGTGAAATGAGGAACAGTGGTGGAAGGAGTAGGTGGCATTAGTTGCGAATCTTGCAATTTTGTTATAACAGGTTTCCATTTTGTTTTTAGACATGTCCGAATGCTTGCGAGCAAAGGGGAACCATAAAATAAGGTTGGTAGTAGGAAGGTAGAGGCCAGGATTTGTTTGGTGGTGAGACTGAGGAAGTGTTTATGTCTGCAAAGGGTTCCTAGCTTTTGGTGGGGTTTTTTAATGTTGTTGTGAATATGATGGTCGAAGGTTAAGCTTTTATCAATGGTGACACCTAACAGTTTTGTATGTGAGATGACTTCTAAGGTGGTTTTGTTAAGTGAGTAGACTCTGAAGTCAGGTTTGTTTATAGTGATTTTTTTTTAGGAATGAAGAGAAGAAGTTTGGTTTTATTTGGGTTGAGTGCAAGATGGTTACTAGTCATCCAGTTTTCAATGGAAGAGAATGCTTGTTTAGTGTGTGTGAGTAGTTCGGGTATGGTTTAGGCGATACAGATTATTGTTGAGTCATCTGCATATTGAATAACAGAGTTGTTGGGAACACAAGAGTGAAAGTCATTGATAAAAATACTGAAAAGTAGGGGCCTAATATAGATCCTTGAGGAACTCCAGTGGGAGTATCTAGGAATGGCGAGGTAGAGGCATGCCAATTAGTGGATTGTTTTCTACTGGACAGGTAGTTGTAAAACCAGAGTAGAGTTGGTGGAGCTATCCCCAGAGTGGAGAGCTTGGAGAGAAGAAGAGGGAGATGGTGTTGAATGCTTTTGAGAGATCAAGGAAGAGGGAGGAGACAAGTTTTCCTTCATTGCGAGCTTGGTTAACAGTATTTGTGGATGATAAGAGAGCAGTGGTAGTACTGTGGGTGGGTTTGAAACCATGTTGATAGGGGGAAAGAAGATTGTTGTTAAGTAGGTATTGCTGGAGCTGGAAGTGTATGCATTTTTCTAGGATCCTGGAAATGGGAGATAGTATAGCAATGGGGTGGAAGTTAAAGGTGTCAGAGTTATTACCACCTTTATGTAGGGGAAGAATGTATGCTTTCTTCCAGATGGTGGTTATGTAGGATTCCTGGATTGATCTATTTAAGAGTATACTGACAGGGTAGGATATGGCTGTAGCTGATATTTTAAGGTATTCAGGGGGTAGGTTGTCAGGGACATTACTTCCTGGTTTTAGTTTGAGAAGGAGCTTGGTTTTAGCAGAGGTAGGGATGGGGGAGAGAGAAAATTTGCTAGTAGGAGGGTTTGCTGGTTGGTTATTATTGGGGCACTGATTAGTTTGACAAGGTGGAGGTGGGAAGGAGGCAGTAAGATTTGCGATGGTTTCTATAAAGTATGAATTGAAGATAGAAGCAATTTTTAATAGTGTTTTTTCAGGATATGGACAGGGGTTACTTTTAGTACCAGGATTTAATCGTGAGGAAATTGAGGTCCAGAATTATCTTGGGTTTTGCATAAAATTATGCTGTAGTTTAATGTAGTGATCTCTTTTATCCTTAATGATTAGACATTTTACTTTTTTGCAAAGCTGTCTATACAATTGGAGGTCAGTGAGAGTTGTAGTTCTTTGCCATTTTTTCCAGACTTTGTCTCAAGTGAGCATAGCCTGTCTGGTACTTTTGGAAAGACAGATGGTGTATTTTGATTTTACTCTTTTGCAATGGAGAGGGGCATGGCTGACAAGACTTTTAGGAAGGTTGAATTAAAAAATTCAACTGCTTCATCTAGTGGGAGGGTTTTTAGATTATTCCAGTTAACAGATTTTAGATGGTTGGTAAAAGTATGTGGGTTGAAATTGGTAAGGGTTCTCCACATTATGTAGTGATGTTGGCTGGGTAGTTGGGAGGTTTTACGTATGGCATAGGCTGGTTGGCGGTCGCTGATATTGCAGGGAAGGGTACCTGTTTCAGAGAATTTGTTGGGGTCAGAAACTAGGATCCAGTCTATGACTGAGACACTGGTATTGGTTTTGGCTGGTCTGGTTATTTCTGTGATTAATTGGGTAAAGTTATAGAGGTTGACACTGGGGGGGTGTGAAACTGTCTGGTTGATTGAGCCAATTTATTTTTACATCTCCCAGTATGATTGTTTCATTGTTAATGTTAGTGGAGATCCAAGCTAAAATTTCTTAGAGAAGGGGAGTATTGTTCCCTGGGGGTAGATATAGTGTTGTTATACATATGCTTTTGCAGTTATTAAGTTTTAAAAAGTAATTAGCATTTTGGCATTTGAGAATTGAGGAATAGGTGTATAGTGTATACTGAATAGTGAGCCCGTGCAAAGCGAAGGGCGAACGGAGCGGGCTGAGCCAGAGGAATAAGCGTACAAGCACAGAGAAAACTGGCTGGTAACAAATTGCTCACTGTAAATCTTCTCAGTTGAAGATTCAGGAGAGATACACTAATTAAAAAGCAAGCCAGTTGGAGCAAATATTAAGCAGGGGGGTATTAATATTAAGTGGGGTTAGAAATGCTGCGGTAAAGGCCTTAGCAGCAGTCATACTGGATGATCAGGAGAGAGTCCGTATTTTGTTTAAAAGTAGTAATAATCTTAGAGGTCATACAGCTTTATTTATTATGGCAGGCTGTTGTAGATACATACTTCCTTTTCTGCCTTTTTCAGCTCTTAGGACAGCCACAATTTAACTTAGCGTGGTACTATAGGGCAGAAATACACCACCACGAGTGAAGGCTTTTATGTGGGCAACAGAGGTTAGAAATTAGGCTGAAAGAGCTAGGAAAAGAGGAAAAAAAATAGAGAGAGAATACATGATGGCAATGTCAATTGGAGAAGTGGTTATAAGGTTAGGGTGTAGGAAACAGAAAATAACATGAACTACTGCTATAGGACACAAACACTGAAGCTAAATTGATCAACAGTCTTAAAAAGCAATGCAGGTAATATCCAAAACATTACACTATGCTATAAAGCAGCATCAGAACACATTACGTGTTGAAGTAAGACAGCACAAACAAATGAAGAATTGTACTGTGTAGCAAGCTTACAAAACAAACAAGTGAGGTCCAATTACGTTAAACTCAATTTAGTGCAGCAGCATATGCGTATCTCGCTGATACGAGTGAGAACACTATTATTCAATACTTTTTATTACAGTTTGTTCCAAAACTATGAATTACAGCAGTGTTAGCTGAAAACCTCATTAAGCAAGCAAAAAATGCTACTGTACAATGCACTAGAGTGCAATTTGTTCAAAAAAGTATGCTCGGCAGGTCGTATGTTTAAAACAGCACAAAAGTAGGAATAGGGAAACTGGCCTGAGTTGGCTCAGATTGCTATGGATGCATGTTTGGTCGAGCAAGGATAAATGCACAACCAGACCTGGCTATTGTGAGTGCGTGTTAGCAGAGCAGTGATTAAGTAGTATGGAAAACATGCCAAGTAGTTATCTCAACACTCCTATGCAACTATGTATACGGAATAGCAGTCGTTAGGGAGAAATTGCAATGCTTTGACCAAAGAAGAGAAACATTTCTTTCCTTATGACATAGAATGTCACCATAAAACAATTACAGTAAAAACAGCAGTTACATAGTTTAAGTGCACGCTACTAAGAATCTCTAGCCATTATCTGCATGTAATATACAGGATAAAACGTTACTATAGCACTTATACTCACCTAGTGAGTATTTGCTATGTGTTTCGAAGGCTTGGTTATATGTGTCTGCTAGTCACAACAAATGCTGCTGCATTCAACTTGTGGCATTCATGACATAGCCAAGAACTTAAGTCACAAAATAAACTGTGGCATGATCATGCTAAATCACCCATCAGGCATTAGACATTATGATGACATCAGTGTTTGACATGCAGAAATTTTACCATAACATGGACAGTGCTGTGCACAACATCCATGGAAACATGAGACACAAAGCATCAGAGAAAATGATGAAGTCTACATCACATGGGATCCCCCATTACCAACAGTACAAAAGACAGATGCTAGAAAAACGGATGTAGTGGTCTATGAAAAGAAGACAAAAGTAGCACTGATCATTGAAATCACCACACCCATTGACTACAGTGTCTTGTGTACAGAGAGACACAAAGTCATAAAATATCAGGAGCTGCAGGCAGAAACAAGAACAATATGGAAGAAACATACCCAGACAATTCCAATAGTAGTAGGAGCAAAGGGTCTTATAAAAAAGAATCTACAATCGTATTTAGATATGTTACCAATATATGTAACCCCACAAAAATTGCAGAAGGAGTTATTACTGGGCACATTGCAGGTGCTGTGAAGAGCAGTTTTGGCTGACATCAAATATTGAAACAATAGTAATTTCATGAACTTTAATCATACTTTGACTTAGGAATGGAGTCCATTCTATTTATGGTATTAGAAACCCAATATATTTGGAGAAATTAAAAAAATAGAACTTCCATTGCCTCCACCATTCCTGGGACTTGTACTTAGATGACATTCCCACCTGGTACATAGTAGAGCTGTCATTGTCTCCACCATTCCTGGGACTTGTACTTAGATGACATTCCCATCTGGTGCATAGTAGAGCTGCCATTGTCTCCACCATTCCTGGGACTTGTACTTAGATGACATTCCCATCTGGTGCATAGTAGAGCTGCCATTGTCTCCACCATTCCTGGGACTTGTACTTAGATGACATTCCCACCCGGTACATAGTAGAGCTGCCATTGTCTCCACCATTCCTGGGACTTGTACTTAGATGACATTCCCACCCGGTACATAGTAGAGCTGCCATTGTGTCCACCATTCCTGGGACTTGTACTTAGATGACATTCCCACCTGGTACATAGTAGAGCTGCCATTGTCTCCACCATTCCTGGGACTTGTACTTAGATGACATTCCCACCTGGTACATAGTAGAGCTGCCATTGTGTCCACCATTCCTGGGACTTGTACTTAGATGACATTCCCACCTGGTACATAGCAGAGCTGCCATTGTCTCCACCATTACTGGGACTTGTACTTAGATGACATTCCCACCTGGTACATAGTAGAGCTGCCATTGTCTCCACCATTCCTGGGACTCACACTTAAATAATATTTGCTGGAACTTGGTGGTTTGAATGTTGTGATCATACTGTGTATAGTTTTTGGTTACTACACAACCATCTTAGGGATTAGGGGCACCTGTAGTGATCATATTTTTCATGGCCTGCGTCCTGGCTTATTTGTGAACAGATGAGGAAGCAGCATTTACAGTGTCTGGCCTGTGATATTCCTGAGGCAGTTTTAGCTACACTTGACTTAGCTACACATTAGAATTCTGTTTCAAAGAAATAACATAATGCTGCAATGCCTTTATTTTAAGTGCTCTGTATGTTTTATGTTTTTCAAATAGTTATGGACTGTTCAGTTATAGGAGAATATTTTGCTTGAATATGTGCAGTTTTGTTATTTGACTGAACTATGATTTTTACAGTTAGAATTATTGGCTGCATATCTTAGCTGTATTTAATTGAATTTGAAATGTTGCTATAATTGTAGTTATTTATTTATTTATTTTATTTTACATTTGTTAACCGGAAGAGTCCGACTGGATACATGTCCATTTTCAGCGGAGGCCCGGGGAGAAAAGCTCCAGGTACATAACAGACATATGAACATTGTTAATGCAAAAAAGGAAGATAGTTGAGTTCTAAATACAATATAAAGATACATCACATCTTGGGAAAAAAATAACAGCAGTATATAAAAAAAAACATAGGTCAGTTACAAAGGCGAGGCGCCTTGTTAGAAAGCGGTTAAGGATAGTGAGGTAAGAGAAGGGTAAATGATAGTGGTTAATCAGGTTTGGAACAGGGACATTGCCAGAGAGTATTGAGATGGGGTTTAAGCTTTTTTTTGAATTGTAGGAGTGAAGGTTCTGAGGTGAGCATGGTCGTTAGGGAGTTCCACATTTTACCTACAAAGTTTGAGAATAGAGAATCCCCAGCAGAATTATTGGCTTTGATAGTTTGAGCTAAGATCTTATTGGAGGAGTGTAAAGATTGCAGGTTAATATAGGGGTGAATGATGTTTTTCAGAGCTGGTGTTTTCTCTGGGTGATACAGTATCTGGTGAGCCATTTTGAGTTGGTTGAAATGGAGTTGGCTGGAAAACTCTAACCACCCTAGTTGCTTCAAGTTAGTGCAGTGGTGTATTCTGAAGGTGGAATTTGTGGCAAATCTAGCTATGTGATTGTAACAAGAAGCAAGTTTGTTAAGGGTTGTCTTGTTTAGGTTTGTAAAAAGGGGGGAGGCATAGAAAAGAGCTGATAGTAGGTGTGTGCTGGCAATTGTAATTTTAGCGTGAGGAGTGAGAAAGTGTTTTACTTTATAGAGAGCCAAGCTTTTTATTGACGGTTTTGATGGTTAGATTGAAATGGGTGTCAAATTTAAGGGAGTTATCAATAGTAACACCTAATAGCTTTGTGTGAGCTTCTGGTGATATAGTGATTCCATTGGAGGATGTAATAGAGAAGGTGGGGGGAAGAGTCTTGTTAGTGGGTGAGAAAGTAAGTAGTTTTGTTTTGTTGGGGTTGAGAACTAGTTGACGACTTGAGAACTATTTTTCTATTAGGTTGAAGGTGTTTTGGGTTGAAGCAGTGAGGTCTGCCAGGTTGGAGGCAGTGCTGATGATAGTCGAATCATCTGCATATTGAATGCATGTGGCATGGGGGGTGATTGTGGGCAGGTCATTAACAAAGATGGTAAAGAGAAGAGGGCCAAGAATAGATCCTTGGGGAACTCCAAGTGTAACAGGTAGGCATGTGGATAATTTGTCCGGCCATAGAACAGCCTGTTGCCTATCGGACAGGTAGGATTGGAACCATTTCAGCGTGGAATTGCTGAGTGATAGTTTTTTTAATATATGGAGGAGTTGAATGTGGTTCACCATATCAAAGGCCTTGGATAGGTCTAAGAAAAGAGCAGATGATAGATTATTATTGTTTCTGAAGTTATTGATGGTATTAGAAAAGGATAGTAGGGCTGATGTGGTACTGTGATTTGGCCTGAAGCCATGTTGGGAGTTGGCTAGAATTTTATTTTTGGTGAGGTGTTCCATCAGTTGTTTGTGGACACACTTTTCCATAATTTTGGCCAGGGGTGAGAGTATAGCTATAGGTCTATAGTTGGTTAGCTCTAGTGAGCTACCACCTTTATGGAGAGGAATAATGTGGGACATTTTCCATATGGAGGGGATGAAGGCTTCTGACAAGGTACGGTTTATGATTATGGAGACGGGATAGGAAATGGCCTCAACTGCTTTTTGCAGAAACTCAGCTGGGAGAAGGTCAGCTGCTAGCTTAGTGGGTTTTAGTTTTTTAAGAAGAGATGTTATAGAGGATATGGGTACTGGATCGAAGGTAAATAGATGATCTGATGTAGTTGTAGTATTCTGCTGGCATGGGTAGTGGAGTGGGCTGGTTGTTTATTTGAATTGTGTGGCCAGGGATTGTATAGTTTCTGTGAAGAAACTATTGAATGTGTTAGCAATGTTTACAGGGCACTGTTGTTTGCAAGTTGTTGGAGTGGGGGTGGTTGCCTGGCCTGGGTGCAGGAGCTTGTTTAAGCCTGCCCAGAATTTTTGTGGATTATTAAGGTGTTTGTGTTGGAGGTGGAGGAAGATGTTTTTTTTATCATTTAAGATCATTCTTTTAGTTTCATTTTTAAGTTGCCAGAAGGTTTGGTGGGAGTGTGGGTCTTTAGAGGTACGCCATGTGACCCACATCTTGTTTCTAGATAGGATTTTGGATTTTGTTTCCTTAGAGAGCCATGGTGCGGTTTTGGTTTTAGTTCTAATGGACCGTATTGGAGCATGGGAATCTAGAATCTTGAGGAAGGTGGTGTTGAAGTAGATAACTGCCTCTTCAAGAGGAAGAGATTTGAGTATTGTCCAGTTGTGGGCTTTAAGTTCAGTTTGAAAAATGGAGGCGTTGAATTTATTATTGTTCCTGATTTTTTTTATGGTTGTAAGAAGGGGGGTGATTTTCTTGAATTTGATAACATAGGTGAGTAAGTGATCACTCATGTCCTCTGGGTGAGTACCTGAGTACTGGTCAGGATCTTTATTAGTAAGGATCCAGTCCAGGATGCTGTCTTTGTTTTGGGGTTTACCTAGTCTGGTAGGAGTGGATATGAGCTGAGAAAAGCCATGTAGATTTATGCTGCTAGATGGGGAGCTAGATGAGAAGGAATTCCAATCGATGTTGAAGTCACCTAACACTATGGATTCCTGGAGGTGAGTTTGAGTTAACCAGTGGAGAAAGTCCTCTAAGGTTTTGTTATTATTGTTGCCTGGGGGGATGTAAATACATGCTATATTTATGCTTTTATGTTTGTTTGGTTGAAGTTTTACAAGTAGAATTTCGGCATTGTTTGTTAGGAGTGGTTGTGGAGAGGCAAGGGAGATTTGTAATGTATTTTTGTAGAGTATGGCTACACCACCACCTTTACGAGTTATTCGGTCTGCTCTTAGTATATCATACCCTGGTGGGATTATCTGTGTGTCTTTCGTACTTGGTTTAAGCCAGGTTTCTGTGAGACATAGTAGGTCTGGGGAACAAGTAGCTAAAAGGGCATGTAGGTCGTGAATCTTATTGTTTACACTTCTGATGTTTAGATGACAGGTCAGAAGAGAGTTAAAGGGTCTAGAGTTTAGATTGAGAAGTGGAGGGGAGGATAGGGTGGAATTAGAATTGAGTGGAGGGGAAGGGCCAGGGTTGGGGTGGATATCACCATCTGTGGCTAGTCTGTGATTCAGAGTGGTAATGAATACCAATCCATCCAGTTATCTGAATACCAATCCATTATTAGGCCATGTTTTGATATAAAGATTCATAAGTATATACTGGACAGTTAGCCTGCATACTACCATATGCCTAGGCAATAAACCATATTTATCATCAGGAAGGACAACACATGATAAGGCATAGGGGGATTTTTTGGCTATCCATATAGTTGTTGACATTTACCTTGAAAGTGATATGTTTGACAAATAGTAGAAGTTTTTTGCAGAGGTAGGAAATCCATTGGAATATGAATCTATCACACCATTGCGTCTTATCAATATTTTAATGTAAAGTCACGTTCTTCGTGTGGGTATTTGAGGAACCATTTATTCTGTGAAAGTGAAATAGGTCAGGGAAAGTAGGTTCTTTCATGGCAAAAATGGCTAGACCCAGATCAACATGGAAGAGTCTATGAAACAGTAAGTAAAGGGAGGGGGCTAACAGTCTATCAGGAAAATTAAGGATCATGAGGCCACTGAAATTTTTAATTAAGGATCTTTCAGGTCTCACAGAAAGTATATGCTTTGAGAGTTACATATCAAAGGTGGTATTATATTCAATAACAGAGCCAATGAGAAATGAATAAAAGGAAAGTAAAGACTGATTTAGATCTGGAGAAAATACCCTTGAGCATTAGATGGTCTAATAAAGGATTTCCTTACCATCGTGTAATACAATGCTGAAAACATAAGGAGTTAGCAACAAAGGTGTTTAGCTCTCCAATGGCAGTTTCTGTCTGTATGGGGTATGTCATCTATGTGGTAGGATGTTGAAATGTTTTGTTTACCAAACTGAACTATACTACATTCTTTACATTTAGCTTACGACCATTGTCCTTTCTGCAACTTTTGGCATAGTTTAACCCTAGCAATTGGACATCAGACTTTGAAAAAATAAAACACCCAGCTTGTAGTCATCTGCAAACATGGATAACTGTAGTCCAGGTATATTGTCTTGATGGTTCAAGAAGTGAATATCAGATAGGAGAAGGCCCACTGCTTAGGGTGGAAGAAGGATGCCACTGGTAACATCTGTTTTTCAGAAGAAGCATCTGTATCTAGATGCGTTCTGTTTGTCAACCAATTTGCAATCCACCAAACAGCATATGCATTTATATACAGGTTTACAATTTTGTCTATAATGCCTGCATGGGGAATAGTGCCAAAGGTTTGGGACAGGTCACAATAAGCTCCATGTATTGCATAGTCACCATCCATTTTTCAAGTAAATGTTTCATAGACATTGACAAGATCTGCCTTTGACAAAGCTGCATTGGTGTGGATCCAGGAATAACAGGTTCACGATATCTACATTAATGAGGCAGATATATATATATCTATATCTATATCTATATATATATATATACATATATATATATATATATATATATATATATATAAAATACCAATAGCTTTGCATATGAAGCTACTAAGGATGATGGTTCTCTTGTTTCCTGTGTTGCTGGTAGGTACTCCTTAAGTAATGTTATTACAAGAGCATTTTCCAGGCTTTGAGAAAGTAACATGGAGGTAGGTTTAAGCTGATGTGCAAAAAGCAATAACCAAGACTGTTATAAAGAATGCTAGTAATACTGGCAGAAATGAGAACTTCAGTAAAAGGTGCTGACAGCAGTCAACAATCATTACTGACAAACAGTGAAAATAATCAATAATGATCAATCAGCCAATAATCATGTAGTGAATAATCCAACATGAACTGTAATCTTACCTTAAGCAACATTTAAGATACTGGTAATCACTAATACATATTTGGAGCATGGCCACATTGACCAGCTCAGATGAAATGAACATCAAACAGCAACACATTCAAATGCAAATAGATCCAGCTAAGGTCGTCAGGAGCCACTCAAGCAAAGCAACTCGGAGCATATAAAATGGCCAGATACCTGTTGGTTTCATGTACTGTCATCAGTAGAAATGCAGCAGTAATGATTCCAATGCCTTTACTTCAGAAAGAATTCCAGAAAGCAACCAGTCTCCTTGAATATTAAAGTGGTTTGGTTTCTTGATTAAAGACCATTTCAAACCTCTCAGTGTGCATAGTGTTTTCTACTTAAGTTCCACGGTGATTATTTGGATTTAATTTAAAGTTTTTATTTCAAATTCTATAACACAAACACTGGTAGACACTTGCTAAACAAAGCAATACAGTTGCATAATGAAAACTTAGCATTAAAACTTATCTGCCCTTGAAACTCACATTCATGAAACAGCATTGAAACCCACATTCAAACAAAATGTATCTGGCCAGTGGTGGATAAAGTTTAACTTTGGGTTGTTTTGAAATCATAGGCTAATTGCATACATTTTTAGGACAATGCAGACATGCATGTGTTATTTGATTCACCTTCCTGATTGCATTAAATTATATGCCTTGTATAATACAGCACCACTTGTTAGAGCATGTTTTAAAGGTGTAGTTTTGAACATTCTTTCAGTAAGCAATGAAACAAAATATATGAACCAAAAATGATAAAACTGCCCAATTCAGAACCTTTCAAACACAAAAGTCTACCCAAACTACTGTCATTACACTCCAGCAATATCAGTCAATATGCACATTCTCTGCAGAAGTAAAAGTCATCTGAATAATTGCACATTAGAGATCTGTAACTAATGAAGAGGTTGCTGCTGCCAAAAAAAATAATTTTGTTTCATCGACAAATTCAGTGCCTGCTGCCCTTGAAGAATAAATTGCCTATGTTACATTAAAAAAATGATAAACTGGTAACATTGCAATAGGGAATGGATGGTAAACTGCCAACAGTTTCATAGTTACTAGGCATCTCATCCAAAAGAGGTCATACTCAGAACTGCAGAACCCCACCCCACCCCTTAAAGTACAACACAGAATTAGCAATCTATCTACATGTTATAGGAGTAGAACCCACAGCCTTCTGCATCAAAAAATGAAGTATGCTACCTGTTGTGCTACTAACAATGTTTTTAAACTCTGTAGCACAATAGTGATACCATTTGCTAAACAAAACAGTTGCACAGTGTAAACAGACAGTATAAGCAGCAGTAAACGTCTCTTCACTTGAAGCTCACAATTCTTGGACAATGCACCTGACACTCAGTTCCTTGAAAATGCATGTGACACTCAATTTCTTGAAAATGTGCCAAAAACTCAATTCCTTGAAACTCATCTTTTTTAACAGCTTGATTGTAGGGGTAGAGGATTCAGGTTTGTTTCCTGTAACTAATGTACAGCGACTGAGCCTGAGAAAATTAACTGACCATCTGCTATTCCTAAATGGGGTATTTTACACACACATACACACACACACCCCTTGAATCTAACCCATTCTGTCCAGGAGTGTGTCTACATTCCTTGGAAGAAGTACAGGAACAGAATGGAATGTCTTCATGTATTTAAATTCCACATGCACAGAAAGGAAGAACAGGAGGTTTATGCAATGATGACATAAGCACAGACACAACAGGTGTGTGCGACCAGATGCAGAAGATGTTCTTAAAGAAGACCACCCTTTAAAAAATAAGTAAGATTTGAGTTTTTGTAGTAATTAAAAGAAGTAAATGTGAAAGTCCCACAGCAAGGCTACTGCCTTGGTTGCCTAGTGCTGGATAAGGGTCTGATGGGCATGTCCATCACTGTGGGAGATCATTCATCTAAGGTAATCCCTGAGGAGGACCATGGCTTATAGAGGACAGTAGCCCTCAGACATAGTAGATGAATACAGGGGTGAGGTGGGAAAATGAGGGCAAATTATTAGTAACCCCCTCCAGCAGAAGCAATCACCAGCATGACCCCCCCCCCCCGATGCCCTTAAGATTGATGACTGTCCCAGATCTGTATCAGGAAAAATCCAAGGGTGAAAGGAGAAGCTGGAACACTCAGCAATGGATGGGAGCACTGGAATGGCCAGAAAGTAGAAAGCAGAAAGGGGAGGGCAGAAATTATGAATCATACATACAATGCACACAAAGTAACAAATATTAAATAGTCACAAAAATAAATGAGTAGTCAAAAGGAAACTATCTCATACTGTATATTTTACCACAGTCAGACTGTACAAAATCTTCATATAATTATATCACTGTTGCAAGTGTTTTTTACAAGTCTAATGTCATGCTGCCCATATTTCCACTGACCATGGTAAGATCAACAAATGAAATCATTGTACCATGAAGCTTATAGTCTGAAAGCTCCAGTGAAGCTGGTTGTAGAATGTCTATAAATTTATTTTTGCAAGAAGAGTATGATGCATGCCTTTACACAAATGTACATGTGCATTTGTGTTTGTGTGTGTGTGTGTGTGTGTGTGTGTGTGTGTGTGTGTGTGTGTGTGTGTGTGTGTGTGTGTGTGTGTGTATGTGCGTGCACTCACTCATATGCATCAAACTAATTTCATATTACAATTATCCTTCTCCTCATGATTTTACATCCAGGTCCACAACACATTAGTTCCTAGGAATAATATTTTTTCCAGTGTGAGACAAGCGTAACTTTTTTTGTAGTATTTGTTTCAGTAACATTCACAAGTGTGAATCATGAACAACAAGAAAAACTGCATCCAGCACTGGATGTTGTACTTCCCAAACAAATGTCACTACCATAATTGTCATCACTGCCGGCTCCATAGAGCCTGATTTTGCTCTTCTCTCCGGTAAAATCCGAAACCAGAAAAGGCATAAATGCAGATATTTATGTTCTGCCTGTCATCTCCTTCTCTGCTGCAGAACAGCAGGATATTAAAACAGAATGTTGCACAGAACAATGGGTGCAATACTGCATGGAAACATTGATTTTACAGC